>NC_092809.1:48766316-49105066 GCF_040954645.1 Diabrotica undecimpunctata
ATATCATTAGCCGTAAATTTATTGACCGAATTGAGGATACTTAATCTCAAAACTTGAAATTATTACAAGTTATGTTGGAGACAGACATATCTTGAAAAACATATATATTTGTAAATAACTGATTCATACGATGTCATAAAATAAAAGACTCCAACGGTCATAAAAAGTGCTTAAAGAAAGACATGATAACGACAACACAATAGATCCAAAAATATAATTCTTCGACTCAGCGAATTATTATGGCTAAAATTAAAATGTAATGGTCTAGAAAGTTACTGCCGTTGTCAGACAGAGAAACTATAAAACTCTGTCTTTTTACAAAGATTTATCTAAATTAAAGAAAAGCGATCTCTTAATATATTGATAAAGTATACCTTAGAAGAATGTAAAGATTTCTTTTTAATACTCTAGTGAACGTATAATATATAATTATTCTTGGATAGACTTTTCCACTCAATCGCTTTTTTATGATTGCAATAATTTATATGAATAAATACATAATACATTCATGTTTTTTATTATTGTTCCAACAAGAGTTAATTTACGATGAAGCACTTCTTTGGTCAAGTTCATACTCTTAAAAGGGTTGTCGTATATAATGTTTTTGCCCCTGTTGATGTTTTCTTCAAATTTAGTTTACGTATGTCATTTTGTTTCACTTCACGTGATTTTTCTACTTCTTGCCATTATCTATTTAGGTTTTCCAAACACAACATACAATTATATATATATATATATATATATATATATATATATATATATATATATATATATATATATATATATATATATATATATATAGAAGGAAAACTCTAATGCCACAAATTGGTCGCATTGCTCTTGTAGTGATCCTTTCCCAAGTTAACATGCTCCTTTTCTAACTTGGCTGCACCGTACTGAAGACGACCAATAGTCAGAAAAACGTATAGGTATACGGTTTTACTTTATATGTACATATATATATATATATATATATATATATATATATATATATATATATATATATACAGGGTGTCCCCGAAAACAGTGCGTTCCTTAAAAAGGTATAGGTAGAAGGCACCCTGTAGAGCAAAGTCTTAAAACATTTTTTTCTAAATTCAACCGTTTGACCAAAAACCAAAAAACGAAAATACATTTTGGTATGCAAAGAGAAATTTGTCAACTACGCACAGTACGAAAATCTAAACGTAAACAGTCATAACTTTAGTAAACAGATATTTTGGAGCAATCGTGTTTAGTGTCACCGCGGAAATGCTTTCGATTCGTAAGTACCATGAAATGTTGATTATTTATGGAGAAGCGCGGTGTAACAGTAATTTAGTGAGAATTCATGTATTTGGAATGTCGAAAAACGTTGTTCACAAAACATTTAGGGAACAACTTCTACATCCATACCACTATCAAAGAATACAAAATTTACATCAAGGTGATTTTCCTCGAAGATTAACATTTTGTAGGTGGTTTCAAGATAAACTCGTCAGAACACCTGAATTTCCATATAAAGTGTTATGTGTGGATGCAGCATGTTTCACGAGAAACGGTGTGTATAATTTTCATAATTTCCACATATAGGGTAACAAGAATCCTTATTTAATACGTAGGACAAATTTTCAACAAAAATTTAACATAAATTTATGAGCTGAAATAATTAACAATCATCTAATAGGACTATATGAATTACTCTTCGTCTTCGTCTTCTTCTTCTTCTTTTTATGTAGACATGACTGTTTTTCAATTTTCAATTTGCTTCCAGTAAATTGTCGCTCCATCGTATTCGTGGTCTTCCTACTGATCGTCTTCCTATTGGGGAACTGTCTCTTGCCGTCTTTACTACTTTATTTATTGTCATTCGGCTTATATGGTCGTTCCATTCTACTCTTCTATTTTTTACCCAGTTCTTGATGTTCTCCACCTTGCATCTGCGTCGTATATTTGTACTTCTAGCTCCATCCCATAGTGTCTTACCATCAATTTTTCTAATTGTTTTCATCTCTGCTGTATCTTACATCCTTTTGTCCTACACGACGCAGGTCGTGTTTCTGCAATATTGGTCTAATGACTGTTTTGTAAATTCTGCCTTTCATTTCTCTCCCGATATTTTTGTTTCTCCATATTGTTTTATTCAGGCAGCCTGTGGTTCTGTTTGCTATTCACTTGATATTCCACTTCAGTTTCGAGCTTTCCTTGGTCAGATAATGTGATGCCTAGATATTTAAACTCCATCACTTGTTCTATTATCTGACCTTGCAGCTACAATTTACATCTTAGTAAATTTGCTGTTTTATGCATTTTGTCTTTTATGGGGAAATTAACATGTTAAATTTTCTGTAGGTTATACTAAATTGGTGCAGAATACGTTGTAAATCATCTTCACTTTGAGAGAGTAGTATTGCGTCGTCTGCATAGAAGATTATTTTAAGTTGTTTTTCTCCTATTTGGTATCGTTTTTAATTCCTACTTTTAAAATTATTTCATCTCTAATCAGGTTGAACAGTAGAGGACTCAGGGAATCTCCCTGTCTTATCCCATTGCCAGCTTCAATAGGGTCGTTTAGTTCTTCTTATACTTTTACTTTTATTGTGCTGTTTTGGTAGATATTTTCCATCGTTTTGATTATTCCTAGAGGTATCTCTCTTGCGTACAATAAGTGGAAAACGTCCTTTAATTTGACCCGATCAAATGCCTTCTTAAGGTTCACGAAAGATAGATATGCATGTTTGTTGTATTCTAATGATTTCGCTTGCACTTGTCTCATTATAAATAAAGCTTCGGTGCATGACACTCTTAACCTAAAACCTTGTTGTTCTTCTGCTATAGTTATAATTTCATTCAGTTTATTTGTTATTACTTTGGTTGTAAATTTTAGTGTTGTGTTTAATAAATTAATTCCTCTGTAATTTTCCTGGTCCGAATTGTCTCCCTTTTTGAAGAGAGAGATTAGGATGCTTGATCTCCATTCTTGAGAAATTCTGTTTTGTTCTATTATTTTTTGGATTAGTTTTAATGTGAATTACTTTGTTACTTTAATAACATTAAATGGAGAGGTATACTATAATTTCTTGCAAAATGTTTTGCAGGTACTTCTTAAAGGCGTGCCTTTGCAAACACGCAGTGGAAAGTTGTTTTTGTATTATACAAAGTTACTTCTTTTCCAGGGTTTGTTTTAAACCATAAAATAACTTCCTAATTAAAATAAGAGGTAAAAATACTGCTACATCCAATAGCTGCATCTCGTGCGTGCAATATGGCGAAAACCATAGCATTATAATATCATTTTCTCTACAGTATTCTATAGCTTCGACAGCCTTTTGGGTTGAATGATCATCAATGCTATGTATGTTGTTGAAAATGCTTTAAGAATGAAAGTGTCAGATTTGATGTATCCAGGTTATTTGTAAAGATAAAGTGTTCCATATGGGATGCCTTGATTCATTCCTTCGTTTGCGAGGAAATATTATTGCTGGAGGAATAAATTGACAATCAGCATTTGCACAGGAAATAACGGTGACATTTTATTTCCTTTCGGCACTTATTGAGCAACCAACCTATTTCCACCCTTTATGTGCTAAAATTTTATGCAACTTGCTAAGTGATGTCTGGTTATCAGACACATCCATATTATATATTCTTATAGGATTGATGTTATTTTTATTTTATATTTCATTTAAAAGAGAAACAACTTAACGACTTCCTCTTTATTAAAACCTCTCGCTCTGGTGGCTGAGGCAGAATCAGGAGTTCTCTGAATGTCTCTCTGAAAATCTTTAAAGCAATTCCTTTCAGCTGACTTTTTGTATTTAGAAAACCTGTGTTTAATATCGTTCCTCTTCGCAAGCTCGTAGGCTATTTCACAATTGTTTTTTTTCCTAGTGCCGAATAGTTAGTCTTCCATCTTTAAAACATACTACTTTAAGTACGTCTCCAATTCTTTGGGCAATGTTGTAGTAAATCGACCAAGGCTTTCCGAATAATCAGTTGCCTAAAATAATGTACCGGTAATTTTGTAATATCTCCCTTATGCATAACGTCATCATCATCATCATGCAACCTCTTCTGTCCACTGCTGGACATAGGTCTCTCCCATTTTTCGCCACTCTTCACGGTTCTGTGCTTCTTGTTGCCATTTCTTGGATATTCGTCCAATGTCGTCCATCCAGCGTGTTGGTGGTCGTCCTCTGCTGCGTTTGTCTTCTCTTTTGCGCCAGTCAATTAGTTTTCTGGTCCATCTTGTGTCTTTCAGTCTCGCTATGTGATCTGCCCAATTCCATTTCAGCTTGGCTATACGTTCGACGACATCACTGATACCTGTTCTTTTCCTTAAGTCTTGATTTCTTATTTTGTCTTTTTTGTCACGCCGAGAATTGATCTTTCCATGCGCCTTTGTGCCACTCGCATTTTTAGTGCTGTTGTTTTTGTGGGCGTGAGAGTTTCTGCTCCGTATGTCATAATAGGATGCATAACGTAGTCTACTTTAAATTCAGTTACCAATATAATCTGATTTTTGGCCCTTTTTTTCTAAGTACTTAAGAGCAGCAACCATTATTTCTGTAAAGATGATATACCTACATTTCATTGTTATAAAAAATATTTCTGTATAACTCAAAACTTTATTTGGTAGACTAAGCAATGGTAAAATGATCTTCGGAGTCATTTTGCCTCAACATGGAGGGACTATTTTACCTCAAAATCTGATTAACCCTAGAACCACACGGTGATGATTGGGACATATCTAGTACCGTGACGTCGGATACGACATCATTCTAATTTTACCGCTATTTTATATTGAAAACTTACTTTAATGTACAAAACAGACATGTAAACTAAATAACCAAACTCATAATAGATTTTAGTGAAAAATACGTTTATTTGATATACAAAAAAATTTATAAAATACATTAGAAGTACATAAATAATTAAACAAAAGTAATACAATTCTTCATATTCCAAGTTATAAAATGGAACAAAAAACAACAAAAACGGTTAAACAAAATAAAAAATTACAAAATTAATTATATTGCTAATGGCAAAAAATTCGTTTGTGCTCACCACACACACTTCTATTACAATGGCCACAACTGTAATATCCGCTCCTTCTCTTTCTCCAATCATAGAAGGCACACAATCCTGGTCTTTTTTAGCTTCCTTGTTGAGTGTCAGCAGCTATATTTGTAGCAGAAGGGACATCTTTATCCAGCAATATAGATATTTGCGTCTTTAGGGCAACTGGAATTCTCGAATTTTGAATTCTTTGATAAGGCGAGCGATAAGTTTTTTAAAAATTGAGATCTCGAAACAGGTGTATCTACATTCAGTTTGTAAATTACAAAAGCATTCACAGCAGCAGCGTCAAGAACTCCGAAAGAGTACCTCATAGGCCATCGGTTGTATTTTCTTTTGGTGGTCTTTGAATAACAGAGCTAATCAAAGACGTCGACTCCCCCCTTCGACATATTTACGTCTCCAGTAGAATGCATTGACGAGATCAGAACTACATTTTTATTTTTCTTAGGTACATAGGATACCAACATTTTATCTGGACTGTACAAAAATCGTGATGACTCAGTAGGAATCGCTTTTGTATCAATAAAGGATTTAGGAATCTCCCTCTTATTTTTTCGAAGGGTGCCTACTAAAGTTAGATTATTTTTCCTAAGTTCCTCAGACAGTTGACAAGATGAAAACCAGTTGTCGGTGGTAACGTTTCTGTTTGAGTTCTTGAAGGGTTCTACCAGCTTAAGAACATATTGAGTTGATAACAGCAGGTCACTTTGTGGTCTGTTCTCTTTGCCAACGTAAGGAATTCCTTAGGGAGAAATAGAATGTTCTTGCGTCACAAAGAGAAATAATTTTGAGTCCATACTTATCTGATTTACTTGGTATATACATTTTAAACGGGCATCTTCCCCTAAAGCTTAACAAAGTCTCATCCACGGTTATATACTCCGATGGAGTGTAATTTTTCTGCAATTACTCTCGAATAAACTCCAGAATTCTCTGAATGAAGCAAATTTATCTGTTCTTCTTCGTTGTTCCCTCGTGATCTCATAATCGAAGCGGAGCACTCTCAACAAAAGCTCAAAATGATTTTTGCTCGTGACTCATGACGCAACGAAATAAACTGGGATCAAAAACTGGAGAAAACACATCCAATGTCAATGTCAATATATGTCAATATCAAATATAGCAAGCCAATAAAGGACTTTAT
Source organism: Diabrotica undecimpunctata (assembly GCF_040954645.1). Taxonomy (NCBI): domain Eukaryota; kingdom Metazoa; phylum Arthropoda; class Insecta; order Coleoptera; family Chrysomelidae; genus Diabrotica; species Diabrotica undecimpunctata. The sequence goes on from NC_092809.1 coordinate 48,772,522, forward strand.
TTCTGTAACATCTGTCGAAGATATGTAAGACTGTTCTGAATTATGACGTATCTGACGATGATTTTCTTTCAAATTCTTTATTAGTATATTGAACAATCAGTTTAATCATCTCATCTGTTATAAAAAGATTAAAAATATTTATTTCGTCAGTAAGACCTTTAGCTTTACCCTTTGCTCCTGGAAGGTGGGTAATAATATTTCTCGAAGGAGTTCGAGAGTGTATATTACTCAATGGAATGTCAGTCCAAATTGTTTCATTGTCTGTACCCAAAAAAAGTTTCTCTCATCTAGTGGTTCATTTGCTAAAGGCACGTCCATACCTTCGTCATTTTCGTCACAGTCAGAGGGTACATACTCGATATCCTCATAGTCATGATCCGATAAAATATTGTCCTCAATTTCACTTACACTGCCATCTATGGATGAATCGCTTTCTCCATCTTCTATTTTAGAAATTTCTTCCAAAATTTCCTTTTTAGATAAATATCTTCGATTAAATTCCATTTTCTAAAAAAAAAATATTACGTAAACCACACGGTAACGTCGTATCCGACATCAACGCGTAATAAAATCCGAACGAAAAACGTTTGACTCACCTTACTTCGTCGTGGGCATCAAGAGAACAACTACTTAGGCGGGTACTAGACGGCAGTAGACGCCCCCACCCCACTACCTTATACGCACAAAATGTCAGACTCGATGTCGGATCCGACGTAATCGTGTGGTTCTAGGGATAAATATGAAAACTAATTTACATGGGTGACTTCTGATAATTAAAGAAATTCCAACATATATGAAATAAACAGAAAAATGCCTTTTGAAAGTCTATTACAAAAATTTAGTTACCTTAATTAAAACGCCTAAAAACTTTTATTAGCAATATTACATGTGTCTTTATAGGTTATGTTAAAAATAGCCTAAAATGCTTCGAACATCTTCACAACGTCGTACATAAGTTGCGCTAGTAGTACGTACTGAATATAATAAAGAAAGCTAAAAGGCGGTTTTATGAAAATTATGAGAAATATGTTGGAAAATCATTTTACCCCACTTTTCCCCAAGATACTTACTTAAAATATATTATCAGTATTAACAGTTAAAAAAACAGTTTAAGTCAAACGATAATTGATAACAAATTATTGTTTAGTAATATAGCCAGTATATACATTTACAAAAAATCACTTACAACAAAAATATTCGACAATCTAAATTTATAACTACTGAATAATTAAGACAAGAAAGTGTCCTTAGTCCGACTCTGTTCGTCTCAGTTTATACATCGTTACTAAGAAATATAAGTACTAGATGGAACCACAGGTAAATGGTAAATGTCAGTATAAACGTTTTGTACAATTCCAATATGTCCAATATCAGTTTGTTTTTTTAAAAAGTAATTTAAAATTCACTAGTTTATTTTTCTGTTATTGGTCGTAAATAATCCAATATACATTTTGCAAATGTCTATAATGTGGTAGAGGTATGTACATGTACTGATGAATGTTCATTATACCTATTTGATTCATTATTGGAATTTGGTAGGCAGTACAAATATTTTTTGAGTCAACTTGATGAAAATATTTGCAAAATTAAACTATAGCTATATAAAATATCTGAGCATTTATTTAACTAAACTATGTGATTGTGAAATAACCATCAATATAAACTTTTAAATATTAATAAATTTAGGGATGAAGTCGATATTTTTTTATATATACTTATTAAAATATAGAATTTAGCTATTCGTACTTGATTTATCTTGCTGTTAATACTATTCCCATTTAATATCGTAATTTCGTAATAATATCTAACATTTGTTTCGTTTCATTTTTATTATTTTATATATGGAAGCTTTTAAAGACAAAAGCGTGGGAATCAGATGCTGAAACATGGATAAAAAACAAAAGTAAAGAAAGACAAAACCGATATAAAAAAAATTAAAAATAGACTGAAATTATTAATAGTAAATAAATGAGAAAAACAGAATAACTATTTACGACTGGAATTGAATGAACAAAGAAAAACACATCATTCGATACTGCATGTTTATCGTTCTCTTATGTAGTTTACTTCCAAAGCTTTTATATTAACATGCATAATTTGTAGTTAATACATTTTAATACAACTATTACGTTAATCTCCTCTACGAATATTAAACCTGCGATGCGAAAACAAAAATTAATTAACAAAAAAGAAAAAAAGTTGATTCTAAAAAACTCTTGAAATTTTTAGATAATCTGGCGTAATTTATTACGAGTGGACCATACAATTTTAATTATAAATACTTTATCCACTAATATTTTACACACTCGATGGTAGTATTTTATTGTAAGATTTATTGCGCCAACATGTTAGGCAATCAACTTAACAGTTGTCGACCTTGGCCGGTCTAAGTCCTTTACTATTTAGACGGCCATACACTACGGAAGTGATACGACTGAATAAATACACGAAATCGATATTACCATTTCTAATAGATATCGAAAAATAAAGTTAAACAATAAGAATTGAATATTATATTCATATTATTTAGTAAGTATTTTCAGTTTTTGTAATTTTTTAAATATCTTTAATCTCAAAAATATAAATTTATTTTGATTTTTACATGTATGGCCACCTTCTGGTTAATACAAATGTCTCAAATTTTGTAGACGATTTCTCCTTGTTCGTGATAGTTTTGGCATCCTTCTAATAGGTGGCAGCATTTACGTTGCGTACTATTAATTGTTGAAATTCTCCAAAAATACACTTAACTCCTGTTTTTTAATTTGTCTTCAGTAGGGTCTTAACTGATCCACTGTGGCGGATGATGATACCGGGATATGATCGTTGATTATAATCCACTTGCCATCAAACGATATCGCAACCGTTTGTTGGCAATTGCCTGACGCCACAAAAGAAGACCCACCCGATAATAATCAAAAATAATTTTTTTTATTCAGTTTATAAATTTAAATTTATTATAATATATTATATGAATACCGTTAATTCTTTATTATAATAGTTAATAGTATTCATTTCTTTGATTTGAATTTGAAGTCTCAGTGTCAGATAAATGAGCTTATATATAATAATACACTGCAAAGCATAAAATTTGGTTCGTCCAATAATTTAAAATTATTTTTAGATTTTTTTTCAGTTATAAATAATAGTTCTGTTCTGTTAACACTAGTTTATCAACTCTTGCTTGGAAAAGTTTTTGCTCAAAGTTCATTGAAAGTACAATGTTCAATGCACAATTAAACACGAAACAAGTACAATGAACAAAGTTCATTGAAAGTACAATGTTTTATAATGAGAAGAAACAGTTTTATTTTGACATGCTAAGTAAAGCAAATTAACAATAATCTGATAACGTTTTAACAAAAGAAATTTTCTTTGCGAAGTATACTCTCCTCTTGTACCTAATAACAGCTGGCAAAGGACGAGGCATACTTTGCATCGATTGTCTTATTTTTGCACCAATATGGCTGACACGACCTGTGCTTCTTCCAATTGGCGTTTTACCCCGAGTTCTAAGTACTCTGTTCTCTGCCATAGGACTGACATGGGACTATTAGGATTCTCCAAATGTCTTGCTGTGATTGTGTCAGGTCTTCTGCAGTATATGTCATGACAGGACAGATTACAGGCTTGTATATTCTCGTTTTCATTTTTAAGTGTCTGTTTCTCCTTGTTGTGTCGTTAATACATCCTGCTGCCCTGTCTGCTTTTGCTATGTGTTCCTTACTTCTCTTCAATGTTATTATCGCTCAAGAAATTTATTCCCAGATATTTAAATTTAATTACTTGTTCTATTGTCTGCTTTCTAATCTCAAGTTTGCACTTTACTGGTTCCTTTACTATCCAAGAAACGAAAAAGAAGGGGAAGGACAAATAATAGCATTGGCTAGGCGAATACCTCTTTATATAATCGACCAAAAAATAATTTATAAATACGTAGGAATTATCAGGTAAAGCGGTCTCTAATTAAAATCTTTGTTTTTTCTAAGAAACTCGACATTATTATTAACAAACGATACCCAACTCTATATGCCATTTTATCCAAATGAGTGTGATCAAGCAGTAAATGCAATAAATCATGATCTTCTTTATCTGCAGATTTATTCTCAAAATCATTGTTTAAAATTGAATACTTCAAAAACTCAGGGTATCATTTTTGGGAGGAATCTCCATAGGAAAATATGTTTAGAGAATTATGCCACTCGAATTATCTTAGGAAAACAAAATTTAATTTTTAGCAAAAACATTAAAAGCCTAGGGGTTTGGTTCGACGAAGATTTAAGGTTTACATATCATGTAAGTATTTGTTTACAAAGAGCTTACGTCGTTTTAAAATTACCGTATCAAAGCCGTAATTTATTAAGTAGAGCCACAAAGTCATTATTATGTAATGCTCTGGTATTATCAAAATTAAATTATAATGACGTACTTTACAATGCGTGTCTCACTGAATTTGATTCATGGAGAATACAGAAATTGCAAAATTCTTGTTTGCGTTTGATTTTTGGCATCAGGAAATTTCAAAAGATAAGTCATGTTTTCACCGTAGTCAAGTGGCTAAATATGAAGAATCGTCGGAAACTTCATGCTTTATGTTTTTACCATAAAATCATTCAAGAGAGAGTTCCAATATTAAAAATCTGTCTAGTGTCAAGTTCAAGAGATTAATTTATGAGCAGTTGTTAGCTGAACAGTAATTTAAAAATTTAAGAATTAAAAAAAATAAGTAGTTTATAATTTATAAATTTAATATGTAATATTTTTACGTTTCATTGTAAAATACGGGGGGTTAGGTGGAAGAGCAGTTGTATGCTGCTGTTACACAGTGGTATAATCAATCAAAGTGGTATATACAAACTGAATCTCGCCCTACTGATATAATATTTTATTGTAAAGGAAAATTAATTTGTTTGTTAATAAAGACATTTATTATTAATAATATTATTATTATTATTTCGCTATTTATTTGATAGCTTCATCAGGAGTACACTGTAAAACAATTTGAACAGTACAAAAATGGCGTATAAATATATTTAAAAACACTCACAGAAATTAAAAGATTTCACAAATAAAAACTGACACTGAAATATGTAAAATATTGAATGTCAAGATTAAATTGTCTGAAGCACGTTCGTTACAGCCATACCATAAAAAAATTAAAATTACTTCAAATGTAAAAATAACAATAAAAAAAAACGTTTTTAGCATTAACCTTTTCCTTGTGTTTTAAACGTTTAACGTTTGGCCTTTTTTTTACCCAGGTAGCTGTAGCTTCCTCCATGGTTATTGTTAGTTGTTGCCCTGAAAACCATCAACCTTCTTCTAACTCTAATGCCACAAATTGGTCGCATTGCTCCTCTAGTGATCCTTTCCCAAGTTAACATGTTTCTTTTCTAACTGGGCTGCACCGTAGTGAACACGACCAATAGTCAGATATACGTATATACGGTTGCGTTCCATCGATATATCTTTTTTGTTTTCCTGTTTTGTGAGACATGCAAAAGAGAGTAAAGAAATAATGCCCAAAAAATGTAAGAAGGGAATTATAGTGATAATCCCAAATCAAGAAGACCATAGATTATGTAAAAACTACTGAGCAATTAATTTACTTAATGTAACATATAAAGTAATGACTGGTATAATTAGAAACAGACTAACAATATACACATAACAAAGCATAAATTACCAGTACTATGTCAGAAAAGGAAGAAAAATGATCCAAGACTTTCAAGTGAGTAAAATACCAAATAAAATTATAAGAATGATAGAAATGACCATGCGAGATTCCTAAGCAACAATAGACATCGGAAGAGAGAGAACAGAGATAATAAAAATAAAAAATGGTATAAGACAAGATGAGTTCTCAATGGTACTATTTACTTTATCACTAGACAAGATAATAAAAAAGCTGTCAAATGCAGGGACTATAAACAATAATTCAGTACAAATAATAGGATATGCGGACGATAACCATAGTAGCAATAGATCAAAGGACATTAAAGAAAACCTTTCAAGAAAAAGAAAACGAAGCCAAACTCAGAGGACTGGAAATAAATGAAAATAAAACAAAATACATGAACGTAAGTAAGAAAAAAAAAGACACAAGTGACAGAACTGACAATAGACGCACTCAGCTTTAAACAGGTTGAAACGTTCAAATATTTGGGAGTATTAGTCAAACAGAAGAAATTAATGTGTAGATAAGACAAAAAGAATTTAAGCGGAAAATACAGCGTTCTATAAAAATAAAAAAATGTTTAGAAATAAAAAGATAAGCCGAAACACAAAAAAGAAAATCTACACAACGACCATGAGACCAATCTTTAGGGCCTTTTTAAGGCTTTCGACAAATTACGACATGAAGATTTAATCTACAAACTCAAAATTCTTATGCTAAAGCAATATTTATAAATTTTGCAGTCTTACATATCTGACAGATATTTCAGAATTAAACAAGAAGACGTGTACACAGATCTAAAAAAAATCAAAATAAGAGTGTCTCATTGAAGCGTATTAGGTCCGGTCACCTTTACAGATGATGCTATCAATAAATAAAATCCATAATTGGTCTAAAAACTATAGAACTAAACTAAATCAATCTAAATCAATTCACGTTAATTTTATGAATAAAAAATCCAAACATTTCAATTAGAATGAATAATGCCGAAGTACCATATGCATCTTTTGCAAAATACTTAGGTATCACAACCAATGCAAGACTTTGCCGGAAAGTCAATATTAAAAAGAAAACGGAAGAACTAGGTATTTATTACAAGAAAATATATTGACTGCCGGAAAGATATTCAACACTGTTCATACATACCAACAACTGTTATACAAACAAATACTGAAACCACTATGCACGTAAGGTTGCTAACTTATGGGGCTGTGACAATTCAAGTAATATCCAGATTATCCAGAGATTCCAAAATAAAGTATTAATGAACATCGTTGATGATCCTTGGTACGTCAGAAAAGTTGACTTCTGCAAGGACCTTGACATGAAAGATGTAAAGTTTTCAATACTATGAAAAATAAATATACTACATAATAAAGTTTTCATGACTATATAGTCATGTAAACGTCGAGTCGTCCAGTTCCTCGATAGCACTGGTTTAGAAAAAAGACTTTAACAAAGAAAACCATTTGAGTTAGTATAAAGTGTTAGTATAAAGTAGTGTAAAAGCAGAGCATAGTGTTGTATGAAAGCTATAGTGTATAGTTGTTAGATAAAATAAGTATATCAGTCGAACAACAACGCTTCCGCATCGGAAGATCAACAATGTAACGATACCGTGTTCTTAGTCAGGCAAATAGTAGAGAAATCTATACAATATAATAAAAAAGCTTATGTTTTGTTTACCAGATTCCATGGATATCATAAAAATAATAGAGAACATATACGCAAGAAACAAAACCAAAATAAAAGGTCAAACAGAAACGACTGAACCGATTGGAATCAGACAAGGAGATTCATTGAGCCCACTTATATGTAATCTTATATTAGACAAGGTCGTAAAACAAGCAAAAACAAAAAAATATTTACTAAATGAGAAAAAAACAGAAATAAAGAACATAACCTAAGATTCACTAGGAAACTAAGTCCCTGTAAAACCTAAGCATAAATTAAGTATAATTGTACTGCAATCAATTTTACTTTTAATATAAATAAATAAGCTTTGTTGATTTCGGAAAATATTACGTTAGACATCTACCAATATTTTTAAAAATTCATTGACAAAGCATTGTGATTTATTCGCATATAACAACAACTAACAATCACTTCGGACATTTACGACACGCATCTACGCTTCATGTGATAAATTCCTTTAATAATAACAGTCGTTAGTACTTCTTAATATATTATTACAATCAATGAGGTACAGTATCTAATTAGCGACGGTTTGTGTATTTACGTATGCCCATGAGCACTTTGATGCTCATAGTTTAAGTATGCTTCGGTTACAGACACTTCAAAGAAATTTGAAATATCTCCATTATAAATATATACATTTAATGTTTTTGTTTTTTATAAATAATAGACACTATCACATAGAATATATAGAAGTTTAAGTGTGCTTCTTTCGATTCTGCAAAACGACTATTTTCACATTTTACACGTAGATACAGAATGTCCACAAATTTTAAGAATATTATCTCTTTGTTCGTTAATCTACATTAAATTCTCTAATACCAATAAATTTGTGGAATGCATTTTTAAACTCATACTTTAATCTAAAACACCAATAAATAAAGGAAGGGATTTACCATTTCTTCATTTTTTCATGTCTTTATTTAGGAATACGGTGAGGTGCAACCACCCAGTATAAATATACAAAATGAAGGTGACTACCATCGCTCACCAAGTGAGGATTCTGGTTTAGGAATGGGAATTGCTGATAAAAATCTATCCAGGTAAATGCGGAAAGGTTTTGCACTTACAAAAGACATCCTGTTCCTCTATTATTCTTGAACTTTTGTTCGTCCAGAAATAAACAAAATCCGATTTCGATTGTCTTTCTGCCTAGAAATAAGTGACATATTTAGTTGCAATTAATAGTTATTTAACCAACAAGTGTATTAACAAGGGCGATTAACAATTGAGATATTTTAACGCGTGAGCGAAGCGAGCGCGTTAATGTTCGAGATTGTTAATCGCCATTTTAATTCACGAGTTCGTTACAAAATTTTTCCGTCGACCGTACTTTTCAGAAATAAAAGTATCTTAGTTTAAATTTTTATTTACTTAACGATAAATAATGACATACAATGACAGACAGCCTACTTACAGCGGCTACTTCATTTTAAATAATTTTTTAGTGGGAATATAATATATAGGTATATGTTTGGTTGCCTACACCACAGGACACTGCCAATCACAGAGCGTTAAATGTGGTTAAATTAATTTATACAAGCAATGTATGTTGTGTTGCCTATAATAAAATCGTTCATTAATAGAAAATCATTCATTAATAGGGGTCATTAATCAACGATTTTGAGGGTGTTAAATTTAATCATAAATGGACGGTCGACGGAAAATATTTTTAAATTATTAAAAAAAAACAAGAAATCTCGAAATGTAACATTATATGTATATTGAAAATTACTACAAATATTGTTCTTATAAGCAATTATTACATTTTAGCTGGAGCGATGATGAAAAATTGTATGTTCTCATAAAAAAATTGTTATATGAAAGATTTTGCCAGATCTCAAATGGTAATACCGATAATAACATGATTAGTTTTTATGGTACCTAGGATTATCAGGAACTCACAGCATAAATTCCAGCTAAATCTTACTATAAGAACTACTATAATATTTAAAAAATAAAAAAAGTCAACTTTCGCGTCATATCCTCGATGGTGGATGATGGGAATATGGCTTATGAGAAATTACATGTAAACCAAAAATAAAAACTTTTCAACTTTTAATGCAATTGGGTTAAATAAAACTGTCTACACAACTGACATAGTGTTACGGAATTTAACAACAAAATTGAAGTGTCCACGAGGAACTTTAGGTTTTGGCATAATTTTCTTAATTTGTTCCATTTTGACAATGCAAATGTTTTTGGCTAATGGAAAGACGAACTGAAACTTTTCTTTCTTTATAAAGTTAATTTCTACGCCATAATTATTGATACTGATGACTACGCCCACATAATGATTTGATCTTTCCTGGAAACTTAACCAATACGTAGTCGTCGACGTCAAAACTTTCTACACATTGGAGGAAATCTTCCTTATCTACAATTTCATCATTGGAGGATTTTTCGTCCCACTCGCCTCCAGATGATGATGGCAATTCTTCTCCTAGTAAGATCTTCTTTTTTGCTGGCTTTCGAAGCTTGAATGTTTTCTTTACCTTTGAAATGATTGATTGTTTGGATTTCTTAGCTTCTATATTTTCAGACGTTGTCAAAAGTTGAGCATGCTGTTTGTGGTGACACAATTTGTAGGAGTTTCGTAGGAGTTACTTCTGTGGTTTTATGACAAGTAGGATTCTTCTTTGGGGTATGAAGTGAGAGTGAACTAGATGTTCTGGGTTCAGGATCCCAGGCTGAGCTATTTCTTGTGTTGTCCTTGTCCATAAAGTTGGACTCCAGGGCTCCTTGTATGTAAGCGTAATCAAGAATAGAGGAGGGTGCGAATGCGAACATATCGCAGGCCCAGAAGTCTGCCGAACTCGTAGACATTGTTGCAGCTTGAGACCATGCTTTCTGCAGAAGTTGACCAAAGTGCCACGTTCTATCTTCTTTACAGGTTTTGCATTTCCCCATTCGATAGGTGCACTTCAGTAATAGGCTGTCAATGGTTTGAAAAACGATCGGTCGAGAGGCTGTAAGTAATGAGATGTGTTTCTGGAAAGGCACAGAAAGTGGACATTATTTTCCAGCGCTATCTCTAATATGTCCGACGAGTTAGTGTGTGATATGTGTCCGTAGAGCAGTAATTTCAGCATTTAGCAGAAACGGGTACATTCCAACCTCAAGAGTAGAAGGTAAGCCACCTTCTAAGCTACCTACAGTAGAAATGAAATAATAAACTATCATAAAGAGCACATTTGGGCCGACGAAAATCCTCACGCCAAAAAAAAAAAAACGACTCATCACCAAAGGACTTTCAAAGTTAATGTTTGGGCAGGAATTGTGGATAACAATCTAATAGGCCCAGTATTTCTTCCCAACAATTTAAATGGTGATAATTATTTGCAGTTCTTGGCAAATGATTTACAAGAGTATTTGGAAGAAGTGAATATTGCAATAAGGCAAAATGTGGTTTCTACAAGATGGCGCTCCACCGCATTACAGTAATGAAGTCGGAGAATACAATTGCATGCAGTATCCTGGTCGGTGGATTGGAAGGGGTCGTGACGCACCTACTTCTTGGCCACCCAGAAGTTCAGGTCTTAACCCCATGGACTTTTGGTTTTGGGGGTTTATGAAAGAGAAAGTGTATTCTGTTACAATAGAGGACGAACAACAATTAAGGGTTAGGATAATTGAAGCTGCAAATCAATTTCGTCAGAAAAATATGATTTTTCAGCGCATTCGGTTTTCCCTATTAAAACTATACCGAATGTGTATTGAAGAAAATGGGGTCATTTTGAACATTTATTGTAATATCTTATTTATAGAGGTTATAGACATTCTTTGTACTTGTTAATTCATTTAAGCCATTTATTTAGATGCACGTAATTTTTTAAAGGTTAATGAAAAGGGCCGTATTTCAATAAAAACTGTTTTTTAAAAAAAAGTGATGAGGCAAAAAAATTTTAAAAATAATGTGTTAAACTAATGATGCCACAAAATTTATTTGATTTGAACGTACTCAAAAGTTTGTGGGATTTAGGGCTGCACAATCCTCTTAAAATTTTTTTGTGCGCTTAGATTTTGTTGTTTCTTTTTTATGAAAAATGCTTTTAGAACAAGAAGGTAACGTGTCCATTTTTATTACAAAATGTCAAGTAGTTTAGCCGATAATGCAAAAAAACAATTTTTATTTTGTAACTTCAAAGGACTGTAACTTTTTTTGTGTACACTTTTGTACTAAGGTAAGTTGGATTCAATTAATTTATTTTTGTCGCCGGAATGCGTGATTTAATTTATGACATAGCTTTTTGAAACACCCTGTATTTATCGTAGTAATTTTTGCATATTCCCCAATATGTTTAATGGAAATCAACTCATAATCGTAAAGGGGCAGTCTTAACACATCATGTTCAAAAGTATGTAAAATCTTGTATACCTACTATAAATATTTTCAGTTTTCTTTCTTTTTGGATAACTGTAGTAGGTAGCTTTAAAGAATCCTGAGTAAATGAAATATTTTTATTCGTTAATCATTTTTAATTTAGTATTTTACATACTGTCCAGGAATTTGTTGGTTGCTTATTTAAAATTTTTGAATAGTATGGGACATTATCCAAAACTATAAAAGATATTTCATGTAAACTTGGAAGCATTTTTTTAACCATTTCACAAACATATCTGTATTCATGTTATCGTTATAATCAGCCGATTTGGATTATGAAGGAAACACAAAATCCGCTCCATTACTAAAACTGTGTATTTCACCTGCATGCAATAGAATGTTTCTTTCCTAGTCACCTTTAGCAAAAATCCACGTTTCGTCTAAATCCACAAATAAAGCGTTATATAAAATAATCGAGATCTCATCATCATCATCATTTTGGCTTTACAACCCTGTGTGGGTCCTAGCCTCCTTAAGAATTTTTTTCCAGTCGTCCCTATCCATCGCCTTCCGCCGCCAAGCACGTATTTCCATATTTCTCATATCTTGATCTATGTTATCTAGGAATCTTGTTCTGGGTCTTCCTCTTCTTCTTTGACCAATAGGTCTATCATGGAGCGTTTTTCTAGCTGGGTCGGTTTGCTCCATCCGCATTACATGGCCTACCCACCTCAGACGTCCTATCTTAATGTTTTACGATATCTGGTTCCTGGTATATTCTATAGAGTTCGAAGTTGTATCGTCTTCTCCAGACACCATTTTCATTTACCGCTCCATAGATTCGCCTTAGTATTTTTCTTTCGAAACATCCTAACATGTTTTCATTGCTTTTTGTTAAAGTCCAGGTTTCTGAACCATATGTTAGGACTGGGCGTATTATTGTTTTGTAGAGTTTGACTTTTGTATTTCTTGATATAACTGTAGATTTAACAAGGAGATTAAGCCCAAAATAGCATCTATTAGCCGTGCAAATTCTGCGGTTTATCTCTGCGATAGTGTCATTTTCAGTATTGACGAGCGTTCCCAGGTATACAAATTCGTTAACTGCTTCGATGACGTCGTTTTCTATAACAAGTGACCGTAGTTTTGTGGTTGCGTACCTATTTTCATGTATTTTGTTTTATTGGTGTTTATTATTAAACCCATTTTTGTAGCCGCTTCCTTTAGTGCTACGTACGCCTCTCGTGCTGCGTTTTCCGTTCTCCCAACAATATTGATATCATCAGCATATGCTAGGATTTGCACAGATTTGTTATATATTGAACCGGTAGTTGTGATTTGTGACGTACGTATTACTTTTTCCAGAGCTAGATTGAATAGTATACAGGAGAGTGGGTCTCCCTGACGTAACCCGTTATTTGTTTTAAAAGGTTTAGAGAGTTCCCCCTGGATTCGTACTTTGCATTCAACTTTTTCAAGGGTTAGTTTGGTTAGACTTACCAACTGATTTGGTACTCCTAGGTCTATCATTGCTCTAAACAATTCTCTTCTATTTACAGAGTCGTAGGCTGCCTTGTAGTCTATAAATATGTGGTGCGTGTCTACACCGTATTCCAGTGTTTTCTCTAGAATTTGTCTTAGGGTTGAAATCTGATGAATTGTTGATTTACCACCTCTGAAACCAGCCTGGTATTGTCCTATTATTCGTTCTGCATATGGTGTCATACGATGGCATAGTATATTGAAGAATATTTTATACGCTGCATTTAGGAGCGTAATTCCTCGATGGTTAGAGCATTCAAAGATATCTCCCTTTTTGTGTATGGTGCAAAGTATTCCAATATTCCAATCATTGGGAAGGAACTTCTGTATCCATATTTCTTTTATAAGCTGCTGTAGCGCTATTATGATATCGTGGCCACCTTCTTTATATAATTCCGCTGGGAGATTATCTATTCGGGGTGATTTGTTTCTGGCTAGTTTTAACTTCCAGGATCGTTGGTGGATCCTCCTCCCTCTTGTCTGCTCCGCTTACCTCACAGCTTTCGTCTTCCGGGTTTTCTTCTTCTTCCTCTATATTAAGCATCTGGTTAAAATATTCCGTCCATCGGTTTAGTACGTCTGTTCTTGTTGTTAATAGATCGCCATTTAAACTTCTACATTGATTTGTGTTTGCCTTGAATTCTTTTCTGTTGATGTTAACTTTCTTATAGAATATTCTGGATTCTTTCTCTCTGTTGAGGTTTTCTATATATTGAAGTTCCTTTTTCAAGTGGTTTCGTTGCTTCATTCTGTGTATTTTCTTTTCTTTTCTTCTCTTTGTCTGGTAATTCTCTATACTTGTTCTAGTTCGGCGGGTAAGCATTTTTGCATAGGCTTCATTTTTTTTCTGGGTTGCGTCTTTGCATTCATCGTCAAACCAGTGATTTTTTCGGGTACAAGTTTCTGTTCCTATTTCATCTTGTGCTGCTGATTCAATATCTTCCTTTATCCTGTTCCAGTAGGAGTCTATATCTCTCTGGTCTTCTTCGCCTAGACTTTGATTCCTTAACCTATTGGTAATATTTTCCCAGTACTGTTTTGCAACAGTTGCATCTCTCAGCTTCTGTACATTCCATTTCTTTCTATCTATTTCTTTTTCTTTGTTCGAGTTTGAAATTCTAGCCCTTAGTGTTAAGATCACTAAACAATGGTCTGAGTCTATCTCTATAGTCGATCTATAATCGAGATCTCAACTGGACGCATATTCTGGATACATAACAGTTATTTATGGAACTACATCTTAACTACTGGGAGAGGAGGATTGATGAATATATATATATATATATATATATATATATATATATATATATATATATATATATATATATATTAACTTATGATGTATCGATTTATTTACTAATTATTTACATACGGATAACTTATAAATGACATTACTTATTTATATGGTTATGTTACATCTAAAACTACGAATATCGACTACAAATGAATTACTGACTGCACTGAATGATTGAACTGAACTTAAATGAATTTATTGTGTGTTTACTATTATACAAGATATTGGTTATTAGGTCAAATAATATTTCAGCACAAATATGTCAGCACAAAGGTGCTGAGTCTTCAAGGCAATTGAATTGTAGCAAAAGTAATATGAAACAAGACACACATAATAAATACGTGTGCTCTAGTTTCTAAATGTCCTAATAAAGTTTGGTAAACAACTATTTTTATTTATCTATTTTAATTTATTAATTTATCCGTAAGCCGTTTTATAAACCTAAGATATAATTCATATCACATCGTGTTCTGTTTTTAAATTATTATCGTTTTTTAAAAACTCGATTATTTTGTGAACAATAGCTCTTCGCACTATAAGACTCTTCACAATAAGACTATTCTATTGTCTTCCATTTTTAAACCTAAGCCCCATCTGGTTAAAAACTCTCCAGAGACGTACTCTGGAAATTTCTAATGTCGTTCCGTCTTTTAATTTTTTAACACTGTTTCTACAGAAACATGTTCCTGCTTTTTATATATAACTTCTCGAATTTCAACCCTTACAACCCTCAGGAAGATCTTCGGTCTTAGAACGTGGTTTATGTTTATATTGTGCGATCTCTACTTCACCATCCATACTTTTTTTGTTTTTAAAAACTGACTTGATTTTTTTTTTCATTAATATAAAATGCATCACACACACGTTTACGTACATCATTTGCTTTTCAGCAGTAAAACAAGCGTGCAAATTAAATATTATTTAAATTATATTTAAAACACATCTTGCCAGTTTCGTTGTCAATACACAAATAAACTCTTTAACACAAGTACTGCCATAACAAACTTTTTAGGGTACTATTAATTTGAAACCGTTTTGGGAGTATCGCTAAAGTAAGGTATCAGTTTCTCTGAATGGTCAAAAACCTAAGTACAGGTTATGAGGGATTCAGTAAATATCTACGCTTATATTAATCTCTCAAAGCTCACCGATTAGAACCATATTAATTTCTAAGTAATAACTAGGGACCGAATTTATATGTGATCAATCTTAATGAAATATGCGCATACATATGCAGTAAAAAATTACGAGATATGCGCACGTTATACACAAAAATTCAAAAAATGTGCATTTTGGAGAAACCACATAGTTTCTGTTCTATTCTAGTGGGTTTTAAAAATACTACCTTTCAAATAAAAACATTATTTTTTATATATACGCAATTTCTTCACCTTTTTTACAAAAACTGATCAGGTACCTATTTGGAATAAAACAACAATATGATTACACATATCTTTGATTATAATTAATGAACGTATTTTAAATAGCTTGTTAAAGCCGAAAATTCTACACCAAAATCAATTTCAAAATTTCCATTAAAAATGAGTCTCCGACAATAACACGTACTTTATCAAACTGTTTATACTTTGAATGTTGAAGAAGCACCCAAATATTATTTATTAAAGAGAAAAGAGGAAGAAAGCCATCTTAAAAATCACTGTCCTGAAAAGTTCTGATCCAGGAATAAACAAGGCTAAAGTTTTTCGGCATATTGTACTCGGTGTTCTCGAATTGAGGACCGCTACCTGAACAGCCAAAATAAGTGCACCGAATTACGGACTGAACGAGATTTTAATGAGTAAGGAAATATTTAATAATAAAATATTATTTTAGATTTAGTTTATTTTGAGCTGTCTTGAAGGGTAGTTAAAATGAGTGAAATTAAAATGATCTTAAGTGAAAATGGAAACTCATTACTTGTGTTGGATGATTATAATCGTGAAAAAAAGTGCTTAAAAGTGGTGAAAAGTTTTAGACATGTCTGGTAAATAAATGTAACGCAAAGGTGTTTACGCTAGGTGTAGATAATACAATTTCCCGGAAAGAAACAGTGCACAATCATGAAAATGATATAAAGAAATTAAATAGACAAATTATGAGTACGGCAAGTAAATGGAAAGCAATAGAAGATATCACAGAGCGGCCAACAAAAATTATCCATTCTGTAATAAGGGAAAACAGTGATCCTATGAATTCTTTGACGAGAAAAGACATTACCTCACATGCTCAATGGCCCACCACAAAGATCGTTGGATGCAGGTTTCATCTTGGCCAAGCTTGGTACAGGAAAATACAGAGTTTAGGCTTGGCTAAAGAATATCAAGATAGAAAAAGTAAAAGTGGAAAGTGGCTGAGGTGTTTTAAAAAACCAGAGGAGGTTGGAGAATGTTTTGCTTTGGATTTGGCTGAATTTCAGCCTAATCATCTGTATAAAGCTGCTGTAGATTTTGCGGACTATTTAATAGACAATTATGTTGGTGAAAATTCTTTATTTCCACCAACACTTTGGGTTGAAACAGCTGTAACTACTGAAAATTCTACAAATGCATGGGAGTCCTTTCACTCTCGATTTAATTCAAATTTCTATTCGATGCACCCTTCGTTGTATTTATTTGTAAACGTTTTGAACAATTTTCAAACAGATACTTACATTCGTATTCAAAACGTTAAGGAGCCTGTTAAATGTAAGAACAAAATTGTTAGGCGAAGATAAAACATGTTAACTTCTAAAATGTCGGAATATAATAACAGTTTGTTGAGACGAATAGATTTTGTAAAATTTGCATCATGTTTTCATAAAGTATAAATATTAAATGTAAATATGTGTAACCCTTTTATGTTTAAAATATTATTTCTTAAATAGGCAATAAATATCTATGATTATTGGGATTCGTACTTTTAATAATATTTTATACCTTCTTGAAGTCTTGGTCCTCAATTCGTGAGATTTTTTTCAGGTATAAACGTAAACCCTTACTTAAAATTTCATTTTGGTCCTTAATTTGTGTCTGCTCATTGTACTATTCACAAACAGAAGTACTTTTACACAAAAGCTAAACATTCGGGTTGACCGATTGAAGTTGCCTAATTTTACTGTTTTACTTTCCCTTTAGCAAAACCATTTTGTGTTAAGTCCGTTCATACATTTAATAAGTATCCCCTCTTATCGGCTTAAAGGAATTTACAGTATTAATTAGCCATAAGCTCAGCAGATTGTAAATACTATTTATTGAACGAACAAAACGGGATCTAATTTAAATTATATTTAAATTTTCGTTAGAGAATCGTAAAACGATGGTTATAAGTGTAAATATTGTCTTAAGAATAAAAGTATCACAAAAATTATACCTACCATATGTCATAAAATTAAATAAAATCCGGATTTCCCGGTAAAACATCATTATAAACATTTTATGACGGCGTACTATTCGCACTTTTTGGGTAAAGATCGGGTGTTTCGAAAAGATACGACCGTATGTGCGGGGGAATATTCAGTGTAGAATTAAAAAATTTTAAAATATTTTTGTTTGGACAAAAATGTTTTTAGGTATACACATAATAGGCATGTTTCTTTAAAAATATGCGAAATATGCAAGCAATACGTTTCATTTTTTCATTACTAGAGCAATTTATTTTTGTACTTCGTATGCTGTATACTCCATGACTCCATTCCACGAATATACGACTGTTTTAAATTCGGTTTAAGGTATCGATTTAACTGGTCCAATGTGCTGAATTGTACAATAGTAAATTGTCCCCATTTTTAAAATACTGTTATGACAGATATAAACCTTAGATTTAAATATGAAGTCATAATATAAATATAGAGTTGATAGTTTATAGAACAGTAGTTGTAATTCAGATTTTGAAGTATATAATTACTATCATTGAGTTTAGTATTGTATACAAGTTGGTTTTTAAATTAAGTGATTTAAACGAAGTGTAACAATACTTAAGTGATTAAATAGTGTAATTTATTTAGTCGAATATTCAATTCAACACCAATAAACTTACTTATTCTCTAATTTTCTTTCTTTTCGCGCATTTTATACATTGTCTCACGGATTTCAAATTTGCAACCTTCGGGAAGATCTATTGTCTTTGGTTGTCGGCGAGATTTATATTGTGCGACATTTTGTTCACTGTGTCCCCTTTTTTTTGCTTTTTGCAAAATCGACTTTACTTTTGTTTCACTAATACAGAGTGCATCACACACACGTTTATGTACGGACCGAACTGGTCGCAAAGGGCCTCCATTGGTTTTCTCAGCAGTAAAATAAGAAAGTACATTAAATATAAAGTTGTCTACATCTAAACACGTCTCGGCATTTTTGGCTTCAATAAACAAATACACTACACTAAACTCTTTCTTAACGGACACCTCTCTTCACCGAACACCTCTATACGGACGGTGTTTAAAACTAAAATCAGTAGGCGATATATGAATCTGTATGTAAATTTTCGTTACTTTTTAATATCTGTAACGACTCGGTACTTTAACTATCAATAGCCGGTATGTTATACCCGTTACTTTCGGAACTTTTAAGAGTACATCCAGTCAAAGCAAACGAATATGTATTTAAAACTAACAAAGTGAAATATTAGATTCTTTTTCTGGTTTCTGAACCATCGATCTGCCAATTTCTTTTCATTTATATTAAAAATAGTATATTTCTTTTTATTACAGTTGTAGTACCTAATAAAGTAATAAAATAGTGTAATATCAAAGAAACCCGACACGCCTCTTTAGTGTTTACATTTCACAGAAAACCAACCCAAATGTCTGATGAACATATTTGGCTTCATAGACGTCATTGTATTTATTTCTAGGAGCGTTTGCGTAAAAAAATTTGTTATTTTCGGATTAAATTTCACAATAAATTTTGCGTCTATCTGAACATCTATTAACTGAAATAATTTTAGTTTATATGTCATACTAACAGTAGATACTTTTTATTGGAATAATAATTAGACCAATTTACTTTCACACTTCTACTTGCACAGTAAAATATTCGTTGTCGCAATAATCCAAAACAGTCGTATATTCCTGGAATAACCATATAATAGAGTGGACCATTGGCTGTCGAGTGCCTAGCGATAATCCAAACCAGTCACAAACTTGTGAAATATACTTTAACCAACAGTTGATACTTAAGTATTTCATGACAGTTTTTAATAAAATATTTTCAATATCTCGTATTTTTTCAATTCTAGGATATTCCTGTTTTCTTTATTCACAACGATTATAAATTTATTACTAAATTACTACCTATTATTTTCAAAATAGCACTTAAAATTTAAAATAAATGCTGCATTTTCCTAATTTTGAAGCAAATCGAAATCGGACTTATTTCTGAACGGAATGCCGGTTGTTAACAGATTCATTGTTGCTCGAGTCTTTAAGATCGACAATGGATGTGTCAAAATGGTCAATTCTGAGGGTATAATTAAAATACATATAATTAGTAAACTTTGTAACTTTTAAGTAAGACTTATTGAATTGTATAATCCCGGAAGAGATGAGAGGAAGAAAATGAAAAATTGACAATTACCTTTATTTTGAGATTTGGCATCTGTATTATAGTATTAATGGGCGCGTGAGTAGATTTCTATTCTCGTTCACGCCCACTCACTGTAACTTAATTTTACTCACTCCGGTTCACGCACGTGAGTCTCTCTCACGAACAAGTGATCCAAACCTGAGCCACGAGCTACGTCATATAAAATGGTTAAATTAAGTTTAACCAAATTGCATACAAATATATACATAAAAAATGACGTATGTCGGAGCCTTTTCTGTTAATCTAAGAGCTAAATTTTTTTTTCTTTCGGAGCAGTATTTACGAGTATAAGGTGAAGTGGGGTATCTGTGGACGGAATACAAAAAGTTTTATTTTGAATTTACCTATGAAGTTAGATGGGTTTCAAACCACTTTCTTTTTGTTTGTAGATATGTATTAGTAATCTATTAATATGTTCTCTTCAATAGAAGATGAAAAATGAATTGGGAGAGAAGAGTATTGACACTCTTGTTTCACATTTAAATGTCCACAGTTACCCGTTAATTTAGGATAACTGTGGACCCTGACGGGGAGATTGTGGTCTGCTTGGTAAACTTCACTTTATAGTTATTATAATGAAAGGTATATCTGTGGTTTAAAATAAAAGCAACATTAAAAATGCAGAAACGAATTTTTTTTTAAAACCATGAAACAACAAACAGCTAGGCAATATTTTCGAATCTCCTTAAATCCTCACTAAACGTAACGACGTTTTTATCTTCTGATTTTGGGTCGTTCAGTATTCCTAATATCTTATCATAAGCGAACAAGAGAGGCTCGTTTTCCTCACGAAATTTGAAGGCATTTCCCACACATCGTTTAAACCATTTGATTATCACGACTCTTTTCACTGCATTAATTTGACATATTAAGTAGTTGCCTTTGCGCTATTTCTCCGATTCCAGTTACAACCTTAGTACGGCTGGGGTCATAATTAAAAACCGTTTTATCTCCATTCCATATCCTAGAAGGGTATTGTTGAACTTGTAAATTATTCATAATAGTTTCCAGTTGATCAAACAAATCGTAAACAACAAATGGGTCACATTGTTGCCTTACACGTGATGCTTCAATTATCTGAGGTTTCTTAATAGAAAGTCGGTTTCGTTTTGAAAAATTCAGAAACCAATCTTAGATAGTCCAAACCCCCACTTATTCATAGTTTTTATCCGAGAAGCCAAAATGTCTTCATCTTCTTTAGAAAGGGCAGTTCTACCACCTCCAGTCACACCTGTAATAGATTTTCATGTTTTAAAACGTAAAATCTAGTAGGTACCTACTTTTGTTATTGCCTTGTGCATGTCCTGCCGCTGGTCTACCTTTCAACCCATTCACTTTTAATCCGAGTGTCGATTTTGGTACGCCATGCTCCATTGCAGCATTTTTTAGTGAAGATTTTCCCAATTTAACATCTCTTATAGCCAGTTCTAATGCTTATATTGAATACCTACTTCCGACACCACGATTGATAGTCTTTTTAATATATTTTCTTGGCATTTTTGCACCCAAAGAATAAGTTATAAACAAATTAACCTAGAAACTTTTGGAACCACAGTTTCCCCGGTATCGCCGTCCACAGTTGCACCGATCATGTGTCATGTCTGGGTAACTGTGGACTCCTTCTTAATTAACAAACTATTCTTCTCATACTCCGGTTACTCAGCGCTAGATGGCGCCTGAAGTTTACTTTCAGAAGCATTTATTGAAAATTAGCACTGCATCTGTACTGAACCAAGTTTTTCAAATTTAACTCAACTACTACGCAATTTACTTAGATCAAAACATGACGGTCAGAGTTTTAGTTGCTTACTGAATTTTTGTTTTGGTAGCTACTGTCTCAAGAATTTCTCACTAGTTACTACCAGAGAGATTAAACAAGTATGTACTGTAAACTTTATAAGATTTTGTTAATTAAAAAAACATTAATGGGTGCCACAGTTACCCCAAACCACAGTTAACCCATTTCACCTTACTTACAGTTCCAAAAATAATACCGTTAAAAAGTGAAATCTGAAAAAACTTTTTAGTAAAACTATAAAGTATAAACTCAGATTGTAATTGGTATTGAAAACTAACGAACTGTAGCGAATCACCAGCTCTAAGCACCGAGAAGTCTTCACTGTCTCCTCTATTGCTCTTTTTCCAGTTCTCCTCACCACTACTTTCATATTGTGGCCGTATCAAAGGACCTTTAAAAGCACTCTGAAGGGTAAAAAAAAATTAATCAGACAGTAATCAAAAATAAAACCATTGGCATAGACAAATATCAATTACCAAAATTGATTATGCATGCGCCACATTAAAAAAAAATGATGTCGTTAACTAATCTTTAGAATCTATAGAATAATCTTCATGTGTGTCTTTCATATGAGCTATATATGCAACATTAAGGTTTCTAATGTCCAATGGCGGAGGCACATCTTTTAAACTAAGTTTGTTTAGAGGAAAGTACAAACCACGTACATTCTTTAGAATGTTCACCCTGAATAAAGAATCAACATCAGTACAATAAACTAAATTGTCATCTGCCGCAAACAAAGGTTGGAGGGAAGTGCGGGTATTGCCGCCCACTTAAGCAATTTGTTGAATTAAACAAAAACTATAGGTCTTGAAACAGAATTTCAACTGTCAAAATACAGTCATGTTATCGACTTCTAATTATTTAAGCCTGAAAGTGTTGATTTATTTTATTTTGCGGAGTATTACATTTATATTCACAAACCTACACTCGGGCGGAATTATCCGACCATGCGGGTAATTGCGCCCAGTGATGGTATAATACCGCCCAGGGTTACATTATATGAAAATCAAACACAAAATAATTATTTGCTCACAAACAACATCTATATATTTATTATGTAAAAAAACATATTCAAAGAACTACTTAATTAAAAAAACGAATATAAAAACATTTAAAATTACTCTCTATTTGCAATAATCGCATACAAATGTTTTGTGATTATCATAACCACTGCATTCCTTATGCGCCCATTTATGGCAAACTGCGCATCTGTACCACATTTCAGATTTTCCATATTCACCACAATACATGCATTCTTCTTCTATGTCGCTGTTGGGATCATCGGAACTATGATCGTTGCAAATTTCCATTTCATCGTGGGATGAAGCACTTGAAGAACTATCGTCAAACTTGACTTTCCTCGTGGCGCGTTTTACCTTTTTGCTGACGTTTTTGCTTTTCTTTCTTCTGTAATTTTCTATTCTCTTTCTGCTCCAGTTCTATTTTTTCTGGAGTTGCCGTCAAAATCTTTGAAATGCCTAATTTTCTACCCCTCTTTTTTAATTTATTTTCTTTCACTACGCACAACGGTGTCATTTGTTCAATAGATATATCTCCTTGTCTCTCGTTTATAAGCTCCGATTTTGATGATGAAGGAGCGACATCTGCCTGAGCTTCGATGACTTTTGATGTACTTGGAATAACATCAGGTTCATTTATTTCCAAGACTGCATCTTTTGAAGGTACTCGATTTGGTTTGGAGGTATAGGGAGTAATATCAGCTTCAGGAAGTTGTAGTTCGACAGCGGGAATGTAGAAAGGGTGGAAGGCAAACAATCTTCATCCGTGAAAATATTCGGTCTATATGGAACAATACCACTTATTTCAAAGCCTTTTTGAGCTTTTTCCATGGTGGCTACATGAACGAATGCTCGATTGAAAATTTCCGATATATCAAATGGTGTTATTTGTTGGTGAACATTTCGTCTCATATAGAGAGAACATTTACTTGAATAGGCAGATTTTAGCGGCCCAAAGAATGTCAGATCTAGTGGCTGTAGCTTATGGGACGTGTGGGGCGGAAACGATAACATAATGATCCCATTTTCACGGCAAAATTCATATGCAGATAAAGAACAATGACTGCTATGATTATCAAGCAACAGCAATGCTGGGTTGTCCTTAGAAGTAGATGCGTGTTTATTAAAATGCTTAAGCCAAATCAAGAATAAATTTTCATTCATCCAGCCTTTGGTCGAGCATTCATATATGGCACCTACCGGTCCATTGCGTTTGAGCTGATCCGACATTCGGATTCTAGGATAAATAAACATCGGTGGTATATATATCCCTGATGCACTTACTGAGCAGCACACAGTTATATTTCGACCTCTCTCCCAGCTTACAGCTTTTCCCAGTTGTTTGACACCTTTTGGGGCTATAATTTTGGATGGCACCTGCACCGTGGTAATACCTGTCTCGTCGACATTAAATATATGGCAGGCTTGAAAGTTATATTTTGTTAAGACTATATTTAAATTTGTGAAAAAAAGGCCTACACTTTCAGCATTAAAACCCGAAATTCTCCGTAAACTGGTTGCCTCGGGTTTCCTCAAACTAAGATTTGGATGTCGTTTTAAGAAAGCTTGAAGCCAGTCTTTACCGGCCATTTTTTTGTCATCGTTGAAGCAGTTTTTAATATTATTTTTAACTGCAAACTCGTAGACGATTCTTCGTAAATCAGTGGCCGTTAGACCGTAGAACATCTTCGCCAGATAGATGCAGCGATCAGCCACTTGCTGTTCTTGTTCACTGGAAAATATAGGATTACGACCTAGTTGTGCTGCACAAGCATTGTCGGCATTTAGTCTATCTTTTAATATAGAATATGGGATACCTGAAAAAAGAACATTAGAAAATGGATTAAAAAATAAAAATCCTATATTACCAAACTCTCTTGCACTTTGCCGTTTTCCCTTTCCGTTTCTAACTGCATTTATAGCTTCCTGAAGTTGTTCTGCACTCCAAGTTGCCTTTTTCCGTGAATTCACCGTTGCCTTTGGCATTCTTTATCCTAAATTAAAAATGTATAAATTAATGTTTAATACCGCTCACTGGAGGGTAATACCGCCCAAGTTGGGCGAAATTACCCGCCATCGCCATATTATAAGCAAAACAATTGTTAATCGTTATTTCTCAAAATATTGAAAGAATTTGTTTCGATCCATATATATAAGAGGACCGGTCACTAATTAATAAAAAAATCAATAAATTAAGTATAAAAATAAGTTACTTACAAATTATTTTCGAGCACGTAAATATTATAGCGGCACCACACAAAACACGTTTATCTCTGTCAAAGAACTAAACGTGATTATGGCTGGCGATCTTGTTGCTCGCTTCTCTCGGTAGTATCGTGACGTCACTTCAACGTTGTCAAAGTTACTATTTCTCTATGTTTAACATATTGTATAGAGTGGGCGGTATTTGCCGCTGGGCGGTAATACCCGCATTTCCCCTATTGTTCTCTTCCTAAGTAGATTACAGGCTTTTAGTCTGGACTCTAATAATTCTGCTTAGTTCTTTGGCAAATCTAAATCACGAACTAGATCGTCGAGTTTTCACGAAAATTAGAGCCTTCTATTTCAGTTATTTCAGTTTTATATCTTCAACCTCGATGATTTTTGTGTGTAAATTCAAATTTTCATGTGAGACTGGGATTGGCAGTTTGTCACTATGAGGAACTGATCTGATACTGAAAAGCAAGTTGGAATATTTAACAACCTTTTCAGTCTTGCTTTTTATTGGAGTAATTTTTATAATTCAGGATTAATAGTCTCTAAAGTGATACCTTGATCCTCTCCAGATGATTGTAATCGCAAATGGTATATGTCGCGATTTTTCTTGAACCACTAAGTAATATTACACAAGAAGAAACAGAACATATACGACCTCCCAGATTTGCCCTGTGCACGGATTTTATTACCAAAATAATGTTTATATGCTTTTTTACCGAAAGAGTAATATTCTTTCTTTGTGATTTCAAATTTAGTTCACCACATATATCACAAAAACTGTTTAGATGGTTTACACAATTTTGGGGTATTTTAAGATAGCTGTTCTTTCAATAGTTCACACTGGAAAGTTAGACGACTAGTTTACTATAAACAAATACACATGTACATATCTCTTACTATACAAACTAAAGTAACTCATCAAAAGAAAGCAGTTCATGCGACATTTAGCTAAGCATTATTCAGTTTGCTGGAGCTGTTTTGACTGGTCTGGTGCGTAAAAGCAAGACGACTATTATTTAACCATAAACAATATACACATATACAGCGTTTTTACTTGATAAACGGTTTGTAACTAAAACTAAATCGAAGTAACTCACGTAAACAAAACAGCGCGTGGCGTCGAAGGGCTCTACGTTAATGTGGCTTAGCATTGATTTTATCCATATACACCCCCTTTACGTGCAGCGGTACAGCTCACTTCAGCGGCAGTGAGCAGGAAATTGAGCAGGGAAGTTGTCATCCTGAGAATGTAAATACGTCGCTCGCGCTGCCGTTACTCATGCCACTGCGGTTGTCGTACGCAGTGGCGCACCCAGGGGGGGGGGGGTTTGGGGGTTAAAACCCCCCCCCCCCCCGGACCCTATTCCGACACTGTTACTCACACATTTTAAGGACTCAAAATGGAGGTAACATCATAAAAAAAATTTCGGTGACCAACCAAACCCCCCCCCCAGAGGTCAATTCTGGGTGCGCTGCTGGTCGTACGCTCCCTTCGTTGGCGGTTTTTTATTAACGGAAATCAAAGAACTTGCAGTCACTGTTTAAATATGTCTTGTCGGTGCACGGACTTATTTGTTTATTGTTTGGTAAATTTTTCATTAACCATGGTTAAGTGGAGCAATGACCAAGTGCTGAAGTTTTAGAGCTATATATTCCAGTGGGAGGTTATTGTGGGATTCTTCACATTAAGACCACAAAAAAGCACAATGTACCCGATGCGGTTTGTCCTTTAAATTTAAATTTGGTCCTTTAAAACGATATTAATTGCTTTACAAACTTCCGGTACAATCAGCGAAATTGCTGGTGATGATACTTTAAATAAATAATGCAAACTTTAGAAAAATTAAAGACTTTTTCAGCATCAACGTTTTTTTTTTCTACCTCAATTATTTTTAATAGTTTAGATATTTTTGGAAACTTAAAACAGACAGAGCTGACGCTGCTGTAATTTCTATGTAGCAACAGCAATGGCTGCATGTAAAGGGGGTAATAGACCTTTCGGAAGGGGCTGTATTAATTAAAACCCGCGCAACCAGCATAATAGAGAACAAACCATTTATTGTTATCTATAAAAAATAATTATTTTTAACATCCGTAAAATTACAGATAAACTGAGCCCAATGGGCAACTTTTTAGATTATATTCGGTTTCAGCATAGCAAAATACAAACGAAACGGCAATAATTATCTAATTAACAAAATTGCTGTCGAACAGTGGATCGAAAAAGGTCATTCGATTTTTTCTTCCTCTAATTTCTTCAATCCTTTATTGTTTGAATTATTGTTTTTTAAAATAGTAATGTTTACACTGTGTATCTTAATTATAACATTTTTTATTTATTTAAATCAACCTATGTGGATATTACCGCCTCTCGGCTTAATTAATTTATTATAACAATGTTTTATTTACTTAATTTGTAACAAGATATATTCATTGATGGTAGGTGCATACTGGAACTATTTCAAAAATAGTTCCAATATGTATCTACTGATACACTTATAGTTCTAGTTATAGTGGTATAGTAGTTTTCAGTTACCTTAAACTTTAACCTTAAACATTGCTCTTGAAGCAAAGATATAACGTTATATTTAACGTTTTTTAGAATACGGCCGGCAAGCGCTACAGGAAAATTAAATGATAATGAAGATCACCAAAACCAGGTGACTGCAGTATTTTTCTCCTTATATTCTTCCTTTTTCTCTATCTTCGTAGGCTTGTAGAAACACAAAATAAGCACTAGACTAACTCTTCTTGATGCTTATTTTGTTTTTAGAGCACTGGCACCGACATATTTCTATCATGTTTCACTTGCACTCCCTTTACTATAACCTCTTGAAATTATTTCTGTTATTTTGAAGCTTGTATCCTAGGTGTTGTGTAGCGTAGTAATACAACAACTTATAATCTAGTCTTGAAAAATATTATGTAGTGCAATGAAGATATTTTTCTGCTTTCGTTAGTTATAAATATCTGCTTTAACACACTGTAAGTTTTAATATGCTGTTAAAAATTGGATTTTACTGAAAACCTGATTTATTTGTGCCATATTATATATATATATATATATATATATATATATATATATATATATATATATATATATATATATATATATATAAGTATGTTGGAAATATCGGGTATGTGGTCTAATATTAAATTTAATATAGACCACATACCCGATATTTTCAACATACTTATAAATTGTTTTTTGGTCGAAATACTGAAATAATCGGATGTTATTGACTGTCGATATAAACAAACAACGCAGTTTATTAGGGCTGCAGTCAGTAGGTTTGGCCGGGATGTTATAGAAACACTCTTTTGACTTTCGGAATTCTTTTATTCCTTCTTCAAGACACTGTAATTAGAAGAAAGTGTAAATATTTACAACATATCTCAAATTGTCATTACAACTTACTAGTCGTTGAGATTATTTTTGCAAAGCTACAACACTCAACATTAAAAACACTCATATAAAATATAACATTTAAAATAATGGAACAATATACATTTTAAAATTTAGTTGGAAAGTTAAAATTTTGTTAGTAACATCTTTTCATGGTGTGTTTGACTGATCCATAGAGAACAGAAAAAAAAAACAAAAATAGTGTGATTAAAAAGTAATTAGGAGTTCTTGCTATTATATTAATATAATAATATAATATAATAGAGAACAGAAAAAAAACAAAAATAGTGTGATTAAAAAGTAATTAGGAATTCTTGCTATTATATTAATATAATAATATAATATAATAATATAATAGCAAGAACTTCTAATTACTTTTTAATCACACTATTTTTGTTTTTTTTTCTGTTCTCTATGGATCAGTCAAACACACCATGAAAAGATGTTACTAACAAAATTTTAAAATGTATATTGTTCCATTATTTTAAATGTTATATTTTATATGAGTGTTTTTAATGTTGAGTGTCGTAGCTTTGCAAAAATAATCTCAACGACTAGTAAGTTGTAATGACAATTTGAGATATGTTGTAAATATTTACACTTTCTTCTAATTACAGTGTCTTGAAGAAGGAATAAAAGAATTCCGAAAGCTCGACCAAAAGTCAAAAGAGTGTTTCTATAACATCCCGGCCAAACCTACTGACTGCAGCCCTAATAAACTGCGTTGTTTGTATATATATATATATATATATATATATATATATATATATATATATATATATATATATATATATATGTATATATATATATATATATATATATATATATATGTATATTTGAAAATTTCAAGTTTCTTAAATATTTTTGCCTCTGGTGCAGTAATAACCTTTTTTTTTTTGGGTAATGTATTTTCTATTTGTCATCAATGTTTGTTTTGAAAGAAAAAAAACCTGGTTTTTTAGTGTTTTTATTGAAAAAAAAAAACAGAAAACAAATCAAATTGTTGATAAAACAGACATACGAAAAAAAAATGGAAAATACAGAACGTGGTAAAAAATCAGTGAAATTTCAATGACCAATATCGTGTATTGCCTCTCCTTGCTCTAATAACATCTTGCAGACGACGGGGCATACTCTCAATTTTTCTCCGGATTAAATGTTGTGGTATGTTATTCCACTCTCTCACTAACAGATCCTTAAGCTCCTGTGCGTTGTTAGGAGGAGGTGTATGGGTTTGAATACGTTTTTTCAAATCGTCCCAGAGATGTTCGATGGGTTTCAGGTCCGGAGACCTAGCTGGCCAGGGTACCCTCGTAATTCCAACTTCGTCCAAGTATTACACACTGATCCTGGCAACGTGTGGTCGCACGTTGTCCTGCATAAAAACGGCGTTTTCTCTAAGCCCTGCCATGTTGGGCATAACATGTTCTTCCGGAATCTCCGTAATGTACCTTCGTGAAGTTAGGGACCCATTTTCGATGAAGGGTAATTCTGTGTGGAAGTCGGAATATATACCTCCCCAAGCCATGACCGAGCCTCCACCAAATGGCATTCTTGGAGCAATGCAAGCTTGTGAAAATTGTTCACCGGTTCTCCTCCAAACTCTTACACGTCCATCGGATCCACTTAGGCAGAAACGGGATTCATCTGAGAATAACACTTTGCTACAATCATTAATTCCCTAATGTGCGTAATGTCGAGCAAAAGCTAGTCGTGCAACTCGAGGCACCCGGCGAAGTAGCGGTCCTCCAGCCATTACACGAGAAGGTAGTCAAGAAGAACGAAGTCTTCTTCTGACTGTTGCAACACTAAAATTGCGATTTCGTATTTCCTCTAGACGATTTTGATGCATAACCGCAGTTGAGGTCCGGTTTCGTAAAGCCTGAAACACAAGGAAACGGTCATCTAGTGCCGTGGTCGTTCTTCTTCGTCCAGAGCCAGGTCGCCTGGTTAGCAAACTTGCCTCCTGAAAGCGTTGAAGCACTCGTTGAACCGTAGAAAGGCTTAGGCCAACAGTTCTTGCGACTTGCCGTTGAGTGTGACCGTCTTCCACAAGTGCAACAATTTGTGCCGTTTCAACAACAGTCAAAGGCATTTTTGTCAAAAAATAGACACTAATAATGGCACTAATAAACACTAATTGTGGCAATAATAAACGTTTGTCCGTTGCAATTGAACAGAGACATTTAAAACAAGCGGAGTTACAGGTAGCGTTCATTTTGGGAAGTGTGCACTTTACCGCGAAATCGGCACTATTGGAATTCTTTGTTACAAAGGAAACCGCAACAATTCTCAGAAACATGCATTAGTTTGTATTTGTGTTATTATTATTTACGATAAAGCTCGTTAAAAATGAAATATCGGCGATTCTCAAGGTGACCCGGATTTTATGATCGCAAGTGTATATATGTGCCAATTTGGAATATTATTAAATAGAACCTACCGTATATTGTTACCAATAATTCATGCCAGTAAACTCCACGGAAACACGCCGAAGAAGCATAAGAAGTCACGCCGCTGCCCCTTGCCAAAGCTTCAATGAAGCCTCAGAAGACATTTTCGCTATTGTATATAAAGTAAACCCGTACGGAAAGGTCACTGCTGACCGGGATAACCTTTAAGCGGAGCCTGATCGAGGAATTGGACAGAGCAATCTAGTCCACCTCCAGCAGTCAGGTAAAAGCGCCCACGTTCAAATCGTAGACTTCCTCTGGTGAGATCATCAGAGTAGTCAGTGATGACAAAGGGGTGTTAGCTTGGCTGGAAAAGGTTACAGCTAACGTCAAACCGTGGGAGGAGGCATCATTGGCTGTACTCAGTGATGATAAGCTCCCGAAGCTTACCAAAGCCTCTCTATGGATCCAGGAAGATGCTACCACCACCTCTGATGACCCAGAAAGAGTGCTGCTGAGGCTAATGGCGCAAAATCTAGACACGGCAGTTGCGAGATGCTGCACCTTACACCATAAGGTAAAAAAGGATACTAATGGATCTCTGTTCCTCTTCGAAATCAGAGACGAGTACATGGCTATTCTTAGGAAAAGAGCAATGAGGCTGAGCTACACGTTCACCTCATTGACTCTAATAGCAAGCACTAACAAAGTGGAGAGCATCTCCTCGAAAACAGCTACCTTAGACACTTGGCAGTCGAAGACGGCTACTGAGACTGAGACACTCATGGTACCACCGCAGGGAGACGAGCTTAAAAATGGACACCTAAACCATGCGCAAGGAGGTGGGAACAAATAAGGTTACCATTATTCAATGCAACCTCCAACACAAAAAGGTGGTAAAACGGAGGATGTAATAGCACTAATATAAGAACCTTTATGACTATATTATTAGAAAAGATTTGTATATCTTAAATAGATGCACCGAACCTACCTTTATTATTATTCGTAGACAAACAGTCAAAGATATAAAATATAGAAATAAAATTTAGAACTGGTAGGTATCGGAGGACATCTCTATATCTAACCACCGCTGGTTAACCTATGTTATTAGTCTGAAAAAAAGTCTTATCAAATCTTGCGACCCTAAGAAGACCGATCTAGAACTCTACAACCGACTCTTAGAAGATGCTCTATGGAATGAAAAGGTTTTAACTCCAGGAACTAATACAAAATTGGAAAGATATGCGGTATCTATCCAAAACAAAATAAGCTATTCTTATAAAAAATACTGTCCGATAAGGATGGTCCAGGAAATTCGCAAAACCAATTCTTGGTGGTGCACTGAACTAGAACACCTTTGGAAGACAGCAAGAATAGCTTTTAAAAGAACAAAACGCACCAAACTGAAAAAAGATTGGAATTATTATCAATCAAACCTCAGAGCTACAAAAAGGGCTCTGAAAGGACCCACATCGCCATATCGGCATATTAATGAAGGAAGATGGAAGCAAAAATTCCAACCTTTTCGAAAGTGTTAAGATCTTGATAAAAACATACTCCTCCGATTCTAGCTCCTCAACAGTACCAAACTCGTTGGAAGAAACAATAATACCCTCACTGAGCGACTGGCATCTCACCAAAACAATAATTAATAAGGAAATGTTAAGATGGGCCAGATTGTGTTTCACCGCTTTTAAGTCACCAGGGCCTGACGGCATATATCCAGCCATACTACGGTGGAGACTTGATGTCCTTCTGCCGCACCTTGTGGGAATATTCAGAGCCTCCTTAGCTCTGAGATATATTCCTAGGAAGTGAAGAGAGGCACTTATGGTTTTCATATTAAAACCAGGTAGGATAGAATACACCCTATCAAAGGCTTTTCGACCAATTAGCCTAACATCCTTTCACTTGAAAACGATGAAAAAGCTATGCGAGAGGTACATCAAGGATGAAATTCTAGTTCATAACCCACTTCATCCAATTCAGCATGCGTATCCTTCCGGAAGATCTACCGATTCTGTACTGCATCAAGTAGAGAAAAGAATTTAAAGATCACTGGATAATTAAGAATCCACCCTGGGTACATTCTCAACTATCATTTCCCAACTATCACCCAACAGCTTAATGTCAGGAATGTTCCCTTGGTCATGAGCGAATGGATGTTCAGTATGCTCGCTAATAGAGTAATAAGCATAAATGTAGAAGACGTTTCTGTTAGAGGCATGGTTGCAACGGGGTGTCCAAATAGAGGGGTGCTATTACCACTCCTCTGGAACATAGTTCCAGACACCCTGGTTGAATAACTCAGCAGCAACGGGTTCGACACAATAGTCTATGTAGACGATATTGCCCGCCTGCAAAGCGGCAAGTTTGAGAACACCCTATTTGAGAGATTACAAGTTGCTTTCCGACTAATAGAAACATGGTCCAAGGAACACTCACTTTAAATAAATATTAAGAAGACAGATATGGTGCTCTTCACTAGAAAAAGGAGAATCACGGGCTTAATACCTCCAAGGATTCTAAACTACAGCCTAAACTTAGATGTTGAAGAAGTTAACATATAACTCCCACTTGGATGTTAGAGCTAATAGAGCAATAGATTGTCTATGAGTAGTGTCAACGAACGATCGGACGCACCTGGGCCCTTTCACCCAGGGTGATTGCCTGGATCTACACTGCTTTTATTAGGCCAATGCTAATATACGGAGCTATTGCTTGGGTATCAAAAGTGCTAAAGACAACAGCGATTAATAAACTGAACCATATTCAGCGAATGGCTTGCATGGAGTTGGTCATTGGCTTCACCCTTTTAGACATATATGTTAAGGAGGTGGCACTGGTGACAATGATGCGACTGTGCTCAGCTGGTGCAAACCTTGATGTAGGAATGGCACAATTTAGAACTCGTTTCTGGCGGGAAGAGCTAGATGCGCTATCCCTGCTACAGGCAGGCACTCAATTGAAACAAAATTTGTCTTTGACAAACCCTACAAAATCAAAACAAGACGGTATAAGGAGCCAAACGTGGCAAATGTGTATTGCATATACACCGAAGGCTCCAAAATAAAAAAAAAAGCTTTAGATGCGGGATATACTCCAGATCACTAAACCTAAAAAAAAAGTGGGGTATGGGCAAAAAGAGAGCAAATAGACAGCAATTTGCTGTAGGTATAGCCAACCTTCAGTAATGGGGAAGGCACCTTAAGAAGAAGATGGGCAAAAATGCCCATACCCCACTTTATTCTTAGGTTTAGTCATCTGGAGATTAATTCAGAGCGATGAATCCTGGTAGGATGAAATATGTATAAGCGAATATACAGAGGCACTATACGGAAAACCAAATCTTAACTGTCTTTTTTTTTGGAGAACAAAAATGGCTGTATCCGTGATATCAACTATGTTCTCTAATATGTACCTGGAACTTCCATTCAAAAAGCTCTACAGTTTGTCGCACCTTGACTTTACAGTATACAGAACGTAGGGCAGTGCAATCTTTATGTGAGTTTTTAATGCGGCAATGTCGATTTTATCCAAAGAAATTTGTAATCCATCATAAGAGAGCAAAAAATGACGTAGATATTTCAAAGCTATTTTTGGAAATATCAAAATTTCAAAAGCTATTGCATGAGATGTCGCGTGATATACTTTACCAATTAAAATTTTTTGCAGTTGTGAAACTTTTATATCACAGCGTACAATATTTATTTATAAAATATATCTGTCCTAGTGTTTTGTTTATATTCTAAAAATAGCAGTTAATAGGAGGGTGGTATGGTGGTAATATATTTCATCGCACATATTTAATTTCCTTCGAAGCAAAAACAACCTGTACTGTACATTTATTTTACGTATTACAAGGTAAGTACTTTACAACTTTATTCTCCAATTTATCTTATAGATCATACCGCAATAGTAATATTTTTATCACACTGGTACAGGGGTTTTACTTTTATAAACACCGCAGAATTCTGTTCACGGTGTAACTGAATAGAATAAAATAGAATAGATTTCGACAGTCTAACACATTTTAATTAAAACTTAAATTGTGCATGGAAATACTTATATTCGTAAAACAAGAACTTGGCGGCATTTTTATTATTATCTTAAACTGCAAACTTAAGTCATGTCAGTTTTATCAAATATCTCGATGGAAATAAACCACCATTATGAATTATAACCATTATGTGACGTTTTAATAGAAGTTGTCTTTATTAATATTATACATTGTAATTCAATGGGGACAGTCAACTCTTTTCTCTTTTTTCAACTCCATTCTATTAAAAAATCCAAAAATAAACTCATAATGCTCCACTAACACAGTACTTTATGGTTTTATCCTCTTGCATTTAGATTTTAGCAAATTATTTTAATGAGCAACTAGATCGCACTAAACTCTACGTAAAACTTTCAGGACAATCTGATGAAAAACTAAAATCAATACATATGAATAAGCACATTGACAATCAAATTGAAGATTTTCCCAACATTATATTGAAAACAGTTTATCACAGTGCAAATTGATGGATAACAATAAGAAGAATTGAATATCTACAAGAGAGTTAGACAGTTTTTTATCTCTACTATTGTTTAACTTCGATTCTAAAGAATGATTGAAAAGTACTTACAAAAATATCAAATCGGCTGTTACATTTAACGAAAAATTAATTAATAATTTGCGATATATAGATGACACTATGGTAATTGTAATGAAATGAGCATAGAAATCTACAACATATAATACTTAGATATTATTAAGTATAAACGGTTCTGAGATGAGAATCAATATAAACGCTAAAATAAATGGGCTTTCTGGTTACTTTGTCCAATAAAAAGCTAGTTTTCGATACCAAAGACAGAGGAATATTTAAATTAGCCTCGTGGAGAAACGAATATAACCAGATCTATGCTCTGTCTCAAAAAATACTAATGGTAGACCGCTAACAGTTGCTAAAAGTGTCCTCAAAATCGTCCTGTGTGACCAACGGTACATCAATCCAAATAATTAGATCACATTCTCGACCTAGGTGGAATCTTGGAAAAGTGAACTGGAAGAATTATGTAAACAACTAATCTTACCTTGAGCTGGATCTCACCAACCAGCAAAAATTAGGAGAGATTTGGGAGTGCAGTCATAAGAACTACGAAAATAACCATCCCATCGCACATATATGTGTCTGAATGGATTGAAATATGAGAAGACATATACGCACAGTATCTCGAAAGTGATAAACGAGAAGTAGCCGATGAGCTTTTACACAACGTCGATACTGTTAGACCCTGAAAATAGATAGAGACTGTTAAAAATTTTGAATTAAAAAAATTAAGTCGACAGGCATGATTCCTGTTACAAAAAATTAGAGGAGCTAACTATTCTACACTGCCGAACAAAAAATTAGGACCACGCCCTAATTTGAATTTATTTTAGAAATTAATATTCTGTTTTAACTTTTTTCGGTTGTAACATAGTATACTAACGGATCGCTTGAAGAAAACAACGTTTTTGTCCTTTAAAGTTTACTAAAAGAAATGAAAATAAACGATTTTCCTTTGATACAATTTGGGACAATTTTAATTTGATGTGCTTTTTGTTGAAAAAAAAGACATTTTAAGAACTTTAGTAGTGGGTATTCTCTCCTCTGGCAGTGATAATAGCTTGAAAACGACAAAGCATGCTCTGGATGAGATTTTGGTTCACATTCTGCGGAAGATTGTTCCATTCCTGTACTAATATGTCACGAAGCTCTCTTGAACTTCTGAAGGCCGGCACATGACTCCATAAACGCCTCTTCATCTCAACTCAAACATGTTCTATTGATTGATATCTAGACTGCCAATATGTCAAATTCATCGTGTGATTTGATCGTCGACAAGATAGTACCTATCCGAGCAATGTGGCAATTATCATGCAAAAATGTTGCGTCGTCTCCAATAATACCCATAAATGATAACATATGGTCTAGAACCTGTTTCAAATACATATAAGTAGTTAATGGCCCATTCTCGATGAAGACTAACTCCGTGCGAGCATCAAACGATATGCCTTTTCATGCTATAGCTGACCCTTCACCAAATGAAATGAAATCTCTCGTCTGGATGTCGTCACACTCTTACACGTTTATCTGACCCAGTAAGACAGAATTTTGATTCATCGAAAAACAATACACGACTCAAAACCTGTATTTTACAAGCCAAGTGTTCTCGTACAAAATCTAATCTGGCAAGTGTTCACGGGAAAGCGGCGGTCCAGTTACTCTAGTTCGAAAAGATAAACAAGCAGCATAAAGTCACTTCCTAACTGTCCCTTTAGTTACATTGACATTTCTCTTTTCTTATCATTTCGACAAACGACCAAGCGGTCAGCTCTAGATGTTGTAATTCTCCTTCGACCTGAACCCGATCTTCGAGTAAGCAGATTCGTCTCTTCGTACCTTTCTTTGCTTGTTTGATACTTGATAGGATTTCTTTTTTTAGGTTACACTGGCTGTTAAAATTTGCTCCCAAATATTTTATGGAAGTTACTTTTTCTATTATTTACCCCTTGACATACAAATGTAAATTTGTTTGTATCTTAAAAAATACTAGAATTTTAGTGATAGAAACGTTTAAATGTAAACCGAACATTTCGATATAACGAACTACCGCATTTATTATATTTTGTATTACTTGCTATTAGGACGGTATCATCAGCTTACCTGATGATACTGTGAGCGTGTACGTGATAAAATATTTCTTGGAACTGCTCGGCACTGCATTTGAAACAAGCTGTATGTATGTCGTGCTGGAAGATCGACCAGGACTGTTAATAGGGATGTAGTCATTTTTAAACCAATTGAAACATTCTTTTATCTGTTTTTCTTATAAATGATTATGTCTCTTCCGACATTTGTAGCAATACACAACAAAATGTGACGACTGCAAAAACAGGAAGTTTCTATAAGGACTATAGAAAATGTCACACCGAGAGTGCAGTACGGCTAATATAGGAATGCACAATTGCCGGATTTCACGTCTTGTGCTTGGCGATACAAACAGGTCCAAGTGATAGTCACAGAACCGTACCCAGATCTCTACGCCGGGCTCTGTTATTTATTATAAAATAATATATTGATAAAATAATTGCCTTCAAGTAGCCAAATAAGAGGCATGAATTTGAATAAAAAGACCTTAAGTTTTTAGCGAGAATTTTATTATAAAACTGTATACTTTATTAAACTAACAAATGTATTTTAAATTACATTTCTTGATAGCTATAAATATACCGGGTGGAACCTCCGGTAACTCGATTTCCGTGCACCCAGCCCAATATCCAAGAAAAACTTTTTCTTTTGTAAATATGTGAAAAATTATCAGGAACGGGAATATCGAAAAAGCTTTGCACATTTTTTGCAACAACATAAGTTTACCTAGTTCCTTGGCATAGCAACCTGGTAGTTTTCAGCGAAACCTTGTGTTATTGCATATGGGATAATGGTTTTCCTTGCCCACACTTGACCAGATGAGCAGATATAAGGTTTATAGTGTAAGTTATTTAACATTATATTATATTTATACTTTATTAAACTAACAAATATATTTTAAATTACATTTCTTGATAGCTATAAATATACAGGGTGGAACCTCCGGGAACTCGATTTCCGTGCACACAGCCCAATATCCGAAAAGCCCATACTCTGATTGGACTGGTAAATGCATTTTATTGGTTATACAGTGTAAAATAATCGAGGTTACTCACAGATATTCAATTAATTATACTAAAGTCGTCCTTTACATCCGAGATGTCGGATTCGCTTTCGCTACTCTCCCCTGTGTTCGCGTGTACTATCAATTGGTCTACGTCATCTTGCAGGTTGTCCGCAGTCCACATCTCAGTTTCCGTTTTCTCAACAACATGAGTGACATAATTGCGCCAATTTTGCTCTGTGACGCGTGCGAAACCGTCGTCGATCAACTGGCGTACCTCGTCGTTTTTAAAAGTGGTATTATGGGTACCTACATATCGCTTAACTTGGTTCCACACCATTTCTATAGGATTCAATTCGCAGTGATATGGAGGAAGCCTTAAAATATAAAGATTATGTTGTGAAGCATACTCATCAAGATGATACTTATCGTATTGATCTTTAAAAGCACGCGCTGCTTCTAATAGCTCGGATTTCAAATAACACTCCTCGAAAAAAATGTCTTTTTCCACTAGCCATTCCTTGATTGCAGCTTTATTCCAGGAATTGTTAGGGAATCTCTCTTTACGGGAGTGGTACGATGCATTGTCCATTACAATGACATTCCTGCGACCATTATTTGGTAAATTTATTATTAATGTCTCCTTAAATCACGACTCAAAATATGCGGCATCCATTTCATCGTGATAGTCGCCAGCATTTTTCTTTGCCAGAAAAACACGCTGTGTGCCAGGAAGGAAACCTCCTGAAAAACCATATTTAGGTGATTATGTTAATGATGGTAATTTGTAGCAGAAGTTTTACAAAAGAAATGAAGACCTATTTATAGAAACAACATAACTGTATTTTTAATATTTTACATACAATAGAAAAAATCTAATTTCTATGAAAGAATTGGAAATTTGAATATTATATATAATATCTATAAATAATATCATTTCCAAGTTTCCAAATTCTTTCCTAGAAATTATGTAGGTTTTTTCTATTTTATGTAAAGCATTAAAACTACAGTTATTGTATGTTGTTCTTGTAAAGAGGTGTTCAAATGTTACTCTTATGAATATGATTCAATTGTATATCTCATGTTGACGTTTTATATGCAAAATTCATAGTTTTCGTTGTCAATAACTCATTAATGCTTTTTTATTCTACTGTATACGTGTACATGATATAAAATATTTTACTCATACTGCCGCAGATGCATTTTATCCAAGCCGGTCCTGTGAGACAATGAGCAATCAACAGCTGGAGAAAACCGACAACCCTGCGCGTTTATTCTCCATAAGAAAAGCATTGCCGTATCTTACCCGTACTGCACTCTCAGTGTGACATTTTCTATAGACACTAGAATGTTTTGGATGTAAAGTTATAGTATAGATGACATACTTTTGGGGCAGATCTTGTATGTCACTATTTCTTTTCTAGTATTTATTTTTTTAGTAATCGTTTTTTGACGTAGTTGTATGTAATGTTTTTTATTAAATATCTTCTCTTTGGATATATATTTTAATTATTAAGCCTCAAATCCGCATATTTAGGAGGAAGCATTTAAATATCTTGCATACAATTCAACTACATTCTTTATAATACAATTTACTAACTACTCCCAGCCAATGCACTCTGACAAACATATCCTCAAATACTCTTTAACTAAATCCTTAAAACTTCTTAAAATATAACTAACCACTTAAGAGGCTTCCAAGACTAGGTATTAGTTGTTGTCTGGGTCAACTTTGAAAATCTACTTATCGAAACTCCCTGTTTGTTCTATTTACAGGAATACGTGAGCGGCGACGAAGATAATCCTGTAGGAAACAGAAGCAGGCGGCATTCGAGTCCCGGGGAATCAAGAACCGGGAGTACGACGGCCCTACATCAACAGGATTACCCCGATTCCGTGAGTATTCATAATCAATTAAGAGAACATTTACCGAAGTTAGTTTTGACTTAATGATAATAGAGAATAATTATAGTGACAGAACTTTGTAAAATAAAAGTGATGACTTGCATTGATGAAAAATAACTAAAAGAAGTTACAGGAACTTAAACTTGGTTAAGTTAAATATAAATGGTTTTAGATCGTGGCATAAAAACAATAATTTAGTTCCGAATGAACATATTTCAATTTACAAATATAATATTTAAATTTACTTACAGAAACTTCCTCAAACTTACCAGTCTTATCAAACGAAATCTTCATAGATTGTTCCTCTAAAAATCCTGTAGTAGTAATGTAATCTAAATTATAGGTATATATCTATAATTTTTCACCTCTACTAGTTTCATCTCTTTCACAACACGTATTATGTTTTCTATCTTTTGCGGTATTGTGCCAGTTCTTAAAGTATTCATCACTATAAATATATATATATATATATATATATATATATATATATATATATATATATATATATATATATATATATATATATATATATATCGAGAAAAGGAGTACGACCGTCAATCCAAAAGAAACTAAGGTACACTCGAAGAGTGGTGGGTTTTTCGGTCAAAGTGGAGAAATAAAAGACAAAGAAGGTGGCTACTTCATCTATTTATTGAAGACGTTTCGCTTTCTGCTCAGAAAGCATCATCAGTTCATCTAAAAAGAACAATATGAAACCAAACATCCATAGAGAAGTTACAATAAAAGTGTGTTACCTTACAAAGACATGTAGCAGTCAATGATGTTAAAAATATAAAAAAGCTTACGAAACTGGACATTTAGAGTACAGTTGTATAAATCAATTAATTGAAACTTGGTATAGTTTGCAATTTAACAAAATTAGCACAGCAAAAGAACATGTGATAAACATACATGTATATAAAAAAGTTATTATAAAAACTTAAGTAAAAAATATTAAGGTTTATTTTAAAGTGTAAAGATCTAGAAAGATCATGAGAAAGCACTTCCAACAATTCATTTAATCAATTAGATTTTAAATTTAACTTTAGGTAACATTATAAGTTATTTAAGATTAATATAGTATAAAGATAAAATGAAGTTTCCAGTTTTAAGCTTACTGAATCACGCCGGTAAATGAATTTACAGGTTTAACACCCACGCACACAACGTGAATAGAAATGGCCTTGAGGTCAAAATGACAAGAACAGCAAGGCAAACTACCAACCTCTATATAATAGGGCGGTATATTCAAAGAATGTGATAAATTTGGTTGACAACTTGTCGTTAAGAAACCAAACAATGAAAGGAAAAGGTGGTTAAGATCACCATTTATCCTACAGTGATTGATTTGTCAACAAAGAACAACGCATGCGAAGTCAATCCAAAATATCATATATTATAATATTATGACGTCACTGGTTAGCCAGCCAACAGGTGAAGATTAATACAACTTCCACAGTCCAAAGGTTCAAAACATTTAGGACCGTAATGAAAAAAGATTCTATGAATCAATTTCAGATTAAAATTTTATCAAACAAGTTCATCAAAAAGAACAATTACTTAATTATGTAAAAGTGATATTGACAAATAGTTAATAAAATGTAAGTTGATAAATCTAAGTTTAGGAAAGAATAATTTATTTTATTATATTTTTATTTAAATTTATTATATGAAAATGTGATAAGAAAAAACTAATTATGGGACAAAATTTAAGTAAACAACAGATCAGGCCTAATTCTGCAAAATTAATGCATGATAAATTTGGCTCAAATTACTAATGTCGGTTCTCTTATTAAGGGTATTTGGATGTTTTAATATTGAACACATTTCTAAAAACTGTCTTTTAACGAGATTGCGTTCAGTGCCAAGAATTTTAACTTCATTAAAGTTTACTTCGTGCTTAGTGCTAATAGCATGTTGGGCAAGAGCACAAGTATGTTTAGACAAATTAATATCACTGCGGTGTGTCGTAAGACGTCCTCTCAGTGATCTCCCTGTCTGACCGATGTAATAATGTAATATATCATATACCTTGTGCTGAGTGTGACTCATATTAGGTTAGGCTGAGTATCTCTCTTGTGTACAGTAAGTGGATAACTTCTTTTAATTTGACCCTGTCAAATGCAGTCTTAAGGTTCACGAAACATAGATATGCCGGTTTGTTGTATTCTAATGATTTCCCTTACACTTGCCTCATTATAAATATATCGTCGGTACGTGATCTTCCCGACCTAAAACCTTGTTGTTCTTCTGCTGGTGTTATAATTTCATTCAGTTTAATTGTTATCACTTTGGTTGTTAATTTTAATGTTGTGTGTAATAAATTAATTCCTCTGTAATTTTCCGGATTTGATTTGTCTCCCTTTTTGAAGAGAGGTACTAGGATGCTTGATCTCCATTCTTGAGAAATTCTGTTTTGCTCTATTATTTTTTGGATTAGTTTTAATAGTTGTTTGGTCAGATCTGGTACTCTGTACTTTGGGAGTTCGTTTGGTATTCTCACCTCTCCTTGTGATTTTCTATTTTTTAATTTTCTTAATGCTTCCTTTATCTCTTCATCCTCAATATTTATTTCTTCGTTTGTCTTCACCTCTGATGTTGGTGGTTCATTATCGTGACCTTTAGCAAATAGGTATCGAAAGTAGTCTACTCATGTTTCCTTCTGACTATGTTTCGTTTTTATTAGTTTGTTCATCTCTTTTCTTTGTCCTCTGATCATTATCCATATTTACTTTTATGTTCCGTAGAAGTCGTGTTCTATCTGTTTTAAGAAGGTCTGCCAGTGTTCGCTTTTTATTTGTCTAACTAAAGTATTCGTTTATAGTGGTTATATGCTAGTTATGTTTGTTGTGTTCTGTATTGTAAAAAGGCTTTTTTGTTTTCTTCACATTTTGTCTTCACTTTCTCTCTAAACCATGGTGTTTTCTTTTTTGATATGTTAGTGTTCGTTACTTTCCTCTCTCCAAGTGATTCAGTTGCTGCCTTAATATGTTATTTTTGAGTTTTCCCAGCTTTCCTCGATGTTATCGTTTTGTAATATTTTTTTTATTTATTTATATACGGCATCCATTTACTTACAATTTTTACAAAGTTACATCTTACAATCAATAAATTATTAAAATAACAATCACAAGTTTTACAAAGTTACACCTTAACAACAATAAATTATTAAAATAACAAACACCTCAGAATAATACAAACATATAAGAATAATATAGATGTACAACAAACTTATTGTAAGATACTTTTTAGTTGTTTTTTAAACAAACTAATTTTGGAGTCAAAAATATCCATTTGTCTTGGTAGGCTATTAGCACTCCGGACCAATCGTGTAGTTGGTTCATTGATACCATAATTAGTGTGGTGAAATGGCACTGAAAAGATTTCTGATTGTCTGTTGCTTCTAATAGGAACTTTAAGACTAACAAGCGATAAGAGTTGAGGACAATCTATAAAAGCATTGATAACTTTGTGTAAGAAACATAAATCTAACAATGTCCTCCTTGACTCAAGTGTTTGTAAGTTAAGACTATCTCTTACCCACTGATAGTTGTATTCCTCTCTCCTGTATCCACTCTTATAGGCTGCTACCCTCAGAAATTTATTCTGGACTCTTTCAATCTGTTGAATGTAACAGTGGTATGATGGGGACCATACAACTGATCCAAACTCCAGAATGGGTCTAACGAGACCACAATAAAGTTTTCTAAATGTAAACAAAGACAGGTCCACTGATGTGCGTTGGATAAATCCCAGCACTTTCATCGCTCTATTTGTTACTTGGTTGATGTGGCTTGAGAATGACAGTTTGGTGTCTAACCAGATTCCCAAATCTAATACTTCATTTTTCGAGGCTAATGGCAAGTTATTTATGTAGTAAACAAATTCAATTGGATTTCTTTGCCTTGAGAATGTCATTTTATGACATTTGTTTATATTGAGTGACATTTTGTTTAAAGTGCACCAATCATAAAATGATTTAAGATCTTCCTGTAATATAGCAGCATCATTCCAGGATTGAATTTTTCTAAACAGTTTTACATCGTCAGCAAACATAAGAACATTACAATTTTTGATTTGTTGTACTAAATCAACCAGAAACAAACA
Source organism: Diabrotica undecimpunctata (assembly GCF_040954645.1). NCBI lineage: Eukaryota > Metazoa > Arthropoda > Insecta > Coleoptera > Chrysomelidae > Diabrotica > Diabrotica undecimpunctata. The sequence goes on from NC_092809.1 coordinate 48,817,149, forward strand.
AAACAAAACAGGGCCACAATGGGAGCCTTGTGGCACGCCCGATGGAACTGTTATTTCAATTGAAGTGTCACTTCCCAAGTTAACTGCCTGCGTACGGCCACTAACAAATTCTGTAATCCACTGAAGAAGGGGATCCAAAATACCCAAAGCTCTTAGTTTTTGTAAGAGAACCCCATGGTTTACCCGATCAAATGCTTTGGAAAAGTCAGTATAGATTGAGTCAACCTGGACTCCCTCTTCAAAGCTGTTGTATATATGATTCACATACAAAACTAGGTTGGCATCTGTTGACCTCCCTCTCATAAAGCCAAATTGTTCAGGATTAAAAATGCTTCTAAAACTCCATGTCAGTTTCTTACTAACCAAACAATCAAGCAACTTGGGCAGCTCTGACTGATTACAGACAGCTCGATAGTTTGATATATCGTTCCTTGCACCCGATTTAAAAATCGGCTTTAAAAAACTTTTCTTCCAGAGACCGGGAAAGCTACCAGTACCAAGTGATCTGTTAAAAATAAACAAAATTGGTTTTGTAAGTACACATATACATTTTTTCAGAAAATAGGCTGGAATTCCATCCGGCCCTGCACATAATCGGTTTTTACAATTTGCAATAGTATCATAGACCTCAGTTGCTGTAAGTATTATAGAACTCAAACAAATCGAACTGTCAAAATTAAAAAAAGGTAAAGTATCTTTTTGTTCATCTGAGTAGACAGATGAGAAATATTCTGCGAACATATTGGCAGAGTCCTTGATATTTAAGCTAACCCTATCATTATAGACCATTCTGGATGGTATATTATACCCATTTCTTTTGCTTTTAATATAAGACCAAAAATATTTTGGATTATCAGAAATGTTATTTTGTATCCCATCTAAATACTGTTTCTGACAGTTTGCTCTTAAAATTTCACACTGGTTTCTTAAAGCCACAAAACGGTCATAATCATCTTGCCTACCACTAATTTTAAATTGTTTGTGGGCCTGTTTTTTACATATAATTAGATTACGCAGCTCTGACGAGAACCAAGAGGGAAAGGTAGAGGTTTTATATTTCTTTAGTGGAACAAAGTGTTCTATCAGTGAGTAAATTATATCATAAAAAATGACCACCATACTATCAACTGTACCATTAAGAAACAGTCCCTCCCAATTTATACTTGCTAAATAATTATTTATTGAAAAGTAGTCACCATTTTTGAAATCATAAAAGTATTCCTCGTAATTAATAACATCAAAATTTTCTTCACACACTGGTTCAAAACTGATAGCTGTGTGATTTAAACTATTCTCAAAAATTTTATCTACTGCTGGAGTAACATTAATAGATTCCAAATTACTAAAAACCAGGTCCAATGGGACTCCTTTGCTGTTCAAAATATCATTCTTTTGAAAAAAGTTATAGAAACTAAAGCAATTTGCTACAATACTTACAGAGTCATTTCCAGTGCCTGTCACTGTCAATCCCAACTCATCATTGCCCCATTTAGCTTGTGGCAGGTTGTAATCACCTGCCAAGACAAACAGACTATCTGAAAAATTAGTGTAAACATATTCAACAGTTTCACAATGTCTTAAATAAGACTGAGAAGGTGATGGAGAAGGTATATATACACAGCCAATAACAAAATTTTGAGTTTTGATTTTAAATGTTAGGTATAACTGATATATGTCAGAGTCAACAAGAGGAACTATGATTTTTTGAGTAGAAAGGCTCTTTTTAGCTGCGATTAATATACCACCTCCACGTGTCTTTAGAGTGTTTAACCCCACTTCACGATCACATCTATAAATTTCATACTCTGGAACTCCCAATTCAGCATCAGAATAATCTGAATTCAACCAAGTCTCTGCAATCATTACTATATCATAGCAGGAACAACTCAAAGCTTGCTGGAAACTCTGTATTTTTGTTCGCATGCCCCCAGTGTTGAGATAGTAAACACATACATTTGATTTTGATTTCAAGGAGTCATTTTTACTTATATTACGGTCTGATCTCCTCGATCTTGCTGAAAATTTTCAGACTGGCGTTTATTGCTAATCCAAAACTTTCTTAAAAGGATGCCTTTAGGCCAAATATCCGGCCTCGAAAAATCTTCCTTGTCATCTGGATGGATGCTTATTTTGAAAGAAATATTTTCACCTTTAACTGGTAACGGTTTAACCTTAAAATCCCTAATATTTGGACAATGCTTCTTAACATGTTGTTCAATAAAGGTGGGCGTAATACCCATTTTTACGCGACCAAGATAAAAATAAACTTTATGAAAAGAACTAGCAAAATTTTCATCTCCTTGGAAATTCGCTTTACCCAAAACGAAGTTTTGGTCATTTCTCCTGGCCTTTCTTCTCTGTACCAGGGTAAATTCTTGGTCATTATCAGCAGAATGTTTATTTCCAAAGTTGTTTATTTTGTTTTTGTTTACAATTTTTCTTTTTCTCGATGTTTGCTTTGGCCTGAGGTTACATTTTCTTCTTTTTCTAGATGTTCGCTGTGGACCAAGGTCTTCTGGTCTTTTGGCAAGTGGGAATTAGAAGAAGAAGAGCTAGCAACGTTGACTTTCTCTGCTTGGCCACCTGATTTCGATCTGTCATTGTCCTCTGTCATTGAAGGACGGGAGGTTGGAGTTGCCACGTTTACCCGGCTTTCTGAAGAGCTCTGATTTAGTTTCGAAGTATCACTCAAAAGTTTCACTTGATTTAGTTTCGAAGTATCACTCAAAAGTTTCACTAACTCCTTGTTGCTGTCGATCACCATTTTAGATGTTATTATAAGCTTTTCCTGAAGATTCTGTTCCAAAATCTTCATACCCTCACTAAGTTTACATTTTACCATTTCTTTTATGGCATCTGATAATTGTGGAATGGTTAGTTCAGAATTTCCTAGGTTCCTAATCGGGCCATCAATATTAGAGAATTGACTTATGCAATCTTTGCACCATATTATAATGGTTCTGGTTTTAGCAATTGCACATCTTATTTCTTGAGAGGAAATCTTGCTACACTCCTTACATGATACTTTCTCGCAGTTATCACAAGCACATCCAAACAACAGAGTTTTACTCTCTTTAAAATAACAGGTCTGATCACAAAATCCGCACTTTAGCTCCTCCATAACTATAAAGAAACAACGGAGCGAATAACTGGCAACGCTGTAGATTATTGGATCCTTAATAAACTCAAATATCAGGGCGAATTTTACTATTTTCACTGGTATTTCACTAAAATTACTAGCACAAAACTATGTTAACAACAATTAACATTTAGTTAGTTATTAATTGTAAGTATACATGTCTCAAATACACATTTTTATAGACGATCTTTACCGCGTGCTTTTTAACATAAACATATCCCATTTCATTCCCATCGATCTTCTCTGATATTCTTTTCCTGTATAAGTATTCCGTGGATTCCGTATTTAGTCCTTTGACTTTGATTTTTGTTTGTATTGGCGCCGCTCTCTTGGGTGGGAAGTATTTCAGGATGATTCTTATTTTACACAATACTAGACTATGGTCGCTACCTACATCTGCTGAGTTGAGACATCTTACGTCTATTTAACATCTTACGTCCTTTAAAATGCACAGAGAGCTATTAGAAAGTTAATGTGAACCGATGTTATTTTGATTTTTTATTAATAAACGACGTATTTGCTTTGCACCTCGTACAACTAGTAGATCAAGTTACATTTCTGAGTCACGCTCCCCAAATTCTTTGTCAGTATATAGACCAGAATTCCTACTGTAAGGAATGCCTTATAAGCCAATATACAGGGATGAGTGCCTTAAGAACCGGCAAAATAACGCAAAAGATAGAAAACATAATACGTTGTGAAATAAAAAGAGATGAAAATAGTAAAGGTTAGAAATTGTCGATATTTACCTATAATGTACTTTACATTATATTAGAATTATCGAAAATTTTCCACCTTTAGACGTTAACTTATGAGCTGGTTGACTTCAGTCATAGTAATACGTATCACGTAATGTAAGTAAAACAGTTTAAATAGGAGTATTTTTTTATCCAAAATTAAAATATTGATCAATAATAAACTATGATTTGAGACGTCGCATACACTCTTCTCAATACAGAATTATCATAGCTTGTTATTCTGTATTCGTCAACACAGAATTAATTATAAAATTACTACAAATTAAACTGTTTACTTACATTTGCTTTATTACCTTCAATCAGTTTTTACTTTATGCGAAATTTAAAAAATGTAAATGTTCGACGTCATACTTGTAATATTATGACTGATGTCAACTAGCTCATAAGCTAACGTCTAAGGGTGGGAAACTATCGATAGTCCTAATGTAATTTAATGTAAATTAGAGCTTTCTATCGATAATTTCCCACCTCTACTACTTTCATCTCTTTTTATTTCACAACGTATTATGTTTTCTATCTTTTGCGTTATTTTGCCGGTTCTTAAGACACTCATCACTGTATAGTGCCCTATTCCGGCACTAGGACGCAGATACTTTACAAGAGGTACAATAAATTCGACCATTGTATTGCATTTATTTGGGTCTAATGTTGTACGTTTTCAAAACGTTGGAATTTTCTAAAATCTTTGGGATATTTGGGATAAAAACAAACAGTTTACTGAAATATATCACAGGTATATGTACATAATATCTCTTACAATCTTATTTAAAAATAAGATCATTCTACATTAATAAAACTGTTACAATAAGTAATAGGATATAATAAAAGTACTAATAATTTATTACAGCTCAGTATATTTTAATTAAAAAATAAAAGATAAACCACATAAAAAATAAAACATCAAATGTTACCGGTGTTTTGGCAAGAAATTAAAAGACTGTAGAATTTAGTAAATTTGTAAAATGTCTTTCATGAATATATTAACTATATTTTAATTATTTTATAGAAATATTTTCTACTTGTTTATATAGTTTAGATATTATAGAAACCCATAATGCCACCGTCAGTCCTTGAATGTATTGTCAGTCCACTTGATATCTTTTAAGTGAAACGTTTCCATCTCCGACTGAGATATATATTTTGGATTATTTCTGACAAGTTAAAAAGTATTTTACAACTTGTATGATGAGTCTATTAGACAGTCATTCGAATTAAGACACTACTTGCTTCATACGCTAGCTCTTTCTGTAATTCTTTATGCATGTAGGTATAATATCTTCTTTTCCGAGTAAAATAGAACCATTGGTCAGAGAAGAAGAGGAAGACCCAGAACATGGTTTCTTGATAACATCGACTGTATAGGGACGATAGGGACGACTGTAGAGAAATTCTTGAGGAGTCTAGGACCCACGCAGGATTGTAAAGCCAGAATGATGATATATTTCAATATTTACACCAGGCAAATTAGCAAAAAAAGTAGAGAAAAATGTTATCAACAGTTTTATGATAGGAAGTGGTATATGGGGATATAATACACAAAATAAAATTAAATTAAGCAGCTAAAAAGTTCCGGGTTTGATTTGGGAGGTTTAAAAGGACAGACAAATGTTTTTTTTATTTTTGGCAAAATTTGACATTCTATCAAAAAATTTTAAATGCAAGTTGTAGGCAATATAAAAATCTACAACTTCTGTAAATGAAATTTTTTAATATTACCCCACAATTGCCGAAAAAAATGAAGAAAATCGTATTTTTTTCGATGTTTTTGTTTTTAATTTCCTTAAGAGTTGTTCATTTTAATTATTATTGAAAATATACCTTAACGTGTTCTTGATTACCACAACTTTTTTAGAACAAAAAATCTAAAATTATTCGAGGTATTCGTATTTTTGAAAAAAAAACAATACTTTTTTAAAAAAAATTTCCATGGTGTCATTTTCTTTTTTTTTACTTTTGCTAGGGCTCATGTTCTTTGTTACAATATCTGCTTATCAATGAAATTAAAAAACATGTTGATTCCTTTTTAAAAAATACAATAAAGTAAAAAAACAGCGAAATATTACTTATTTCATTTAAATTTTTTTTTTGATAATTATAAAAAAATTTAAAAAAAGATTACACACCATTTGATTGTACATAACAAATCACTAAAAAAACAGTCTATTATTGTTTAACAAAATAGTTAAATGTTCACTATGTAGTTTTAATATATGATGTTAAATTAAGCAAGTTCGGATTTTGATATATTTTTTTCATTACCTATGTTTCAATAACTTTATTATTTTATAAATTGTAGTACGAATTATTGAGGGCTGCTATTTATATTTCTGTCCTAAGTACTGCCAACTGATATCTGACACTTGCACTGGAAAGTTTGACATTTTTTCACCTATGCGCATTCAGAACGTCTCGTCCAAAAACCGGAATTGAACCCTGAACATTTTCGTGCCATAATTTGTCATAACTTCGACGTAGATTATCAAGACAAAGGTGCTCGATAAACTTAAATCGTTATACAAGAACCAAGAACCACCCTTTAGAATCGTAAAATATTGGTACAACATATTTAGTCGTTGTCGGCGCTCTCTCCAGGATGAATTCCGTGAAGGTCATCCAAAATTGGCTGTTATAGCAGAAACCATCGATGCTGTGCGTGGACTGATAGAGCAAGATTGTCAAGTGACATACAGTGAGATTGGGGCATCTTTGGGAATAATTATTAAAAGCATCAATAAGATATTGCATGATCATTTGGCCGTAAAAAGCTTTGGCAATTGGTGCAAGGAAATTTTAAATAAATGGGATCGCAGTACATTAACTGCTGCGTAGAACATCAACATAGGTGACGAAATATTTAGAGCTCTATGCATATGCGCTCTAAAGAAAACAGCAATCGACCCGTATGGTTGTTCCAAGATGAATCAAATACAACAAAAGTTATTCGAGGAAAAATCACATTAAAACAAATGGTCGCTTGTTTCTTTGTTATAAATGGTTATGTAGCTACAGTGACGTTACAAGAAGGTAAGACGATCAATTCTGAATGGTATACAACCATTTGTTTGCCAAAAGTTTTCAGTAAAACTCGGAAAAAGAATAAGAATAGATGAATCATTCTTCACCACGACAATGCAAGTTCACATGCATCAACACATACAATGGAGTTTTTGACTGGCCAAAACATTAAATTAACGGTTCATTTGTCGTATAGTCCTAATTTGGCACTAAATGACTTCTTTTTCTTTCCACACGTCAAAAATATATTGCGTGGTCAACGTTTTTTGATGCCTGAAGAAGCAGTTGAAGCAATTAGATCCCATGTTTTGGAATTACCTCAATCAGAGTGGAAAAAGTGTTTGGAAATTAGTTCAAATACATGCAAAAGTATATTGATTTTCATGGAGAATATTTTGAAAAGCAATAAAGTCGTTTCCGACCATAAATACTTGTTTTTTTTTTCATTGCTAGGCCAGAAATATAAACAACAACCTTTATAGATTAATTCCATAAATTCAAAGAATACAGCGATATACAAAGTTTTAAAGATAAATACATTCAGGACATATTTGTATATATTCGGATATTCCCTCTTCTTTCACCTGATCTCTCTTTCTCTAAGCTGCTCTCACGAATCAAGCTTCTTACGGACGATTCTGAGATTATATTAGTGAGAGTGGTTCTCAGTCTTCTTTTGGAACAACTGCCGTGTCTAGAGTTTACGAGAAATATTTGTACTGGAGCGTCGACATTCTTACAGAGCATATTTTTCACTCCAAATGTGAAGTAATAAAATTAGTGCTATCAAATAGTGCTAGAAAGAAATAATTAGCAAGGATTTATTAAATTATTAAAAACAATTATTTGCAACTGTGAAACCATTTGTAAAAGTTATATATGAGACTGCAGAAAAAACTGACTTCAATGTACCGATGTATGTTTGAAATTTTGTGATTTAGGAAATTGTTCAAATATTAAAGAAAGCAAAATGAAAGTGATTTGAAAGGCGCAACAGTCGATGACGGATCGAGTGATCAGGACGATGTACTTTAAAAAGAACTAGAGAATATTTAATCAAACTATGAAAATGATAAAACTTTGAGAAAAGAAAGAGATGTATTTATTATCACCAATTTTTATATACACTGACCGGCAAAAAAAGTGGGCACCCTATAAATTTCCGAAAATAAAAATTCATTGGAAGTTTTATGTACTGTTTCATATTGTATTCTCAACATCTTTCATTTTTTAAACAAATTCCTTAGCATAAATTATTTAATTCGAAGGCAACAAAAAAAATAGTGTAATATCATAACGAATTACAAACAATAAAAATTACTAGTGAACTTAAACAAAATTTTCATATATCGGGTATTATGCCCTATAACCGTTTGCATACGATTTGAAAGAGAAAGGAACAAATTTTGAATAAAAATACTTGAGGAATACGTTCATATTCTTCACGAAGTCTGTTCTAAAGTTCTGCTAGACTTTCGGGCTGGCCTGGTTGACTTCTAACCCTACGATGAGGTTCATCCCAAAAATATTCGATAATATTCAGATCAGGGCTCCAGGCTGGCCATTCTGGAGTATTAATTCCTACTTTCGCCAAGTAATTTGTCACGATTCTTGCAGAAGTTCAGTTCGAACTTCAAATGAGATTCCAGTTCAAACTATCACACCACCACCTCCAAACTTTCTTCTCTGGGACATACAAGCTTGGGCATATCTTTCATTTCTCTATCTCTAAACCTATTCTTGGCATTAGCCAGACTTTAAACAGAACCGCGATTCATCAGTAAAGAGAATTCGAACCCAATCCTGTATATCCCAGTGTTGATGTTTTCAAGCAAATATTAATCGATTCCTACAGTATCTGGGTTGTAATTCGGGAACAATAGCAGGCTTTATTGTCATTAGTCCTCTTTTATTGGGGCATCTTTTTACCGTTCTCTTACAATATAACGATCATCTCTTTGAAAGGTAACTCTTCTACGACCGGAATCAGGTCGACGTGAGTATGTACCAGGCTCTATAAAGCGATGGAAAGGTCTTCGTACTGTAGTTCTCAGAATACCTAAAGTTTCGGATACATAAACTTGACTTCTTCCGTCTTAATTGCAATAATTAAGCATTGCAATATTCGAATTCTACGTAAAAAGCTAAATTACTGTTTTCAACTGTTTTAAATATTTTCAACTTAGAAGATTACTAGCGACTACAGAAAACAAGAACATAAACTTCAAAACTGTCAAAAACAAGCATACATGATTCGCAATAAACATTTAAATTGAGACGCAATAAGAATAAGTGCATAAAATTTCCAATGAATTTTTATTTTCAGAAATTTATGGCCACTTTTTTTGCCGTTCAGTGTAGATCTTTATTTAACTTCTATTAGTGTACAGTGTGAAAATAAAATGTTTTAAACTGTTAAATACATTTTTTTCGCACAATCTAATAAGGCCTAATAAGCTTTTTAATTTTCTTATAATTTTAAATTAATTATTAAGAAAATCTCAAAAATTCAAATGAAAAAGTAATATTTTGAGTTTTTGCAATTTTTACGTATTTTTTAATTAATAAAACCACTACGTTTTTTGATTGTATCAACAAGTGTAGGTCAAAAATAAAAATATCGAAAAAAACGAAAAAAAAAAAAAAACAATTTTCTTGATTTTTTTTTTAATTTTGCGGTTATGTTAAAAATGTTATTTAACAAAAGTTGTAGATTTTTATATTATCTACAACTTTTGTATTTGAAATTTTTTGATACAATTTTCGCCGGAAATTAAGAAATCATTTTGGATCCCCTTTTAACGCACCCGGAAATTTTCAGCTGTTTTATTTATTTTTATTTTGTGTATTATATTTTACTATATACCATGCGGTCCATATGTATGGAATAAATTCATTTTTAGCGATATTATGTACTATGTGAAAAAAACCTGAAACAGGTCGATTTTTATTTTTAAATTGACAATTTACAGTATAAAAATATTATCCCCCTCCAGTACCCCCTTTGAATTATAAGCACCCCCTCGAAAATTTTAAATATCAAAAGGGGTCGAATGGTACCTTTTTGGAAAGGGATTTTAGTCCTCTGTTCAGGAATATAAAGTTTTTTAAGTTTGGTGCAATCATAACTGGGAAAATTGATTTTTAAGATGTAAAATTTTGATAATGTCTCTATCACAAAAGTTTAGGTTAAATGAAGATAATAATGCCACATAATATTAAATGAACTTTTTAATGTACTTTACAATTAAATTAAATGTTCAAAATAACCACCATTCACTTCTTGACAATAATCGAGGTGAATTTGGAATTCTCGTACAACATTTTGTACGACCTCGGGGTTATTTTGTTAATTTCTTTCGTTATCCTAACTTTTCAATCAGCAATATGGTTTGTTCTATTAAAATATACTTTAGATTTTAAATAACCCCATAAGAAGTAATCGAGAGTAGTCAAATAGGGGGATCTAGCCGGCCATTCGATCGTTCCACGTCTTTCAATCCACCTATTGGGAAAAACCTCGTTTAAATAATTTCTAACTATACGTGCAAAATGCGGTGAAGCTTCGTCTTGTTGGTAGTAAATAGATCGTACTACCTCATTTGAATGATTAATATCAGAAAAAAATCTTCGTAATGTAGGCACTAAAAAGTTAATCAAAAAATCTAGATGAATCTTCTCACCATCAACTGTGACCTCAAAAAATAAGGACCAATAATGTTATTGTTAATAATACCAGCCCAAACGTTAACTTTTTAGGATATTTCGTGTGAGTCTCACACACCCAGTAAGGATTTTCTCTACTCCAATATCTACAGTTTTGTTTGTTAACCGTTCCGTTTAAATGAAACGTTGCTTCATCAGAAAAAAACTATTTTGTTTACGAACTGCAAGTCTGTGTTTATCCTATCCATCATTATTTCACAGAATTCTGGACTTCTATTAGGATCATCTTCATTTAACTCCTAAACCAACTGAACTTTGTAAGGGTGGTATTTTTCTTTATGCAAAACTCTCAAAATAGATGATTTACTTACATCATTGACGGCGGCAAGTTCTCGAGTTATGCGGATTTTTCTTAATCTCTAGAAGTACATCTAACTCTTTTTCATCAGTAAATTTATCATTTCTACCTGGTTTTTTAATATTTTTTACATGTCCAGTAGGTAACGAAACTTCTTTTACATGTCTAGTATATCGAAACTTCTTCACCAGTGTATTTATTATTAAACATTTCACAAACCTCCTTTTGAGTTCTTTTTATTACCAAAACCAATCATAATTAAAATGTCTATTCTTTTTCTAAATTTAATACACGCAGAAATATTATACTGGCGTCTTTTAGTAACTTTTAATATCTAAATGACAGTAGGCTACTAAATTCATGTCAATTGTTTATTTGGTTTTTTGACTAATATTTTATTATCTTTAAAGTTTTTTTCTAATATTTAGCAGAGCAGATATGAAAATACCTGATTATTTTTAAAGTATATTTTAATAGACCAGGCAATATTACTGATTTAAAAGATAGGATAACGGAAGAAATTAACAAAATAACCCCCGAGGTCATACAAAATGTTGTACGAGAATTCCAAAATCGCCTCGGTTATTGTCAATAAGTGAATAATTATTCTCAAGTTGAACATTTACATTACTGTAAAAATCAATTTTCTCAGTTATGATTGCACAAACTAAAAAAACTTTATATTGCTGAACAGAGGACTAACATTTCTTTCTAAGGTGTCGCACGATCCCTTTTGTTATTTAAAATTTTCGAGAGGGTGCTTGTAATTCAAAGGGGATGCCGAAGGGGGATAATATTTTCATACTGTAAATTGTCAATTTAAAAATAAAAATCGACCTGTTTCTGGTTTTTTTGACATAGTACATAATAACGCTAAAAATGAATTTATTCCATATATATGGACCGCATGGTATAATACCACCTACCATTTTAAATAAAACTCAGCTAGTTTGCCTGGTCTAATTGGCTATTATATAATATGTTTAGATTTTACTAAGTATATAAAAAAAATCATACTAAAAGTTTCTCGTATTTTTTATTTGAAGAATTTACTTTTATAAAATTGTCTGTGGCTCTCTGTTATTAGCAGATTGTATAGTATTTAACCGCAGAGCAATAAATTGTCCAAGAAATCGTCCGATGTTGGCCAACGGAGAGATATACTCCCTACTTACTATTATAATTTGCAGGTAACTATGTAAGTTGAGACTGTATGCGAAGTATTCCAATAATTCTATCGATTTTGATCAGAGAGGACGAGCTTTACTGATAGTAACTAGGCATTTGCAAGTTATTGATGCGTGCATGTCTCTAAACATAATAGGCTTTGGTTGATGTGTATACATAGGTGTATATACGGAGAGGCCTATCGATTTATATAAACGTAGATGAATCTTCAGATATAATAGTTTATGGATGTACAGGCTTTACTGTACGATGAAATTAATTAATTCAATAAATCTAATTAACATTTCACAGTCCACAAATTTAGTGTATCTTAGATAATACGTAGAATGTTTTCTTTGTTATTTTATTACACCGAAAACGCCATATTTGATTAAAAATTATATACCTTTATGTAAGTTTATCTTTATGCCAGTCGATTAGATTATTGTGAAAATTTGAACGCAACAAAATAATATTATTAATTAAGAAATATACACGTCTTCTATTTCTCTCTCCTTCTCTTTGTAGCTTCACAGCTCTTTATAACTTTGCTGCTTGTCGATTTGCCTATATCTATTTCGGTCCATTACATCTTCTCTACAATCTCGCATTCCCATGACATTTATATCATTTAAGATAATATCCCTTTCTTTGGAGTCTACGCTTATCTAAAGACTAAAGTATATGGAGCGAGTTTAAAAGCTACAAGCCTGCCTTTTCACAATCAGCTCACAAACTAATTAAGTGTACTCGAAGCACTTGCTCTGTTAGCTGCTTGTAGAAGCGCTCTGGAAAAAGTTGAACTGTAACAGTGACTCCCAGTAGCTTGTGAACAATCCAGCATTGGTCTTAAGACTTTTTCATACGCTAGCAGCAGTAGAACGTTATGAATCCTCACATACACATTTTAGGGTAGTACGTCAAATTAGAAGTTAGTTGAGGTTGTGTAGCCTTTTCAATTGTGAGGAGGGTACTTGCGAGTTACCAGCAATACTTTAAGAACGGCTTATAGCTTGCAGCTTGGTAATATTTGTTATATCTTAATAAAGTTGTTTCTAGGACTTTATGATGCCCATCAGGAAGTTCATTTCCAACCAAGTTAAGAAGCTTAGCTAAGAGGAATGAAAGTTTTTTGTGGGGCACCTAGTGAGTATGTGCCCTAGGTGATTGCAAAGGGTTTTTAAGATCTCTTTTGATTTTCCTTTCTGTGGCCAAGATGTTCTTAATTTGCCATTTATTAAGTGACGCGTAGAGAACCGCCCTATAATCAATTTAGTTGGCTACTGAGCAAGTAGGAAATTTTGTGTGTCCACTACTAGTGGACTTGCCCCATGTACTTGATCCTTAAGGGTCTCTTGTCGACTGGGTTCTCCCAACATATATGCTTGATGAGCCGTTCGTCATAAGCTCTATGTACATGGTCTGCCACCTAAACCTCTGGGCTTTTATCTCTTTGGCTACGTTTGGTTGATTGTAAACACTTTCTAATTCTTCATTTAGTTTAATCTGATAGTGTCAAATTATCCCATCAGCTGCAGGTCCAGTTCTTTTCTGAGTATTTTGTATTCAAAACGTAGTGTTTCGTAATGGTCCAGGTTAACAGTTCCTTTGATTTCAATACGTTCTGTAATTCATATTCCTTTTATCTTTTTGTATTCGGTTCCGTATTTCACTTTTAATGTCGTTGTTGCCAGTTATAGTGACATCTAGATACTGGAGTTGTTTAACATAATCAAGATTGTCTATGTACACATTTATTTTCTATCATACTCTATCTCTATCTTTTTTAGAGCTCTTGTTTCGTTTCTTCTTGTGGGACATGGTCCTATTTATTCTATGATCCCAGTTCTTGTGATGTTGATATCCAGCTATCATATCACCTCTTTAAAGATCTTCCTGGTTGTATTCATATATTGGTTATATGTTTTTTTTGTCCATTTCGCCATTCTTCTTGGATCCATGCTGTCGATGTGATCTCTTCATTTGCGATGTTGTGCTCGTATCCATTTCACCATATCCTGGACTCAAGTTACTCTTAATGTATCCTCATTTATTGTTCTATATCTGAGAGAATACTTAAATAGCAGGAAGAATAGCAGAGGATACGTAAAGTTCGGTTTCTCATTTTGTAACCAATGTTAATTTCATTTACGTTTTCTATTATTTTGTCCATGATCATGTTAAAGAGATTCGGACTGAGGCTATCCCTTAACCTGATTCTTGCTGACACACTTATTTTTTAGATCAGTCAGGTCCTTTCTTATTCTTGTTTTAAGTTGTGTTGTGTTGTTAAGTTCTCTGATTATTGCTGTGTGCTTTTATTGACGTTTTTAGGCTTCATTATTTCGATTACATCTTTCAGTTGGACTGTAAAACGCTTTTGTGAGATCTACAAGACAGGAAAAGAAATTTATTGAACTTTATGGACTTCTCTACTAGTTGCCGTTATCATTCTCTATTCCTCTGGTATGGTACCATATCTTAGTTTTTGAAATATCTTCGTCAATATCTGCGTTACTTTGGTCTTGTTCTTCGGTGTTTATATCGGTGCCATTGCACAGATTATTGAAGTGAAGTCTAGGTTTCAGGTTTTATAATGTTTGTTTGTATTTTTTCATTTATTTTCTTCTTTCTTTCTCTTAAAATATTCTATACCTCCTTTTGCTCTTCATACATGCCATGCTTCATTTCTAATGACAATCCCTCCAAGTATGTTGGTTTTAGTTTCTCGATCAAACAGTTTACTCTGTTTCTAACTTATTTGCAAATTTCTTATGTCTCCGGATTTTTGTTGCTCATGAATCTTATGTAAGCACCTGGTTTGAATCTTATGTAAGCACCTGGTTTTTCTTTGACTTGTGTAAACCACGGTTTATTGTTTTTTGGGCTGTTTGTGTGGATATTCTTTGTCCTGTTGGCTCTGCGGCAATACTTGTAATATTAGCTTTTAGTTTTGCCCATGATTCTTCTATTTTTGTTATGCAGTTCCAGGAGATCTTTTTTTCCATTCGTCTTTGGTAGAGGATTTTACTAAAGCTCTCGTTTTAGAGTGATTCTGTATTAAATTTTGTTATACAGTTCGGTTCCCTTCTTCTTGTGGATTTATATGCATGCCTTGCACAAGACCCTACTATGTTGTGTGATAGCATTTAAAGATTAGTTAGTGTTTTTACGTAAAGTATGTGGCTAGGGTGCAGTTTTCTGTTAGTGATTATAAAGTCGATCATTCACTTTTGGCTTTTGGTATTGTTAAATGTATATTTATCTTGTGGCCTCCGATACAAATATTTATTCTAAAGAAGTATTCACATCAATTCTAGTGTCCTTTTGAAATATCCGTGTTTTTTAAGTATGGTAGAATCATTCAGAGCTCTGATCTGAGCACACGTCTAGCTTTATGTTAGCTTCTTTAATGGCCATTTTTAACACTATGTTAAAGAGTCATGGCGCTAGCCAATCCCCTTCTTTTAAACTACTGGTAATAGATAACATTTCCTCACTCTGACCTTATAGATACCTATGTTGTGATTGCTTATTACAACGATTATAATTTCATTGTGTTTATTGCACCCATGAATTAGATATCCCACCAGGACTATCAAAGGGAGCCATAATGGGTATTTCTACATCTTTTTTACCAACGATTGCATCGCCTTACGCAATTGCTTCCTTTCATGTTTTGTGAGTTTTGCAATTATCTTCTCCCAGAGTGTTTTGTTGTTTTTTACCTTGTCGATTGCTTTTTTAATCTCGATTAGTGATGAGGATTTGTACCCATGATGGCGGTTTTATGTAGTGTCAGTTTGAACATTATTATATGAAAATGTTGTTTACGAAATACAAAAATCATAACATTTAACAAAACTGAGTCAATCGAGCATAGCGGACAGATGCCTGTATAGACATACCAAGCAGGAAAAGTACTTAAAACGATGGATCGTATAACATACCACATACATTCAAAGAACTGACTGAGAACTTTTAGGTTACCTTATAAAGGATAGAAGCAAATACGTATGGTCAAAACATTAACCAAGAGGATAAAACATATAAAAGAATAAGTTAAAGTCTGTTATAAGATAATTAAGTCACTGGTGAGTTCAAGCCACTCTAAATTAATGTAAATATTAATATGCCTTTAAAAAAGCTAACAAAAATTTACTAAAAGAGCTTTGTTGCATGTTTACTAGTTTAAAATGCAGCAAGTTTTTCTTATAAGAATATATAGAAGAATATAAGAATATATAGAGAATTTCCTATATAGAACCGCTATATTATTAGCAAAAATGAAGTATCGTACTGGTCTATCTAATATTGTGCCATATGGGTTATACCAGACCTTCTGTATGGATGTTCTGGACATACATTTGGGACTCTACGGATATTTGACAATATTGTAGCATAAAAATAATTTTATTAACAAAAAAATAATTGAAAATATTTCAATACATTCGAAATTTGAACTAACGACTCAAAATATGTTATATTTTACAACTGGTTCGTGTACATATTTTAAAATATTCATTACAATATTTCTACTGAATTTTATTGTATAATTGTTTAGCAACGTGAGTTTTTATTATATTGGATGGTTCATCTATGTTACGCTAGAACTAGCGTATTTTAATAAAAACTGTAATAAAAAAGTAAATATACTTATTCATATATTGAATAGGTTAAAAAAATATAAAATAATTCAGTGGCGTAGTTTCAAAAGGAAAACATTCGAATAATAAAAAGTTTTATAATAAAACTGGAAATACTGTAAAATCCTTTTTAGCTACACCACCAATTCAAGTCTTAGTATCTACTTAACTAAAAAAACTAAATCTATGAATTTTATCCATTTTTAAGATAGACTAAACGGTCTGCAACGATTTTTAGCTGAGTTGTTCAGAAAATTATATACCTAATGAATTTATTCATAATTTATAAACGTTTATACGTTTTTTATAGTCATTCGTGAGGAAGTTAAATAGATAGTTGGTGTTAAAGTTAGTTTAATGTAAAGCATGTTTAATTCTTCATTAAAATTTATGCCAAAATGATAGTATCCTCTTTTTGCACATCAAATGTAAGAATCAAACAAATTATTTTATTGATGAAGAATTCCACTAATATTTTCATATTACTGCTTATAGATGAAAAGTACTTTCTAGACTGTCTAGACGATTTCCAAGTGACTCAACTCACCAAAAAGACAGTATAGAACGTTTTTGATAACGTTTGTTCTATCTTAAAAATAAATACTCTCTATTACTAAGAATAGAAGGCAGATATGTACAATTTGGGGTTGATGGCAATACGGAAAATATTAACCATCATGTATTCATTACAATTTTTGCAGCGCCCTTCTGATATCTTCAGTGGCTTTGTTCATATTAGCCGGCGAACCTTTGTATTTGAAGTCGTCTCTGGCGTCTTCGTTGATGTAGTCTTTTGGAGGTTCTGTCGGGTAGCTGTAGCCGTAGCAGCGGGATCCGCTGCCGAATTTAGGGCGGGGAATATGTACTCTTTTAACATCGACTAACCAGGATTCCATTCTGTCTTCTTTCTGTAACAAGAGAAAAATAATGTTAGGTATGGAAGAGTAAAAAATAGAAATGAAATATGGAAAAATGTACATAGTGTAAAAAACCGAAAATTACTTTACAGTAACAAAAATACTTTGTCCTGAAGAGATATTCTGGTCTTTGATGCCTCAATCTCTTTTTGGTTGCCCATCAGACACTAGGTCTTACTGACTTTATTTAACTACTACAAATCATATCATGACAGTTCAAGACATCGATCACGGTTAAGATAATGTTAATAAAACGAGTGCAAAGGCCTTGCTTGACTGGTATAAGGACAACAATTTTTGAATACGTAAATATTTTGAATTAATTATAACAAAAATATAGTAAATAATATTTTTTTAGCTACTTTAGATAATCGCATCGACCAAATGGCCATTAGCGACAAATAAATAGATTACATATTAAGTTTATTAAATTTAAAATTATAAGCTACACCTAGAGTTTCTAATAGTGTTGCTGGTATATTGTTTTTACTTTGTTTATTAATGAGGGGACGTTCATGATATAGGAGATATAGGGGATAGTGTGTGTTTTATGTGTATTTTATACTGGAATGGAGACCAAGAGATGATGCCTACCGAAGCAGAGATCATCCACCAACACGTTGGACTGACGATCTAAAACGTTGTCATAGGAATTGGATGCAATAGGCACAAGATCGAAATAGATGGAAAATTATGAGGGAGATCTATGTCCAGCAGTGGATAAGCGAAGATTGAATGATGATGTGTGTTTTATTGTCAGTGTTGTTTCACACCGCGGCGATTCGCACTTTATAATTAACCTGCGTTAACCTAGTATGGCCGAGTCTGAGACGCGCTATGGTTATTTCTTGGCTTCTTGAGGTAGGTAACACATTCCATGTCTCTATGCGGGGTTTCACTTGTTTTAACTTTGAATTTGACGCACTTTATTTATTTATTCATGCGACTAATATTGATTTTTTATACAAACTTTTATTTTACAATTTCGGAAACGCCACTCACTATTTCATCTTTAGCACTATAGTCAGCAAGTTCGTCGCCTTTTATTCCTATATGGGATGGAATCCAGTTGAAATTTATCTCATTATGATTAATATGATCCTGATAAAGGACAGTTTTTTTAAGTTTTTTTTTTAAATCGGGGTTTTTGGAAACAGTTGTCGGGTGCTTTGTATTACACTAAGTAAGTTTATTAAGATAATATATTAGCAGATTATTGTCAGATTGGTTAGTTCTATGGCGCAATAGAGCCAATAGATATATAAGATGTGTTGAATCAAAGGAGGATTATGATCCTGTGAGTCAGGAAGACAATAATGTCAAATCGATGCAAATGGTCTTTATTTTTTTATAGAAAGGTTTAACAGAACGGGAATTTGCTGTGAGGTTTGGGAATTTATCAGTAAAAGTATTTCTATCGACAATATATCTTGGATTATTCTTAATTTTTGTTGCATATGTTAGACTAAGGTAAGCTCTTTTATCATTTAACGAATTCATTAGCTTTGTGAAGTAAACTTTCAATCGGTATTGTACAAAAGGCTTCCAAACATATTCTAAGTGCTATTTTATGAATAGTGTCGAGTTTTTGAAGTACTGATTTCGATGCTGAGTTATAAGCTATAGCTGCGTAGTCTAGCTGTGATCTTATAATAGTTCTGTTTATCATTAACAATGTATTCCTGTCTAATCCCCAAGTTTTGTGTGCTAAAATTTTTAGTAAATTTACTCCTCCGTAACATTTACAAGTTAGATTATTGATATGTTCTTTCCAATTCAACTTTCTGTCAAAAGTGACTCAATATATTTTTCTTGGTTACATTCCATAAGGTTTAACTATTATAATATTATGAAATTGATTAGTTTTATCAGAGTAGATTATATTTTATTACTATCAAGTGTTTTGTTTTGCTGAGGTATATAACTTCGAAAAAAAAACACAGATAAGCTTTATATAGCCAACATAATGGTCAATACTATTATATTATTAAAAAAGATTATATAAAAACAAAAGATAATAGATAAAACTAAAATAAAATATAAAATAAAATAAAAAATAAAATAGATAAAATAATAGATCCTCCTATTAATCACAATGTTTTTTTTTTCTGAAAAATGGCTTTGGCTGAGCCAATCAGTCAGACTTGTTTTTGTTTGTTGTTAAAGTCGACTGAATTTTAATTATTATTGATTGCAGATTCACATTCAAAATTTTCTTTTTTTTTAGTCTTTTATTATCTTACCGTTTTTTCTTTTGTTTTTTTTTGTTTTTTTGCTTGTTTTGTTTTTTTTTGTGTGTTTTTAGCTTTTTGTTTTTTTGTTTTTGTTCTACTTCTCTTTTCTTAATTTTTTATGTTTTTTTTTTCTAGTAATTTGTGGGATACATTTTTTTTATTTTTTTTTTAACCAAATTAACATATTATGCCTAAGTATACACTATTTATAACTTGTATTTACATATTTTAACATGTTTGTAAATGAAATGAAGAATTTCCATATTATTTAAAAATATTAAAAGATTAAGGTTTATTGGAAAACAACACTTAGAATTTATTACTTCCTTATAAAGTTTGCTTATATTATTAATTTGTAAATCACATTCTAATATAATATGTGTTAGAGCGCATATTTGGCCACAAGTATAATTGGGAGTATTTAAAAAGCCGATTCCATGCATATAAGATGGCGTAAAAGCATGATTTGCTCTCGGCTGATTAATGGTCTTTATAAAATGTCGATTAGATTCTGTGTAAAACCATCTTGAGGGTATCCTACGGTTACAATGATAGAAGTTTTCTTATAGCCAGTCTTACATTCTCTGTAATGTAAATGCCAGTGACAGATCATCTAAAATATCACTAAGAGTATTTTTCAAAAAGAATAAATAAGAATCTCCATTTAAATTCGGAGGAAGAACATAAGGCCCTAGTAGTTGGTCGCCTATAATGCCACACCAAATATTCAATTTAAAGTCATGCTGAAAATGTCTAGCTTTAATAGCATGCGGGTTTTCTTTTTCCCAATAATGACTATTTCGCCAATTAAAAACCCCTCGTCTGGTAAAAGTTGCTTCGTCGGTGAACATAATATTCTTAATAAAGTGTCTGTCATTGCGATGTTTATTCAGAATACGTTGGCAAAACTGTAACCGTCGTGGAAGATCTGTTGGAAGTAAATTTTGAACAGGAGTGAAGTGATAAGGATGGAGGTTCGCTTTTTTTAGAATTCTAACAATAGACGACTGACTTACTCCTGTTGCTGCTGATAGATGTCGTGAACTTATTTCAGGATTTTCATCTACTCGAACCAAAAATTCATCTTCTTGATTAGGTGTGATTTGTTTCGGTCGACCACCCTGATTTTTAGTGTGAAATGACCCAGTTTCACCTAAACTACGATATAATCTTGCAAAAGTTTTGTGATTTGGTTGCTTCTGTTTGCGTATAACATTCCATACCTTCTGGCTGCCGAACGACTGCAAAAATTTTCTTGTGCGTATACGCAAATCATATCTCGCATTTCTTCATTAGTAAAATGATTGTGACGAGGCATTTCAATCAAAAAAAGTAATGATTACTTTTAAAAAAATGCAACATTACACTACACTGTCACATCAAAAATAATTTACTCTGAACAAATGACATTTACCAACAACAATTATCTGACAGTCCAAAGCATACTTTTGATAAATAAAATAATATTTGAAATCCTTGTTTAAGACTCTAAGCAGTTCGACTCCGTTTTTATCGAAAACGGTTGAAATTATCATGTTTAAACAAAAGTACCAATTTTACGTAAAAATGATGTCTACGTCATATTTTCCAATAAAAATTACTAAAAAGTTTCATCAGAAAAAGTTTAGACTCAATTTGATCATTAGGAATGATCCACGTGGCGCCCTCTACGACAAAACGTAAAATTGTAAATAAAATACTATTTCTTGTCTAAGATTATGCCTCTGTGCCAATTTTGATAGCAATTTATAAATATACAGAGAAACTATTAACAAAAAACAAAAAACAAAAATTAACTTTAACACCCTGTATCTTTTTTCTCAGCAACATTTTATTAAGGCATATTT
This sequence comes from Diabrotica undecimpunctata, assembly GCF_040954645.1. Taxonomy (NCBI): domain Eukaryota; kingdom Metazoa; phylum Arthropoda; class Insecta; order Coleoptera; family Chrysomelidae; genus Diabrotica; species Diabrotica undecimpunctata. The sequence continues at coordinate 48,838,896 of NC_092809.1, forward strand.
GGCCCAATAGCCATATTTTGGTCCAAATAACCTGTCCTTAGTCTATGTCCCAATAGTTACTCTCACTCACCCTGTATATTTGGGTATCACATGCAGTAACTTCAACTTATTGGTTTGTAAGTTTTATTATGTAATTTAAAATTTATTTAAATTTTGCAATGCATTGTTTATTTTGTGATATTGACGATTTATGTAATTTCAGTAAATTTTGTATGATTTTAATATTTTTAATGAAAGTTGTAAAATTTTCAGTTACCTTAAAGCATATTTATATTTTATTCTAATATTAAGATGATTACAAATATTAACAAATACACAATATATGAATGCTACCTTAGTGAGAAAACTTTCGGTGCCTTTGAAGATTTTACCCTTGATTAGTTTGTCAAAAAATGTTAGAAAAGAGAACAAGTTAATTTTGGTTTGGAAATAATAAACACATCGGCGATTTCTAATGAAATAAATAGTGTCGATAGTGGTATTAAACAGGCGATATCAAATACGATACATTATAAAAGGAGATGAAATGCCAGAATGAGATGAAAGTACGTTTCAGTAAATTGGATTGTCATGCAAACATTAAATATATGGAATTAGGATAGAATTGTAAAGTCTCTTAAGCAATATGATTTTAAAACAGAACTTTAAATTTAACTTTGGAAAATTTTTAATTTGGCTACCTTAAGCCAGATTTAGTATATTTTTTATTTAAAGAACAATGTTTGCAAATTTCCAGTAAAGCAGAACAGCACCATAGTAAAATTAATCACAATAAATATTTTGAACTTACGTTATCTTCCATTTTCAAGTGTTCGGCAAGAAACAAATGCTACTATTCAGGTAAAACACAATACAGTGACTATTCCAATTTTCGATAATGTTACTACTGCTATAGATAGTATCAAAGTGGTACGTTTTAAAGTGTTTTTATCGTTTAAATACTAGATCAGCACTTAAATAAAAAAAAATGAATGATAACACTTTCTAAGTAATAAATTATTGTTCTACTTTCCAGATACTATAAAAAGCCGTATTTTTGGAAAAACCACTCAAACATATAGACATATTTTTTGAGGCAGGAAGTTGACAAATTTGTATCCATTAGGAGATATTATTGTTTGTTTACAAATTAAAATAAATATAAACGATACAATATAGTAAAAAAATATTGCCATTGGAACCAAACCAATAATCTAAAAGGCAGCTCCAAGAACTATAACGACAGATAATTTAGAAATGAAACCATCATCATCCTCGTGATATTCAACCCGTACTGAGTTTAAGCTTCTTCTACAATTCACCTTCAATCTCGTCTCTTTTTTCACACTTCTTCACTGATTGACTTTCACCGTTCTCAAATGATTCGCTGCATCCTGCAGTCATCGCTTTTATAATATACCATTCCTCAGTGTCTTTTTCACCGAAATTTGGACGGAAACAAGGATATACTTAGGCGAAGAAAAAGGACTATGAGAATAGGAACGTGGAATATATAGAGAATGGCAACGAAACAAAATGAAATACTGACAGAAATCGAAAGACAAGGCACTAGTCTTAAATGAAAAAAAAAGGTCAAGCAGAGGAAATTATAGAGAAGTATACACACATAAAGTGGGGTTCACAAACATGAAAGAACAGCAAAAAAAGGAATATCAATATTAATAAAAAATAAATGGAAAAAACACATACAAGATTACTAGCAAATAAATGAAATAAATTGGAAATTAATTATTATTTAAATGAGAATAAGCCACAATTAAAGGTTAAAGTACGTTTATTGACGTTTCAAATTCCACTTCGGGAATCGTTCCCAAAATACAAACATTAGTTATGTTTGTATTTTGAGAACGAAATATCACCATGCTTCCAAATGTGAGAGGTATATAAAAGAAAGGAAAGGTTTCTTTAAAACCAATCTAAAACGAATTTATGCAAGGCTTTGGGGATGCACCGTACATTATCAAAGTTCAATAAAGCTAAAACAAAATTCTTAGAAAAAAGACATAATAACTTGACAAAGGCTTTTGTAAAATTGGAAGATTATAGTATTCCATTTTATCTGATTAGACTAATAAACATGTTTTGGCGACGAAATCATAAGATACGTTATTTCCGGGCAGATTAGTAAAGATTAAACGGAATCAAGCGATGTAAATATTAGATCCAAACTTTAGATTGTGGGATTTTTAGATGTGCAGGAAAATCGAGTAATCAATGAATCTTTGATACGGAGAACACAGTCACGTTTACCAGTTGTAATGAAAGTAGTTATTTAGAAAAGGAAATCTCATTAAAAATTAGTGTTATAAATTATAATTACTTTTTGAGTTTTTTTAGATGTTAAGGTACAAAGTGGAACTAAACTGGGCTGAACTGAGAAATAATTTTTACTCAAATAATTTCTTTTTAGATATGTATACTTCGTGATTTTTTATTTCTTTCATAGTGGTATTTAATTTTTCTGTCTCAGTTTTATCTTCATTTTTTCAGTCTCCACGATCGACAACACGAATTTCTATTTCTTCGGTTAGTCTGTTTGCGATATTAATCTTTGCTGTCTAATATAGATTTGAGATGATTCCTGAGTATCTACTTTCTACATCGTTGTCTTTTAAAATTTGTAATGTTTGGATGTTATTTAATATTTAGCGATTTTAAGGTACTAAAAAACACTTCACTGTATTTTTTTCTTCAGTCTGGATTTTTTTTTAATTCGTTTAAATATAAAATATAAAAATATTAAATATAAAAAACTCAAAGATGTTCCCATTATTAGTTTCGATAAATACAATATGATAAACAGCAAACAAATATTTTCAAAAATCGAAGACCCAGTATAAAACCTTATATAGAAGTAATGTTGTTTATAAAATACCCTATCTAGGATTTCAACAAAGCTACATTAGCCAAACATCACAGTGATTAAAACAACGCACCACACAACGTAACAGTGATTGCCGCTTGAAAAAAAAATACATGTGCAGTAGTTGAGCACTATGAAAACAACGGTTATGCTAGACTATAACAAGGGTCGTATTTTGGCATAGACTGTAGACAAAAGTAGATTATTTCTGAAGATGCATCACATAATAAAAAATAAAAAAACTTTAAATTATAAAATAGACACTGGACAGTTTAGTAACATATATTGTAATATATCGAATACAACTTATAAGTATTCACAAGGTCAACACTCACCTGAATAACAACTAACCTCAATAATTAATCAAAGAAATATCATTCTTCTAATCTTTCTTTTATTGTTATTTTTTGCATTTGGAGTAATTTTTACTTTAATTACGTATTATCTTATTTCTGTAAATAACGTAAGACCTTTCTGAAATCTTAACATGCAATATTTTAATGTCAGTTTTTATTTGTGAAATCTTTTAATTTCTCTAAGTGTTTTTAAATCGATTTGTATGTCAGTTGTTTTTAATGTTAAATAATTATTTTTTGTAGTGTAGAGGAAGCCATTACATAAATGGGGAAATATTGAGTTTTTAGAAAAAAACAAAGATATTTCCTATATATCTATGAATTATTTTTGGTCGAAATAATCACTTTTAATATAATTGTAGGTATGTATGCATAATGTACATATACAGATAACGACATTGTTTTGTTGACCATAGGAATTAAGATTTATTGCAATCCCATCTCTAGAGTATATTTATTATAATGCTCTAAAACTAATTTTTTGGTTATTTTTTAGCCTTAATAGCAATACTAATAAATAAGTAGGTAAATAAGTAATATGCTTTTCTATCAATGAAAATTGTACAAATTTTATGGAGGAAGCTAATAACAATAAGACAAGAAAGAAGAAGAAAAATCAGAATAAGAATCATTTGTACTTTTAAATAAAAAAAAAACAAGAAAATTCTTCCAAACTTAAACATAAAAAATACTAGCTAATTAAGAACCTACAAACTTCGTAAAATGTATCTAAGAAAAAATAAAAATTAGGAAAGCAGATTAATATATTAAGGGCTCAAATATTCCACCTTCTTGTGATAAACAGTAACCAAATCTGTCATTCAGATTTCTCCTCATATTTTGGAGTAGGGCTGGTGTAATGCTTGCAGAGAAATGAAGTATTTTTGGCCTTAATTCGACTAGGTTTGTGGCCCTTTCAAACTGATGCCTATAAATGTTTTCTTTGAGAAAACCCCAAAAAAAGAAATCGGTAGGCGTTAAGTCAGAGGAATTAGCAAGCCATTTAATTCTACAACGTATACTTATCAGTCTACCAGGAAACGTTTGATTGAGCAAGTCAATAGTTGCTCTTGAGTCGTGAGCCGAACACCCATCCTGTTAGAAACAAACCTCCTGAAAATTAACGGGAAGGCGTCGAACTGCCGGAATGATCTCATTCTGTAAAAGTTGTAAATATTTGGGCTCTTTTTAGGTTTCCATCGATAAAAAATGGACCGGCAATATGGTCACCAAACATCCCAGTCCAAATATTTAACTTTTGCGGATACTGCGTTCGCACTGCAACACTGAGGTGCTTATTTTTTCGAGAATAATACCTTGCAACGGATGGATTGTGTTCTTTATGTAATAAAAATAAAGATTCGTCAGAAAATAAAATATTTTTTAAAAAGTGTACATTTTCATTCTGTTTATCTAACATAAATTTACAAAATTCCATCCGCCCTAAAGTTATCTTCCGGAAACAGTTCTTGTGATGGTTGTATCTTAAAACAGTGATACCCATTCCTTTTGAGAACTCGCTGGACAGTTCGAGCATTCACATTAACCTCCCTAGCAATCTGTACACTATGGCAGGGTATCTGTATCTGTAGAGTAGGGAGGGCGAGTTAAGTTTCACAGCACTTAACCTCTGCTAGGAACAGCCGATTATTCTTCTTACTTTTCTATTCTATTTTACGAAATCCTTTTTATGAAAAGTACAGCATAAAAATGTATAGAAGAAAATTAAAGTACACAACTCAGTATAACATTTTCAAACCAGATGGTTATCTTGGAAATATAAGTCACGTGATCCAATGAGGACTTTAAGGAGGTTTTTGTACCATAGACTTTAGCGCAACAAGCAGCATAACAGAAAGAAAAACATTGTCAGGATTTGAATGCCATTTGTCGGATCCACAGTTTTTGTTATATAGTAGTTGGCGCTTACTTTTTACCCTAAAATCTAAAGTGTAAGGGCGCTGTTTGCTGTACTCACTGGCTTCGTTATGTAAAATTTTGGCCCACAACAGATATAGTACCCAGAAGAGTCTAATGTAAATTGAAGTTAGCGAGCGAAGAAAACTGTACCTGTACCTTTAGACTTTAGAATAGTTGGATATTACTACTAGCATACGCAGATGACATTGACATTGTGGGAAACACCAATGTGAACGAGACTTTTAATAAATTGGAGGTAGAGGCAAAGAAAACTGGTTTAAGGGTAAACGAAGAGAAAACCAAATACATCTGCATCAACACACATAAGGGACGAGATAGAATAGGGCAAAATGTGACAATAGACCCATATAACTTTGAAAGAGTGGTGGGTTTTAAATATCTCGGAGCAACAAACACTGCAGATAACGATATCGCGAAAGAGGTTAAAGGAAGAATTCAGGCAGCAAACAAATGTATGTACAGCCTCCACAATACTATTAAATCTGAAAGCCTATCACGAATATCAAAGATTAGAATATATAAAACGGTGATTAGACCGGTGCTCATGGGTGTGAGACGTGGACCCTGACCAAAGAAACTGAAAGAAAACTTAGATGTTTTGAGAGGAAAATCCTCAGAAGAATCTTTGGGCCTTATCATGACATTAATAGCAACCAATACCGAATGAGAACAAATGCTGAGGTTAAGCAGATGTATAGAGCGAGCGATATAGTCCAAGAGATTAAATCCCAACGTCTTAGATGGCCATGTCCATAGACTCCCTAATAACCGCCTTGCCAAATTAATATGAGAGGAAGCCCCCACAGGAAGAAGACCCTTAGGACGTCCACGAATGCGATGGAGAGACAATATATAGTCAGATCTAAGAACAATGGGGCTGCCCACTGACCCAACTATTATGGACGACCGTTTAAGATGGAAGCAAGTTGTGCAGTCAGCCAAAACCCACCCCGGGTTGTAGTGCTATAAGAAGAAGAAGAATAGTTGGATAAAATGCTCTTATATTATAATATAACCAGCGAATATTGATACCAACGGCGCCCAAATCATGAATATGGTCTTCGAGGGCGCCACACGTTGCATCACAAAGTTCTGGGTGCTACTTTCAGTACTGCTGGGAGTTATTTGTTAGCCTTTACTTATGTGATACCTGATACGAGTTGTAATTTGCAAAAACAACATACTCAATTGGTCTTTGCACAAATGAATCTATGCATTATTGCATAGTTTTTGGGCAAAGATTATAAATTTTTTTATGGATAGATGCCAACAAAGGCGCACCATCCCAAGTGTCGGCGAGCCCAATCCGGGCGTGACAAGAACTTAGGGGGTGTTCATAATGGAGATCATCGCACCGTCTCCTCGCCTAGAGCGTAGCACTGACGGTGAACACTCGCATTTAAAGTAATGCATTTATTTTACCGAAAATCGATTAAATGATACCATCCTATGGTCCGATCGAGGGTCGGCGCCTCGTTATAAACGCACGCTAACATTACTCAAATAAAAGACAGACTAAAAATACAACAGACAGTGTATACATTAAAACAAAAAATCAATCAAACTTTATACATATATGTGCTTCATAGATTTAACCAATGTATGTAATCCAACAAAGGTTAGTGTAAAATCAAAAAATAAGTTGTTGCAAATAGTAGGTATTGGAAGAAAAAATAGAAGCTAAGCGTGAAGTATGGCGTAGAAAAAAATGTCGTTTAAGAATATTACACAAAGGAATGGTTGAATTAGTTTAAATAATAATAATAATTTATTATTATAAAATAACAACAGTTTTTTTTATCTTATATCATTATTATTCTACTACACAAGTTGTATAATAATATTTCCCATTAATGGTACTCACTTAAGATATTATCAGTGATCACGTGTTTGAACGAAAACCTACGATGAATATAAGGTTGAATGCCGCTGTATTCTGAATCATAATTAAAAACTTCCTATTATCGATAATATTTTCAATGATTTTAAAACAATAACTGATTAATAATTTTGATTTCTTAGAAACCATTACTATCATATTATAGCGTGATATTTAATGTTTTCTCATTTTAATATATATATATATATATATATATATATATATATATATATATATATATATATATATATATATATATATATATATATATAGTGTAGGAAGTACTAAGTAGGGTTAGTATCTTCTAGGATGAAGCGAGGATCATAAAATAAGCCATAACACTCTCTTGATACCGATTTGAGCACGAAAAGTTTGTAGTTGCAAAAGCCGCCAAGTCCGGCCTGACCAATGGCGAATCGTTTGAACTGACATATGATTTACCCGTTCCCACGAAGTGGTATGTGGCAGCCTGACATAGGTCTGACCATGTAATGTTTTTAGTGTTGTTTGGATATTACTCAAAGTATGTGTACGTAAATATCATATTTTTGTTGTAATGGATAATGATAATATTGTCATCTCTATAAAAAAAGATTTCAGAATGTAGCTATCAAGAAAAAGAGTAGTCGCTATGAAAAAGTAGGTAAGCATAAAGAGTTAGAAGCGATTTTTTTTGAGGGATTAACTCCCTTATAAAAAAGACGGGTCGACCGTGTTCTAGAAAGGAATGATTAAAAAAAGTTAGCTATAATTCATTTGATTGAGAGTTTTAAATGTCTTCAATATCATTACTGCAGGAGTTAAGTAAATAAAATAACCTATCTACCATGTGATCTTAATAAAAGCTCTTTAAACTTTCGTTTATATGAATATAAACTTTCGTTTATATTTTGCAACGCACAATATAGGTTTTGGAATGCCTATTGCAGACGCATGCTCTCTTTGTTTAAGATATAAGGAAGAGATAAGGAAGGAAAAAGATAAGAAGCAAAAAAAAGAACTTAATGTTTTATAGGAATTACATAAATTTACAGCAAAAGCATTTTACAAAATTCTTAAAACTAACAGCAGCGAGAGAGAAGTGTTTTCAATCGATTGCCAAAAAAACTTAGCAATTCCGAAGTTACCGGATCAGAGAGCTTACTTCTCTTCCCTATATAATTTTTACAATTTTTCAATTGTAAATAGTACTTTTCATATCAAACTTAACTCTGACATAGTTTAAGTTTCATTATCTATGAACCGATTTAGATTTGCCAACAAATTCAAGTGTTATAGCTTCAACGTTGTTCCATAGATTATCAAAAAATTTTCCAAAGATGTTAAAGAAATTTTGATTTGTGTAGATGACCGGCCAGGTCAAAGTAAAAGTATTAAGTTTTCTCATAAAAAAGCGCCTGATAATATTCCTTGTACTTAACTAATATTCTTAATTGTAGAACACCGGAGGCCGCCAGATAGAGTTTTTGGTATTTCTGAACGAAAAATTAAAAAAAAAACAGAAATTATAAAGAATCTAGAGAACTACGTAGCTAACAGAGAACAAATCAGCATAATCTATAAATTGGTCAATGACTGGGACGCGTTTGATTAAAAAATCTCAGTATCAGAAGTTATTAAACCACCAGGAGCTTGGCACTTTCAATTTCAACAGTGCAAACGCGTTAGGATTTTAAAGCAAAATGATAATACAATTGAAGTACAGGGCAAAGTCAACTATATTTCTATTGGTGTTCCCAAAGTAAGAAGAGAAAACATGTTCGTTCGATTAATCCTGAGAAATTTGAAGCTGGTAGAGTAAGTGACAAAAAGAAGGCCCAGAGTGTTGCCAAACTATTAGAAACGCATTATGGAACTGATTGGCAAGAAAATTCTGATTTGATGTTTTATAAAGATGCAATACATGTTCTATAAATATTAACGAGAGTGATCCACAACTATTGGCAAATGAATCATGTGAAAAATTTTCTCCAGAAGAAACAACTGGGACGTCAAATTTGTTGTGTTAAGAAAGTTAATTTTTATGAGTTTATGTTATTTTCAATCATCAGAATATGTTTTAGTGGCAATGGGGGTCAAATAAGATATCGTATGAAAGCCCTTACAATTCTCTGTACATTATTTAAATTCCAAAATTCCATCAAATGCTTCCTCGTCTCCTTTTTTATAAACCTAGTTTCAGCACCATCAAGTCTCTTTAATTTCAAATTTCTTTTTTGATGGTTTTTCAAGTATTTATACAAAACTTCACAATATAGGAAGATAATCTGCGATTTGAGATTTCTACAGATGTATTTACATTATCAAATTAAATAGTAGCTCTCTTAATCTTTGACAATTTAACATACTTTTAAAAGAAATGTTATGTACTTTTTCTAGGACATATTAGAAATAGAACAGAAACTTTCACGGTTTTAACAAATACTCAACACAGACGTTTTATTATAATAGCATAAAATTGGCTTTTTTATCTCTTTTGTAGTCAGTGTGTAGTAATAAAATGTCACAATGAATTACAGTCTTCAGAATTTCTTGAAGTTTAAGAAATCCTTTTAGAATCATTGTTCTGAGATAATTGCAGCGTTTACTAATACCGGATGTTATTTTTGTAAAGAAAAATTATTGAATACACAGTTTATTCTTGGGCTGCGTTATTAACCGTATTGGCATGTGAAACATTTTTAATGAGTCTATTAGAAATTTATTGCTAATAAAAACGACGGGAATATCGATAATATTAAACGTTAACAGAAAATAGTACATACTATTTACTCTATTAAATATACATACAATATATTCACAGACTCTTTTATGACTTCCTCCAGACTATTTGTTAAGTACTTTGTTTTTTATCCCGTTGCTGCTTTTCTGCTGTGTTAAGTGTTTTAAAATCCTATCTCCTAATCATAAAGGCTTAGTGTCACGTAATCACCAGATGTAAGAGTTAATTTGATGTAAGTTATAGTACTGATAAGAGAGAGAGAGAGAGAAAGAAAGTAAGTGAGTGGGTGAGTGAAAGGGAGAGGGAGAGAGAGAAAGAGAAAGGCAGACAGAGAAAGAGAAAGAAAGAGAGAGAGAGAGAGAGAGGGTGAGAGGGAGAGAGAGGGAGAGAGAGAGAGAGAGAGAGAAAGAGAGAGTAAGATACAAGGTTCTTGTAACTATAAAGTAACTGGAACTTATCGACAAACTGATGGAACTCATAAAAAAAATCAAGGCAGGTTTCGTCTACGATTTTTATAGACCTAACCATATGTAAATGTATGAATCTAATGTCTTCACATCTTACTCATAAGTGCACATATTCATAATTCTTTTTGTATGCTTAGTTCATCGTTTATTATACACGTTCTGTATCTGAGGCTTACTGCTAACCTTTTTTGTAGAATTGTTTATATGAAGTTAGATGAGTTAGCCCATCGCCTCAGCTGCCAACATCTTTTTTTCTCGTGCTGTCAACGAAGGTTAGTGATCACTTCTTTAAACGCTTCTCTCTTGCAACGGGAAATATCTGATCTAGACTGAGGTTAGTCCAATCCCTGATATAACTCAGCCAATATAGAGGACCAGAATTTTCTGTAAATATTTATTTCCCTTGTCGATCTGCCCCAGTTTTCTGGCATCAGAAACTTGCCTTACAAACACTCTTATTTGCTACCTGATATAACATATATTGTACGCCACTCATCTGATATATACGTGGCATAATATATCTTCTAGGAGAAAGAGGAGAAAATGCGAAGATTTGTTGGGAGAGTTGAGTTTTAACTTCTAAGACCCTATATATATATATATATATATATATATATAAGAAATACTGGATATTATTGACTGTCGATATAAACAAACAACACAGTTTATTAGGGCTGCAGTCAGTAGGTTTGGCCGGGATGTTATAGAAACACTCTTTTGACTTTTGGTCGAGCTTTCGGAATTCTTTTATTCCTTCTTCAAGACACTGTAATTAGAAGAAAGTGTAAATATTTACAACATATCTCAAATTGTCATTACAACTTACTAGTCGTTGAGATTATTTTTCTAAAGCTACGACACTCAACATTAAAAACACACATATAAAATATAACATTTAAAATAATGGACAATATACATTTTAAAATTTAGTTGGAAAGTTAAAATTTTGTTAGTGACATCTTTTTATGGTGTGTTTTGACTGATCCATAGAGAACAGAAAAAAAAACAAAAATAGTGTGATTAAAAAGTAATTAGGAGTTCCTGCTATTATATTAATGGAAGTAGTATCTTAAACCTGTCTTGATAGTATGCAACATGTTTTGTATGCTGGTGTATTACTTGCATATAACTTGTTAAACACCTTACAGATATCCTCACAATTTTCTACAACGAATCCAATGAATTCTATATTAGAGATTCTTTCACATTTAGTAACTTCATTAATAATGTTAAAGTTCCGAATAACTATATACTAATTAGTTTAGATGTTGTGTCACTATTTACAAACCTACCACTAGATGCTATTCTCAACAGCATCAAAAATAACTGGAACAGCATCTCTCTGCATACCAAGATCAGTTTAGATGATTTCTTAAGAATTTTAACATTCATTTTTGACTCTCACATCTTTTTGTTTAATGGTAATTTTTTTAAACAAATTTTTGGCACTCCAATGGGCAGCAAAATATCCCCCATACTATGTAACTTTGTATTGGATGAACTCATAAGAACATGTAAGGAAACGATACCTTTTCACATACCTTTTATCAAACGATATGTAGATGATTTGATCTTATCGGTCCCTAAAAACAAAGTAACTGATGTTCTAAACACTTTTAACGCCCAGTGTGAACACTTAAAGTTTACGGTTGAGAGAGAAGCTGATAATATGATTCCGTTTTAGACATGCTTATACATCGTGGCAGTGATGGCATGCTAAGGACGGAGTGGTATCGTAAACCTTGTTTTAGTAACCGTTTCATAAACTTTTTATTCTCAACATCCATCTAAGATGAAAACAAATTTGGTTTTGGCCCTTAAAACTAGGATTGTCAACTTATCACACATCGAGTTCAGGGACAAGGGACTAAAAAAGTTGAGATCTATACTACAAGAGAACTCCTATCCTACAGGGCTTTTGAATAAACTCATTTTTGGTTCTCCTTTTCCATTGCAATTTTCTGACAACCAAAATTTTCATAATAATGAGGTGAATGAGGTCCGACAACTGACACAGACATTGACACAGAACACATCAGAGCTACCACAATCTAAAATAACGTATGGTTGCCTACCCTATATTCCAGTTCTCACACCTAAGCTATTGAACATTTTCAAAAATGTTAGTGGCTTAAAAATTGCAACTATGTGAATGTGAAAACAGTATCGAAGTTGTACACAAAGACAAGGGATCCTTTCACAATACAGGAGTCATCGAATGTTGTTTATTCTATACCGTGTGCCAACTGTAAAAACGTGTATATCGGAGAATCATCTCGTAATTTTCACAATAGAGTAATATCACATCGCAGCGACATAAAAACCAAAAAGATAAATGCATGTGCGCTCACAGAACATGCATTAACTTTAAAACATGAATTTAATTTCGAGGATTCCTGTATTCTGGCTAAAGAAAAAAACCATTTAAAACGTGTTTTCTTGGAAATGTGTTTTATAAAATCTAATACGTCTTGTATAAATAAAAAGTCAGACATAGATAAATTGAGCAACATATATTGTTACTTACTGACAAAACATCAAAAATAAAATAAAGATTTACTTTTACATATACACACCGTAATACACCAGCATACAAAACATGTTGCATACTATCAAGACAGGTTTAAGATACTACTTCCATTAATATAATAGCAGGAACTCCTAATTACTTTTTAATCACACTATTTTTGTTTTTTTTCTGTTCTCTATGGATCAGTCAAAACACACTATAAAAAGATGTCACTAACAAAATTTTAACTTTCCAACTAAATTTTAAAATGTATATTGTCCATTATTTTAAATGTTATATTTTATATGTGTGTTTTTAATGTTGAGTGTCGTAGCTTTAGAAAAATAATCATAACGACTAGTAAGTTGTAATGACAATTTGAGATATGTTGTAAATATTTACACTTTCTTCTAATTACAGTGTCTTGAAGAAGGAATAAAAGAATTCCGAAAGCTCGACCAAAAGTCAAAAGAGTGTTTCTACAACATCCCGGCCAAACCTACTGACTGCAGCCCTAATAAACTGTGTTGTTTGTATATATACATATATATATATATATATATATATATATATATATATATATATATATATTTATATATATATATATATATATATATATATATATATATATATATATATATATATTTATATATATATATATATTGTTATGATGTGTTTTTTTTGTTTGAATGATGAGCAATGAGTATTTTAATAATATAATATATAGGGTTTTTATCGCGGTTCTCAAAGAATTAGTTTGTAAGTACTTTTTTAAATTATCTTTATTGTAACTATTATGAAACACACATATATATATATATCTAACCTAGCCAATGTAAATTTAAAATAAACTATCTTTAAACTGATATTCTTATAAAACTAATTAAATTCTATAGACAATCTAAAATTTAAACAAACTATCTTCAAAATTGAAATTGTTATGACACTAACTAAATTATATTAACAAAATTTTGTACCTTTCTTTCACTGAATGCCTAAATGAACTGTTTTCCACTAAGTATATAGATTCTAATCACCACTGAATGTCTTCGTACTTCAGTTATCCTTGTTTTTTGTGAAATTACTTTTTCCAATTATCAGCTTCTACCAATTTAAGATATAGTTTTCTTCACTAGCATTTATACACCACCAACCAAACCAGCAAACAGCATTTATATTTATTCTTCTTTTCAATATACCAATATCCAATTATTATAAGTTGATTTATACTAATCTCCAACCATAATATAATTTAATTTCTTCCAATATACTTTTATAATCTTCAATAATTATTTGTGTATAATTATAAATGGGCATTAATTATATGCATAATTTTTAATCTTCATTTAACTCACTATATTAAACAATTTGACTATTTGTACCTGATTCTCTGACTCCAAATAATCTTTAATATTTCTTACTAAACTTTTTTGACTGACTTCTTGAAAATTCTGAACAATTTACTTCACTAAATGTGTCTAATAACTTTCATAATAAACTGGCCTGACTTCTGACTAAAAACTTCCAAAAACTTCTGAACAATTGACTTCACTAAGTAAATGTATCTATCTTCTAACTAACTTTCATGATAAAACTGCTAAAAACTCTTCTGACTGCACTATCTAAAACTTTTCTGACTAAAAACTTTCAAAAACTGCATTCTTCTAACTAAAAACTGCCAAAAACTGCCAACTTGAATCCAAATCACGGGTATTTATATGTTTTTTCATTCTAGAACCATCTCGTAAGAGATCATGTTCCAATTTGTTCTATTTCATACTTGTATGAATTTTCTGGAACAAACCATTTCGCAAACATGGCCATCTCCGGAGATCCAGAGAATTCCATTCTTTTCTATTAATAATTTTGTTTACATTTAGGCTTTTCAGATCAGAATATATAATTAAATTAGTAACTTAACATTCTAATTTAATAAAATACACATTTCAAACAATATATTATTATAAACCACTTTATATTCGTAAATATTCTTAAACGTCACTTCAGACTATAAATATCTGTCAATCTCCGAGAGTATTTTTGGTTGCCTAAGCACATGGCTCACTTAAATCTATTTACAACATTAAAATTACTAAATACAACTTTTTACAATTATTATAATATGCTAATTTATTAAAAATGCCCTCACATAAATATATTTTTATTAAATTCTCTAGTATATAACTTATTTAAAACAACCAAATATCTAATATTATGTAGTATATAACTTATAAATTATTTTCTATAAACCCTAATTGTCACAATACCCCAAAAATAATATTTAAAATAAATAATTTACTTATTATTTTTTTAAATATTAATTTTCTCATACCTTATTAAATTTAATAAATCAAAATTTTTTTTTTTATTTAAAATGTGTTAAATACATCCCTGTTCGCTGTCTATGTCAAAGCAGAGAACAACGGATCACAGTTCGGCTATTCTATGGTCAAACTGTCATGTCAAATGAAGCAATGGATGCGATATCAGAGAATAAAATATAACCTTAATTAAAAATATAATAGATATGGTGTTCTGTTTATTTATAGACAAAATCTAGGAATTATTTCCATTCAAAATAACTTCATCAATATAAATTGGTAAGTTTTTTTTCACTTTATTATATTAGAAAGACATTTTTATAGCAATTATAGTATCAAATTTGTGTCTAACCCCAAATTATGATTTTTAGGGTACAAATTAATTTCCATATATACAAAATTCAACAAGTATGATGTCAAATTGATTCTAAATAATGAAATCTACCATCTACCATTTAACAAATCAAGTCTATTGAATAAAATGGATATATCAGTAAGTTATTATTGTTATTATATTTGTGTTAAAGGTATAGAAATCATTATTCAATCTCTTCATGATATTGAAAAATGTCGTTGATATGAAATATGCCTCTTAGTCTGTTCTCTGCATCTATTAACACATAACTATTTAGTCCATTCTGATTTTCAATTGTATATGGACCTTCAAACATTGGTTGTAATTTCTTACAACGGTTTTCTTTAACATTACTTTTTCTAAGTGAACGAATTAACACTTGGTCTCCTTTTTGAAATGTGATTGGTTTTTTTATATTTCGATTTTGTCTTCTGATATATTTTTCAGCTTTCCTCCTAATTCGGTTATTCACTTTCTGCATTACCTGTTCTAACATATCCTGATTATATTCACTAATCCACTTTCTGTTTCCTATATGGCCAAACATTAAATATTCTGGTACTTCCTCTGTATTCAAATTATGTGTATTATTTAAAAAATATTCTACTTGTGGTATATGTTGCTGCCAAGTTTCATGTTGGTTTTGGCACAGTATCCTTAAATATTTTATAACTTCTTTAATATATCTTTCTGCAGGATTTGCCTGAGGATGTCTGATACTTGTAAAATGAATGTTGATTCCCTTTTTCTCACAAAATGTCCGAAATTTTTGGTTGTTAAAATATGTAGCATTATCTATTATGCAATTTCTAAATGGTCCTATTTCTTCGAAAAATTGATTAATATATAATTTTAATGTTTTAACATTTGTTCTGGAGCAGGGATATAGTTTAATAAATTTTGTATATAAATCAACTATCACTAGTATATGCTTTTTTCCTGTTGGACTGAGAACTAAATTTGAAATAAAATCCATGGAAACTGTATTTAGTTTTTCATATACAACATTAGATTTATATGTGTTCTGGTTTTTGAAATTCTTTTCTTTGTTTAGTTGACATATTGGGCATTGGGTAGTAATTTCTTTTGCTATACTTATGTCATTCTTTGCAAAATAATTGTCCCTAAATAGCATCCATAGCTTTCTTGAACCAATATGCATATAATTGTTATGTAAATTTTTCAATATTTTCTTTGCTAAAGTTCTAGTTATTACATATACTTCTATGCCATTTATTATTTTATAATATACCCCATCTTTCCTAAGGACTTTTTGTTTTTCACTCAAATTGATCTGATCTCTTATAATTTCTTCTTTAGAATATAATCCAGTACTTTCTACTAATTGATTTAATCCAATTTTTATTGTTCGCTGCCCTTTTTGTGGTGTATTTTCTAACCTTGATAAAGCATCTGCCACTATATTGGATTTTCCAGAAATGTATTTGATTTCAAAGCAGTATTCACTAAGTATTAGACTCCACCGATGTATTCTACTGTTTCCATATTTGTTATTTAATATAGACGTTAAAGCTTGGTGATCTGTTTCTATTGTAAATTCATTACCCAACAAATAAAATCTTAATTTTGTGACACAGTGTATTATACTTGCTAGTTCTAATTCTGAAACTGAGTAACCCTTTTCATGTGGCTTTGTAATTCTTGAAATGAATTGTATTGGGTATTCGACCCCATCATGTATTTGTAATAATACCCCTGATAATCTCTCTATTGATGCATCTGTTCTTAGTATGAATGGCTGTGTATAGTCAGGATAGTATATTTTCAAATTTGACAAAAAAATGTTTTTAATTTCTTGGAATGCTAGTTCTCTTCTCTGATCCCATCTCCATTTTACACCTTTTCTCAGTAGTTCAAGTAATGGAATTTCTTTTATACTTAGATCTGGTATCATCCTTTTATAATAATTAATTATTCCAATAAATCCTCTTAAAGTTCTTAAATTGTGTGGTGTTTTATATTCCTGAATGACTTGTGTCCGTTCTGGATCCATTTCGATTCCCTTAGTGTTAAGTTTATAACCTAGATATATGACTTCTTTTTGAAAAAATGTACATTTTTCTTGATTTATTTTTAGTCCAACTTTGTCTAATCTATTTATTATAGTTTTTAGGTGTTTCTCATGATCTTCAGCCGTTTTAGAAAAAATTAATATATCATCAATGTAGTGAATTACAAAATGTTCATATTGATCCAAAATATCATGAAGACATCTACATAGAGCACTGCAAGATGATTGAAGTCCAAATGGTACTACTTTGAATTGATATACTACTCCATCTATCTGAAATCCTGTATACTGTCTACTTTTTCTTTCTAGAGGTATTAACCAGAAACTATGCTGTAAATCAATTTTAGTGAAAAATGACATTCCTGTAATTCTTCCTAGTATTCCATCTATACTCATTGGTGCTTCAAATTGCTTTTCAGTAATCTTGTTAATATTCCTTGCATCCAAACATAACCTGATTTCACCTGATCTTTTTCGTACTACTACTATGGGGTTAATAAAACGTGTGTCTGCCTTCTCAATGATCCCATCTTCTAACATATTATTAATTGTTTTGTTTACTTCTTCTCTGTATTTATATGGTATTGGGTATGATTTTGTTTTAAAATCTTTTTCTTCTTTAACTTTTATACTATGGATATAATTTTGTGCAATTCTATTTTCTTTATTGACAAGTCCCTTGTGTTGCTGCAATATGGAAATGACTATTGATTTATATTCTTCAGGGCAATTTAAAACTTTCATCATATCTTCTTCTTTACAAATAACATTATTCTTCATTATGTACTCATTATTCCTTGCTTCCAATTTTACGCACTCCGCCTCGTAGGCATCTATCTGCTTAAAATTTCCATTCCTTAAATATTCACTACAATAATTATTCTTTACATTCTTCTGGGACATTTCCCTATCATCAAAATACATTTCTTCTTCATAAACATCATTATTTTCTTTTAATAATATCCTATCAACTCTTATTCCTTCTTCTACCTCATCTTTCTGCATAAATTTAATTATTTGCCCTTCCAAAGTTACCATTTTTTCTTCAAAATCTATCTTTACTTTCTTCTTTTCCAATTCATCATTTCCCATTAATATATCAACACATAAATCCTTGACAATAAATCCTTGCATATTAATTTCTTTATTAAGAATATTAAATTTAAAATTGGCTAGTTTATCAATTTCACCCAACTTCTTATTATTTGCACCAATAATTTTAATTTTTGGAATCTTTATTATATCTGATAGTTTTAATGTATTAAAAATAAAATTCTCCGAGACTAATGTACTTTCTGAACCAGTATATATCATAATTTTAATCATTTTATTTTTGGCCAAAGCATTTATATAAATTAAATTAATAGATTCAATAATTTTCTCTTCATCTAAAGAAATAAATTCAGAAGGTTTTTCATAATAGCAATGGCCTAACTTGTAATTCAGAAAGTTTACTGCACAAAATTTTGATTATTAGAATTGTCAGATTGTATCTGACCACTTGGATCTGATGTCCTATGTCTTTCCCTACTATGACTTCTACTCACATTTTCCTGACTTGTACTACTTCGTTCCCTGTCTTCGCAGCTTCTATTCCTTCGAACACAATTTACCTGTCTGTTATAGTTAGGTCGCTCTGTATTTCTTCTATTGTTAAAATCTTGTCTATTATTATTAGTACTGTTATTAAAATGTTGTCTATTATAACTAGTATTGTTATTACAATTTTGTCTAATTTGATTACTGTTATTATTATTAAAATTTTGTAAATTATTACCATACCTAGTATTATTGTTATATGATTGTCTATATTGTTGATTATCATTTTTTTTATATTGAAAGTTATTATTGTTTTTTCTGTTGTTAGTATTACTTGTCATATTGCCTCTTTGTATTCTTTGAATAAAATTAATGAAACTATCTATTGTTTGAATATTTTGTACAGTTACGGTTTGCACAACATCAGCATCAAAATGTCTAGATACATTTAAGACTGTTTCATCCTCTCTAAGTGGTGGTTCTAAATATTTTGCAACTGTTATCAATTTCAATGCATAATCTACCATATTTGATTTTAAATTTTGATTATACTTTCCAAAATATAGAATTTCTCTAAACTTGGCTTGCTCTAATTCACCCCAATAATAATTTAAAAATTTATTTTCAAATGTTTGAAAATTATCTAAATCATTCTCAATACTAGCAAACCAAGTTGCTGCATTGTCATTTAATGTCATTCTAATATAATCTTTAATATCATTAATATTATTCACAAATCTTAATTTATGTTTTAAACTATTTATGTATACTCTAGGATGCAAATTTTTTATATTACCAGAGAATTTAATCCCAGTCTCATTTGTTAAATTTAAGTAAGGTCTCCCTATGTCTCTCATTTGTGAAATATCATCTATTCTCTGTTCCACATTTCTTATTTGATTACAATTTATTTGAATATTTTGTTGTATATCGTCTTCTGTGTTTTTCTTCTGTGTTTCTCCTGTCTTCGTTAATTTTTACTTCTAAGTTACATTTCTGTAACTCTATTTTCTGTTCTATATCTATCTTATTATCTTGAATAATCCTCTTTACTTCTGTCCTCTCATTGTCTATCCTTTTCTTGTAGTCATTCCGTATACTTTTTATTTCATTTGCTACTTTTTTCTCTGCAGCTTCAAGTTTTTTATCCATTTGTTTTACAATTTTATTATTATTATCTTCTATTTTCTTTTCTAATTTTCTATAATTCTCTTCCAATTTCTGTTCCATTTTTTTCATGTCTTCTTTGACTTCTTTTGAATTCTCTTCCAATTTTTTTATGTCTTCTTTGATTTCTTTTGAATTCTCTTCCATTTTTTTCGTATTCTCTTCCATTTTCTGTTCCATTTTTTTCATGTCTTCTTTGATTTCTTTTGAATTCTCTTCCATTGTCTTGTTCATCTGCATCATTAATGACATCAAAGCTGCCATATTGACATTTTCCTCTCTTTCTGGATTCATTTCTGCAGTATCTTGTGGAACTTGAACTAAACTCTCCTCTTGTATAGGTTGTGTTTCTACTTCCACATCTTCTTCATTCTTTTTGCTTCTTGTACCTTTCTTTCCTTGAGACATTTTGAGACTTTACTTGTTCAAATATAATTAAAAATAAAATCTATAATTTTTTCTTTCTACTGATAATTAATTTAATTATATGAGAGCACTTATCTTCCCAAACTAATTCTTTTAAATAGAGAGCCACCGCGTTGGGTGCCAAATTGTTATGATGTGTTTTTTTTGTTTGAATGATGAGCAATGAGTATTTTAATAATATAATATATAGGGTTTTTATCGCGGTTCTCAAAGAATTAGTTTGTAAGTACTTTTTTAAATTATCTTTATTGTAACTATTATGAAACACACATATATATATATATCTAACCTAGCCAATGTAAATTTAAAATAAACTATCTTTAAACTGATATTCTTATAAAACTAATTAAATTCTATAGACAATCTAAAATTTAAACAAACTATCTTCAAAATTGAAATTGTTATGACACTAACTAAATTATATTAACAAAATTTTGTACCTTTCTTTCACTGAATGCCTAAATGAACTGTTTTCCACTAAGTATATAGATTCTAATCACCACTGAATGTCTTCGTACTTCAGTTATCCTTGTTTTTTGTGAAATTACTTTTTCCAATTATCAGCTTCTACCAATTTAAGATATAGTTTTCTTCACTAGCATTTATACACCACCAACCAAACCAGCAAACAGCATTTATATTTATTCTTCTTTTCAATATACCAATATCCAATTATTATAAGTTGATTTATACTAATCTCCAACCATAATATAATTTAATTTCTTCCAATATACTTTTATAATCTTCAATAATTATTTGTGTATAATTATAAATGGGCATTAATTATATGCATAATTTTTAATCTTCATTTAACTCACTATATTAAACAATTTGACTATTTGTACCTGATTCTCTGACTCCAAATAATCTTTAATATTTCTTACTAAACTTTTTTGACTGACTTCTTGAAAATTCTGAACAATTTACTTCACTAAATGTGTCTAATAACTTTCATAATAAACTGGCCTGACTTCTGACTAAAAACTTCCAAAAACTTCTGAACAATTGACTTCACTAAGTAAATGTATCTATCTTCTAACTAACTTTCATGATAAAACTGCTAAAAACTCTTCTGACTGCACTATCTAAAACTTTTCTGACTAAAAACTTTCAAAAACTGCATTCTTCTAACTAAAAACTGCCAAAAACTGCCAACTTGAATCCAAATCACGGGTATTTATATGTTTTTTCATTCTAGAACCATCTCGTAAGAGATCATGTTCCAATTTGTTCTATTTCATACTTGTATGAATTTTCTGGAACAAACCATTTCGCAAACATGGCCATCTCCGGAGATCCAGAGAATTCCATTCTTTTCTATTAATAATTTTGTTTACATTTAGGCTTTTCAGATCAGAATATATAATTAAATTAGTAACTTAACATTCTAATTTAATAAAATACACATTTCAAACAATATATTATTATAAACCACTTTATATTCGTAAATATTCTTAAACGTCACTTCAGACTATAAATATCTGTCAATCTCCGAGAGTATTTTTGGTTGCCTAAGCACATGGCTCACTTAAATCTATTTACAACATTAAAATTACTAAATACAACTTTTTACAATTATTATAATATGCTAATTTATTAAAAATGCCCTCACATAAATATATTTTTATTAAATTCTCTAGTATATAACTTATTTAAAACAACCAAATATCTAATATTATGTAGTATATAACTTATAAATTATTTTCTATAAACCCTAATTGTCACAATATATATATATATATATATATATATATATATATATATATATATATATATATATATATATATATATATACAAATATGTTTTGGATGGGTTGGAGTCAATATTGGCTAAGTATTTTTTATCTTGAGCTTTGAATTTTGTCTACAATCATTTTCAAGAGCTGACAAAAAATACAAAATATCTTACAAAGTGGAACTAGAAAAAAAAATGATATTAACTCACCAAATAAAATTAGTTTTGTTAATAAATTGCTGCTAAACATATTTCAAAAAAACTATTCTAAAAATTTTCTTATCTAATAAATATTTCTTAAATTTTGAAATTTAATTTGGAAAAACTTTTTTAACACAAAAAAAAACAAATAAATTTATAAATAAGTTAGAATAGCGACCAATTACAAATAAGCCTAAATGTCATAAATGATAACTTAAAATTTTCATTCTTGACAATTATATAATCAAAAACTAAAATTTCGTTTAAAAATTCTTTTTTATTTAGTAATAAAAAAGAAGATTTATTCATATAAAAATGTAGGCAATGATATTCTCCATACTTGGAAAATATGTGGAATTATACAGGATGATTAATAACTACGTGGTATAGCAAACATACAATTTTTTAAATGGGACACCCTATATATTTTTTCAAATTTGTATTCTTCATAATTCTTGTTCTTATAGTATTGGGTTGTGCATTATTATACAGAGTGATTAACAAATTATCACTATTTTTATTTCGAAATCCCTATGAAATCAACATATATATATATATATATATATATATATATATATATATATATATATATATATATATATATATATATATATATAAAGAAGTAATGCATAAACAATTATTTATTTAATATAATAAAGTAAACAATAACAATATATTGTAGTTTTTAAATTAAATTTAATTGAAATCATTTGTATACAGAGTGAACTACCAAACAAAATTTTATTTTTTAGAAATGTACTTATATATACAAGGTGGTCCAGAATTATGTACATTAATTTCTAGAGCTAATAGTAAGTCCAAAAATAAGGGTACTTCTTTCTGTACACTTTTTTATAAAACTGGATAATAAGGGAGATACAACCCTTAAAGGGGTGAATTGAAATTCTTATTTTTTCAAATATCTTCCAAACGGTTTTGAATAGGGAGTTCATATTTTGGGAGTGATTATAAGACATTAGGATAATTAATTTCATGTCACCATCTACCACATCCTATATTAATACAGGGTAGTTTTGGAGGGTAAGTGGGGGTTATTTCGTCACATGTTTTTTAATTTTTACATATTTTAAAAAAATATTTTAAAAAATGGTTTCCTTAGACTTTTCTACGCAAAAAAGGTGCTCTTGTAATATTTCGATAGATATCACCGTTTTCGATTTATTTAAACTCGAAGGTATACATGTATTTTATTGTAATCGTTACATTTCTTAATATTCATCAAGTATGCTTTGGAATTGACACTTGTGTTAGCAACAACACTTTAAATCTCAAGTAGTCTATGAATTGTCAGTGACGTTTAATAACAATTAAATTCTAAGGAAGATCCGTCCTACTTAAAATTCCACAAGAAAATAGCTTCAGAACAATATTACTAATTGTAATATATTGATGCTGTACTGCTAGATATTTGTAGTGTTTAGTTAGCAAATACACAATGTTCGACTCAATTGTCTACTCAGGATTATTGTTATATGTAATAATTATTATGATTGATGGACTGATTCAGTCAGGGTAGACAGGTAAATATAGCTTTATGGAATTATTTTGTTTATAGTTTACCATACTTTTTTGACACGTATCATTTTTACGATTTTTTTTTGTGATATAGCTCGTCATAATATATTAATATTTCCTAAACCATAGTGATTCTCACTCAATATGCCTCACGTGTACTAAAAGGGCTCCTTCTCGATTCAGTGCCCCTCCTCCATGCAAGCTGAAACTGAATAAATGAGGTAACAAGATGGATACAGAAATGACATTATTATTATTATTATTTTTTAATCAACATGTTTGCATTTTTAATATAATTTGTCCTTCTAATTTTACCTATTTTAATTCCGTATATAAAAAAACAGTAGAACTTATGAGTAATAGACTTATGAGTAACTCCGACTTATGAGTAATAGACCGGAGAAATTAGCAAATAAAAAGCCTTTGTCGTAACATTCGTTGATACAGGTATCTTACAGCTGCTTTTGATAAATTTGGTGGTAACAATATTTAATAAAGAAAATGTGCAAAAGATTGAACAAAGAAGTCATTTTTTACTTATAAATAAAATATATATACAATGTAAGATCGCTATTTGATTTTACTAAATTTTACAATTTTACTAAAAAAGCATTGAAACTGTTGCGAGAGAGAGTATAAGAAACAAATGGATGAGGAAATACAGAGCCTGAATGCGGGGGTACATAATAACTGATAAGGTATCGGAAATATTGGGGAAAACCAAACGATTTAGACAAAATAAATGGTTTGACGAGGAGTGCCAAGAAGCAACAGATAACAAAAATAGAGCATACCTAAAGACAAATCAAGCTAGATGCACAAGAAGATCAAAGGAGGAATAGCGCACCCTAACAAGAAAGGGAAAAACATTACATAGAAGAAAAAAAGGCAATTTAAAGAAAAGCAGTTAGGAAGCATAGAATGGCTAAGAAATCAAAACGAAACTCAAAAGTTCTACAGAAATGTAAACAAAATGACTAACTTTAAGCCATTATATCGAAGAAGCAGATAACACCGTAGCAGATCGAAATGATTGGAATCTATTCAACCCAAACGAAAGACAACCTACCGCTGAAGAAGTTGCCTAAGCCATTAAAAAGTTTAAAAATAATAAAGCACCAGGAACTGATTAATTTTGTAGAAAGCTCTACAATTAGTAAGAAGACATACGGCAACATAACATGAGAGAGGTGACAAGGGTGATAGAGAAAAATAGAAGTCTGAAAGTTCTAAGACACAACATGTCCACAGGAAAAAAGAACATACATAAGTTAAGAAATAAACAAGACGACATTGTGACTGATAAGGAAGAAATAGTGAAAACAGTGGAAGACTTCTACAGACAACTCTATGAAACAAGTGAATCCGATGAAAGACGCCCCTTACCAAAGATAGAGAATCAAGGCTCAGAATCAATGCCGAACATAACTGTTGACGAAATTAAAAATGCACTTCGGGTGATGAAGAACAATAAATCCCCAGGTGAAGACAGGGTAATGACCGAAAGCCTAAAACTAGTAGGAAATAAGCTCTTACTGACACTTGCTAAACTGTTCAATAAATGTCTGTGCGAAGCGATAACACCGACGCAGTGGAACAACGCGGAAATCATCTTACTTCATAAGAAGGGAGATATCAGCGACCTTAGAAACTACCGCCCCATAAGCTTGTTGTCACAAGTATATAAGCTATTTACAAGAGTTATTACCAACAGGCTAGGAAGTAAGTTGGATTTCTATCAGCCAAGAGAGCAAGCAGGTTTTAGAGCAGGATATGGCACGAATGATCATTTACAAGTAATTAAGAACTTAATAGAAAAGAGTGTTGAATATAACAAGCCATTAATCATGATATTTGTTGACTACGAAAAAGCTTTCGACACAATAACTCATCAAAAGATGTTAAAAGCCTTAACAGAGTGCCGTATAGATCATCGCTATATAAACATGATAAAATACATCTATCAAAATGGGACAGCAAGTGTGAAACTGGCAGATAAAAAGACCAACGTATTTAAAATAAAACGGGGAGTGCGACAGGGAGACACAATTTCGCCAAAATTGTTTACAACATTATTAGAGCATATGTTTAAGAACGCAAATCTGAGTGAAAAAGGAATTAATGTCAATGGAGAAATGCTTAGTCATTTGAGGTTTGCTGACGATATTGTCCTTTTCGCTGACAGAATCGATGATGCAGTATCGCAACTGGAGAAACTATACCTAGCCTCCCTACAAGTAGGATTGAAAATCAACCACACAAAAACACAAATCATGACAAATCTTGTGTTAAGCGAAAAGATTTCAGTAAATGGCATGCATATTAAAGAAACCACTTCATATAAGTACTTAGGACATGAGATAAGCATAGGAAGAGATAATCAAACGTGCGAACTAAGCCGCCGCATAGGACTCACTTGGGTGGCATTCGGCAAGCTAAGCTATGTTCTTAAATCAGAACTGCCTATGTGTCTTAAAAGAAAAGTCTTTAATCAGTGCGTGTTGCCAGTACTTACATATGGTGCAGAGACATTAACACTAACCAAGAAAGTAAGAAATAAAATTTGTGTTACCCAAAGAGCCATGGAACGATCGATGTTAGGCATTTCTCGTAGGGATCGGATCACGAACAAGGAAATAAGACGGAGAACAGGAGTGACAGATGCCATAGAAAGAATTATGACCCTTAAGTGGACTGGGCGGGGCACATAGCTAGAATGTCGGATAACAGATGGACACAGCAAATAATACAGTGGAGACCGAGACAAGAAGCACATCGAAGTAGAGGTCGTCCACCAACAAGATGGTCTGATGACATAAAACGGATCGACAAAAATTGGATGCAAACAGCACAAAACAGAAATACATGGAAAAGACTGAGGGAGACCTATATCCAGCAGTGGATAGATCCGGGTTAAATGATGAAGCTCTACAAAAATGGTGGCTATAAGCACTGCATAAACTTTTACTTCTTGTCTGGCAAAATGAGACCATGCTCTGTGAATGGTCTAAAGGCGTGATGTGCCCGTTACATAAAAAAGGTAACTCAAAAAGGTCAGCTCAATTGTGATAAGTATAGAGATATAACCCTGTTAACAACTGCTTACAAAATACTAGCAAATATTCTCTACGAAAGGCTACAAGTTTACACAGTTGGGAAATACCCGGCAGGATTTACTCCAGAAAAATCAACAATTGACCAGATTTATTCAATAAGACAGATCCTAGAAAAAACGGTAGAATTTAACATTGAAACCCATCACCTATTCGTCGACTTCAAGGCCGCATAAGACAGTTTCAATAAAGCAGTACTATACCAATCAATGCGTGAGTTTGCTATACCAGAAAAACCTATCCGATTAACGAGAATGACAATGTCTAAATTAAAACCCAGCGTTAGGATACAGGGAGAAAATTCTCGATCCTTTGAGATAAAGGATATACAACGAGAAGGGATGCCCTGGCTTGCCTTCTATTTAACATTGCCTTGGAAAAGGCAGTCCGAAACACACGAATTAGAGACCGCGGTACTATTTACAATAGATCGATACAAATCTTAGTATATGGTGATGACATTGACATAATAGGGCGTAGCAAGCGAGATTTTGAGCAATAGTTCCTAGAATTGGAAACGGCCGCGAAACAGGTCGGCCTAGTCTTAAAAGAAGACAAAGACAAGTACATGATGATGTCTAAGAATCCTATAGCAAATGAGGAACGGGAAACAGCATTTGGAAGTCATACCTTCGAACGTGTTATTAACTTTACAAACCTTGGCTCGCTAGTGACTACTACTAATAAACTAAGCAAAGAAATTAAAAGACGAATAAACCTTACAAATAGGGCATAGTATGGACTCCAAAAACAATTCCACTCAAGAAATATCCAAAGACAAACTAAAATTATTATATAAAAAACACTGCTGAGGCCGGTCCTCACATACGGGACGGAAAGATGAACTCTAAAGCTATGGTTTGTTAGAACAGTGAGCGACGCATAACTCACAGTCAGTTGAACGCCGCGCACGTTCGTCAAAATCAAAGAAATGGTTCTCTATGAGAACGGTTTGTTAGGTTCTGCTGAGCTGCGCGCACTGCAGACCGATAGCCGTGTACGTCGACGGTGTGCGCTTGAATCAACTGCGATTTGATTTGGACGCAAACGTTCAGCTGAGCTCACAGCGTACACATCTATACCGAAATTATAATTGTATTTTTATATAGTTATTATTATTGTAATAATTAAGTGATGTCTACTAAATTTTCTCCCGAGGAAGATGAAAGACTAGTGGATCTAGTACAAATCAATGGAAAGTCTAAAATATTCTCGAAATTTTTCCTCGTTTTGAAACAATCTTTCTTCGACTGTTAATTTAAAAGCACTTTCTGTATTAAGACATGAAAATATTTTTATTTCTGTTATTTAAATTTAACGTTATCAACTCTTCTTCTTCCTCCTCTTCTTGGAGTAATAAAATTATTGCGTTAAGATTGCGAGAATTCATTTTCTTAAACGTACAACCTTTGAGAGAATAAATGTGAAACTAATTTCTAAACTTGTTTTCAGAGCGACAGAATATTTATGCGAATTAATCTAACAAACCGACTCACCCAAAACTGCCGTGAGTCGAGTAGAACAGATTCTGCTGTACGTATATGCTGGGCGCTGCGCACTGTTCTATCAAACCGTAGCTTAACGCAGAAGGATGAAAGACTTCCGGGAATATTCGAGCGTAGATACTTCGAAAAATATTTGGAGCTATAAACCATGAAGTGCAGTGGCGCAAAAGATTTAATTTCGAATTCGGCCAACTCTTTATTCAACCAGATGTCGTAACCTTCAATAAAACACAGCAGCTTAGATGGGCCGGACACATAATACGAATGCTTGACAACAGGATCGCTAAAAAGCTAACGAGAGGAACACCTATAGGAAGACGAAGCAGAGGCCGACCGCGAATTAGGTGTTTAGATAGAGTTGAGACCGACTCAGGAATACTAGAGACCAGAAGATAGTAACACGTTGCCAGAAACCGAACAGAATGGCGACTAATCTTAAAGCAGGCCAGGATCCACAGATGATTGTTGAGCCAAAGATGATGATGATGATGAACTTTATCAAAAACAGTTGTCAGATACCTATATTAAAGAATATCACGAGAAAATCCTTAGTTCTCTGGTCTAAGTGTTTTTGGATTTTATAGGCAATTGTCTAAAATTGTTTCGATATAACGTTATGTCTGCAATTGCGGCGGACATTATCATTTTTTGAATAAAAAAACGTCCTTGTTATTTGATTCAGCACTAATAAAAATAAATAATGACTTACTTCATAAACGTATGAATCCAGACATAATCCTACTTTCACATTACATTTATCACTCTCTCCTACATCTGCCTTAATCCTAATTATTGCTCCATCACCTTGCATTTCTACCGACCCACTTAACTATATTTTAATTCACTTTCCTCTTAATAACCAAGCGTTCTAACCAAATAATAATATTTACCAAAACATTGTAGCAATGGTATAATGATCCAGTGACTTAGTTTTATATAATAGTTTCTTTCAATACAATGTTCCAAATTTCTCTCCTGCATGCACTCAGATTGTACAAGGCGAAATTCAGTGTAAATAATGTGTATTATACTCGGTTTATGGTTCGTAACACTTCCAAAACTTTCTCCGATAATTGTCAGGAATAAAAACACATTTATTATTTAATTTAAACGTGGGTGTAGAAAAGGTATTATTGAATTTAGTGTAACAGGTAATATCGATTTTGTGAATAATATATATATTTAACGAAATACGACCATAACTTTAAAAATAAAGTAGAAGCATTTAAATATTTTAGTCAAAAGGCGTTTATAATCCGTTGTCATAGTGTCTACCTTCCTGAAACCCTTCTAAAGTATATTTGACGAATTTGCAATCGACAGCCAATGGTCAACTCTACTACACAGCATAAGAGCTACGAAAGTAAATTGCTCTGGTAATGAAAAAATGAAACAAGTAATTTCTAACACGAATTAAAAAACATCCTTTTATAATATTTTTTTACAGTATTAATAAGAATTTATTTTACGCGGAAATGTTTGTTTGCCTAGCAGTTTTTTTGAATCATGAATAGCATGTACTGGATTTTTGACCATCCGAAGAAACGAATACCTTACTTAAGCGATACTCCCAAACCGGTTGCAAATTGAGGCTATGAGAGTAAAAGTCATCTAACCCCAAATATTAAATAATGGATTTGCATTAACCAAGAATATACGCGATTTTTTGAAATTTTATAAAATTAAAATATGTTTATATATCAAAAGGTTTTCAAAGGATTACAAATCATAAACTAGTAAAAAACCTCGAAGATCGTGCAGTATATTTACCAAAAAAATAAAAATTTTACCTTTTTTGTGGATTAGACCCCTTTTATAATAAACAATATCAATGTTGAAAAAAAAATTATAAGAAGATACAAAGAAACAAAAATATTTAACCTTCCTCGTGAACTATTCTTCTAGATGTACTTATAGCGGATCTTATTGTTCTGGTTCTTGTGGGAAATCCATAATGTATTGGAGGTATAAATGAAAGAAATTCCAAAAGATCTTTTTTTTTTGCTTCGGTTATTGGACGTCCATCGGGATAAAGATAATCTAGCTGAAGTATTTTTCTAGTTGTCCTCTTTTTGATATCTAATGAGTGAAAATGTTCCCCTTTGTAAAAGTTATAAAGGATTCCTAATTTAAATCTGGTGCAAAATAACTTCTATGTTTACTTTTATGCCTCGTATATTGTGATTTGAATGTGGGAAATTTACTAATGAATCCTTTTATTTAGTAGTGTTGTCGTGACCTGTATTATTCGCTAAATTACTTTGTAGTCTTTTATACTGGGGTGCAAATCCAGTTTGTGATTTTTTTTGTAAAAGTCCACCTACTCTAGGTTTTTTTGTATATTGACAGAGAAAATGTCGAGACGTATTTAATATTTAATTTGCACGCTTATTTTACTACTGAAAAGCCAATAGAGGCCCTTTTTAATCTGAACATAAACGTGTGTGTGATGCATTGTGTATTAGTGAGACTAAACTCAGCTCAGTTTTGAAAAACAGAAAAAGTGTAAATAGAGGGTTGCGTTTGAACCTCGAGACATTACATAAAAAATGCCTGAAAAGAGAGAACATCTTTCTATAGAGACGCTGTTAACAAAAGGCAGTTGAGGATAACAAGTATTAGTCGTTCTCACTCTGTTTGCTGTGTGATGTTACCACAACTAGTTCATATTTATATTCCTTTGGATTTCAGTATTATTCTCCATTCCAGCTATCTTCTATTCTGTTGTTAACCTTTTGTGTCATGTTGTCAGAGGCGATCCTGGTTCCCAAATATTTAAACTGACAAACCCTTTTAAAGTTTGAAAGTTATTAATTGACATTGATATCTAAAGAGAAGTGGTGATAGAGAATCTTCCTATTTGAGGCCTGTATTTGACCGTTGGTTTGAAGGTTGGCCATTTTTCTTCAAATCTTACTGCAGTGCTAGATTCCTCTACACAAGCTTTTGTGAGAATAATTAAATTCTTCGATATGCTTAGCACCATCGTGGCATTTTCTGAGGCTTCGTTCATGCGATATCTGACTACTGTAT
This sequence comes from Diabrotica undecimpunctata, assembly GCF_040954645.1. Classification (NCBI taxonomy): domain Eukaryota; kingdom Metazoa; phylum Arthropoda; class Insecta; order Coleoptera; family Chrysomelidae; genus Diabrotica; species Diabrotica undecimpunctata. The sequence goes on from NC_092809.1 coordinate 48,870,596, forward strand.
TGGACTTTCCTTGCTAGATTATTATCAAATCATCCGCATATAAAATTGTTTTATGACCATTTGCCTTTAAAGTTCCTATTAGTCCATCAATCATCAAATTCCACAGCAGTGGAGACATAACTTCCCCTGTGGACATCCTCTGTCGATCCGGGCCAACACGATTTTTGAGCATAGATTCTATTCAGCTTAAACATATGTCCTCGGCTTCTTTACGTTTTAGGGCATTGGTTATGGATGTTATCGACGTATTGTCGAAAGCCCCGTCTATATCCACAAAGGCTCCCAGCATCACCTCTTTATTTTTAATTGTGGTCTCCACTTTTTCTACGAGTCTGTGGAGTGCTGTCTCGGTTGAATTCCCTGCTTTCTAGGAATGTTGTTCTTGATGTATTGGAGTGTGTATACATTTTTTATTCCTAATATACCTGTCGAGCAGTGTCTCTAATGTCTAAGAGACTTTGCCTTTTCCCGTCCTCTTGGCGCTGGTTAGGGATGAACATTACTCTAATCTCTCTTTATGCTTTAGGTATATATCCTACTTGTGAGTAAATTGCATATTCTGCTGTACAAAAGTTCTCCTTTTGTAATAACACTGGATTTTTTCTGGAAATGCTATTGGGAGGATTAAAGGCGTTTTAATTCAGCGCATTCTTTTGTCAAAACGTATCTTTATTACCGAAGAATTTGTCACAAAATGAGTCTAACTATAAATGATGACCATTTTTTTACTTTGAGTTTTGGAAACAATGAATTAGTAGTTGCCCAGTTTGTTATTTATGTTTACATATTCTTCGAATAAACAAAGAATATTCCGTTTATTGGTAAATTAACCATGTTGAACACGTTTGGCCATTTTACGTATAGAAATCGTGCAGATATTAAACGATTGCTGTCTGAAATCTGTGTAAACTAAACAAATTATACGACTTTCTATGATAAACATAAAATATTAGTAATTTAGATGTATTTATATTATAGCTGTACCATTTTACATCGTGTTTATCAATTTTTTTGTAGTTAAGATGCAACACATTTTACCGAAATTTTATCAAATCCTAAAAAATTTCAATAATCTTCAAATTCATTAGTAGGTACCATCGTTAAACAAAAAGTCTCCTAATGACTTCCTTCTCAGACAACAATATCGATGTCACACCGAGAGAAACACAGTCAGTCTAATTGGTTATTGTTTGAACTTTCCACATCGTAACGGTAAACGATCGGTTTAAGGCCTCGTCGGTCGGTAGTACCGTGGTACTTACCTTGACTGACTGGTTCATTAAGTCACTCGGTTAAACTAGGTCCTCTAAATATGGACGTAAAAAATCGTGTTTACTTCTTCCATTGATAATTGATTTGAAGACACGGTCACCGAAAGATGTTGCCATACTTTACTCTTTGCGGCTAAATATACAGATTTTTTAAATATCACAAAATAAAATATTGTATCTTTATTAAGTCTTCAATATTATTTGAGCGGTGTACATTTTACACAATTTATCGATTTATTTATATACAAAGTGATCCTATGATGGTCAAACAAAGTTCCAGACTCGAAAAAATAAAAAAGGGAAAAACTATATAAAGATTGGTAAGAAAATAGGTAGGACACAGATCTTCAAAATAACAACGTCGCCAAAAAGGAAGCTAGTATTAAAAGGTAAAGCAGAAGCTCTATGTGATTATCAGGAAGGGAGAAAAAAGATATGTACAAAGCCAAATATAGAGCAAAAGGCTTTAATCAGATTAGATATATTCGAGACGAAAATTATAAAAGATTTTATTTACCAAAAGATTTCAAAATGCGATAAAAATAATATTTTGAAAGTTTATTTAACGAAATTTATTAAAATATGAAAAGTTAAGCGTTAAGACCAGATGATATACCTGTGAATAGAGTTGGGAGAGGAAGGAAACAAATTTATAACAGGATTTTGTAACAAAATCATAGAAGCGGGATAAATAACAGATAAATGTACAAGCAGTATATTGGTACCTGTGTTTTGTACCACAATGTACCTGTGGTCAAAGAACTATCTATAATCTATTTCTAATGAGTGTAGAGTAATAAAATCTCATGAAGTATTCAAAAGCGCTACAGGGTAATCCGTCAATAATCCGTCAATAAATTCCGTCCGCATTGCAAAATTCTGTCGTTTCATAAAGAGCAGGTAGGTATCACCCTGTTTTAAGGGATTAGTCCATTGTTATCGACAGATAAACACTGAGCCAGAGGCGCGCTAGTGGGTTAATTGACAAAAGAATATGCATTCTTAAAAATCATATTAAAGGAAATAAAAATGTAATACAGCAGAACAGTGTTATTAAAAAAATATAAAATGTAACAATAAAATATATACGAACCGAAATCGGGAAATACTCACAAACACACACGAATGAACTTTACATATTGAAACACTTGTGGGGAGTTTAAATCAATTTATTCACAAAAACTACAAAAACTTTACTGGATACGTTATTACAATTCTACATCACTATAGTCTTCATCCGAAGAACTGTCATCATCCCCTGGTGTTATAATTATAGGGTCAACCACCTGATCGACCAAGTTGTCCAGTTCCCACATTTTATCTTCCTCTTTTAAAACATGCTGGATTGCTTTTTTCCAGTTTTCTGATGTGATTTCCATAATGGCTTGATCAAACAATACCTTGATATCTTTCATTTTAAATGTGGTATTGTGCCTTGCAACATACCCTTTAACTTGTGCCCATATAAGTTCTATGGGATTTAATTCGCAATGATATGGCGGTAGGCGTAGCACAGTTACTTTATACTTTTCTGCTACATCTTCTACGGCATATTTTATGAAGCGAGATTTATGTTGTTTTACTACGGCTAGTAGTTCCTTCTTTATTGAATTCGTCTCAAACTGAATACCTTTATTTGACAGCCAGTTAATAATTTCTTGCTTTCTCCAAGCTGAAGTTGGTACCTTCTCTATGCGCCTTGAATGGTAGCTTGCATTATCCATAACCACGACCGAATCAGCTGGAAGAAATTTTAACATTTCCCCGAAGTAGTCTTCGAAGACATCCGAATTCATGTCCTCATGATAATCTCCCGTCCGACACGACTCAAAGCTTAACAAACCTTCTTTTAAAAATCCTTCTTCGCTTCCAATGTGAGCAATTATAAGCCTCTTCCCTTTTCCCGAAGGCACTTTAATACCCGTCGAAAGGCCTTCTATGAAAGCTTGGCGAGCACTTGTTACATTTTTATCTTGCCACATTTTTTGGACTATATAACCTTCGTTTATCCACGTCTCATCAAGATAAAAAAATTTCTTGTGCTCTCTGCGGTACTGTTTTATAGTTCTCAAATATTTTCGTCTCCAGCAAATGATTTCATCACTTTCCAGTAATAGTGCCTTTCGATTGTGCTTTTCCCAGGAAAAATTCATACTTTTTAAAGTTTTCCATAAAAGTTTTCTGGATATCAAAGGAATATCGTTATCTTGGCTTATCTCCATTAGTATTTTGTCAAGGGTGGGTATTTCCTTTTTAAAATAAAACGAATGAACTTTTCTTCGAATGTCACGTTTGGTGTCTTCACCTAAGATTTTTATTGGTCTTCCTGATTTTCTCTTGCATGGACTTAACTGGCCTGATATCTTTCTTTCTCGCAATAATTTAAAAATCGTGGACTGTCCAATTCCAGTCATTCGGGCACATCGCTCAACACTTTCTTGCACAGACAAACTAGGGTGATCGTGTTTTATGCAATCATATACATTTAAAATTATAACTTTTTCACTAACAGATAGCGGAGAATTTTTTACACCTCTTTTCTTTGGAGTAAATGTCGCCATTTTATAACTTTTTCACTATTTCTATATCACAATATTACTGTACGTTTAATTGGTGTAGTAACAATTACTAACTCGAATGTCGAATGTCGAATGATAATAATAAAATAAAAGAGGGATTATAATGAAAGTGTAAGTAAAACCTCATTACGCGTTATTAGTCTTCATGTTGATTTATTTTAGTTCTTAGTAATATTAGGAGGTGCGTCATACCCTTATCAGTTTCTTCTAATGCTTTTATTCGTTCAGTAAGGAAGTGAATTTGTTTTTATAAATAAAAATGTAATTAGCTTTAATGACCATATAATGGAATACGAGTTTGAAGAATAAGTTAATCGAAAAATTAAATAAAATTGGTTATCACAAAATATCCAAAATATGATATTTTGAGGTACATCAATTTTTGACGACGAAGTTGACATCCGTCCATTTGCCTACGCCCATGACGACACCGAAATTCAGGCAAATTTTATGACACTTCATGATTTTTTACTCTACACTCATTTGAAACCAATTATAGTAATAAAATGAAACTATGTGAGAGATTAAGTGATAGACGAATATATGAAAAGGCCAAAATATCCCAAAATCAGTTTGGATTTACGCAAGGCAGATTAACAACAAATGCAATTTTTATTAGGTTATTGATATGCAACATTTTTTTGAAATAGTTTAACAAATTTATAATATCTTGGTCATAGTATCAAAAAATGGAATATATTATCAAGTTTTATATCTAATAAAGAAGGAAAGTCTTTAACTTCGATACCATAAAAACATTGAACCCTACTAGATATGCAGGACGTAATGATGCTAGTGGACAATTTGAATGTAATTATAATTTCGAATTGTTTCTAATGCCCTGTATACGCTTTTCTCGATCGAAGATCATAAAATAAAATGTTGAAGTCGTGGAGTAAAATATAGTTTTATTGACAGCTACTGAATTATAACACTATAGTTGTTGTTGAGGTTTAAATTTATAATAGACTGCGTCCCAAACTAGTCCCGAAGCTATACTTATAATCACACTAAAATGCTACGATTCATTAAATAAGTGTATTGCTCTCTGAATAGAACAAAAACCTTTGACTTTTGAAAGCTGGCAAATATAATTTTAATCGAGGAAATGATTGCAAGCATTTCCTCAATACCTATTAGGCAATCTATAATTAAGCTAATAATCGATATGTTTCACAATTATACAAGGTGAAACTATAAAAAAGTCAGGAAATTAAGATTAATGTGAGATTACAAGTTAATGGAGTAATTTGTGATTGAACAAGTAGTTTGTTTTAAAAGTTCGGTTTGTTAAATTCCAAAAAGCGCTAACCAAAACTATTCTGTTAAATTGCAAATCTGATGAAAGAAATTAAGCTTTTATACTTAAGAAGATTCTTTTAAATTTTAAATTATTTTATGTTTTTGTTATTGTTTTTTTTTTACTGCAAAGTTCTAAAACACTATCGGTTTAGCTTCAAAAGCACTTCATTCGAAAGCTACACTATCTTTTAAATACCTTGAACGTTTGAAAATTTGTTTAATAGAAATGGAGAGGTATTGACATAAATTTGAAAATCTAAAAAAAGGAAGTAAATAGTGTAGCAGAACAGAGGTCCATCAAACCTGAGTTTTCTAAAACTTGTTAGACGAAGGTGAAACGCCATTTTGACGAACTTTGAGAAAATGAGCGTTTTCAAGATCCAGAAAGTCCAAAGTGAAAATATTGTATCGAGTACTGGACAGCATTAAAAATCAACTAAAATCACGTTTTCTTCAAATGAATGAAATTGTTCCATTTTTTTGCAACTAGCACTTGCACCTGCAAAATTTAAATGATGGTGATCTATTAAATAAAGCACTAGAATTTTTGAAATAGAGAAGAAAAGACATCATTAAGACATTTGTCAAGGAAATTCTCAGTTTTTGGGCCACCTTCAGAAATGAAATAGAAGAATCAACATGTATTATTGAACTTGTTAATTTACACACAACCAAACTTATATGGAATGATCACATATTTTAAACCAATATTTATTTCTTTTGAAAAAACTTGTTATTGTTGCGAAAAATGAAGGCTTTTATTGAAAATTAAAAACCGATAAAACAAGCTACTTAAAGAGCGAAGAAGACCAGCAAAAACGAAAATTACCAGATCTGTTCACAGATATAAAGGAGACAGTGTCATGTTCTGAGGAGGAATTATGAGCAGTAAAAAATTCTTGAATTTTCGTCCAACCAACTTTAACAGCCCATAGGTATTTTGATTTGGTTGTAGAAACTGTAGTTAGGCTCTTGACCTGCTTGCTCACCCGACCTTAACCCTATAGAGCAATTGTGGGATATGCTTAAAAGAAGAATTAGAGCTCGGCGGGAGTATCCACCAAAGACACTGCACAGCTAGTGCAAGTTGCTCTTGTAAGAATGGAACAGCTTGCCAAAACAATATATTGACAATTTGTTTAGGAGCATGCTCACGCAAATTGAAGTTTGTATAAGGGATAGAGGTGGTTACATTGACCACTAAAAAAACACGTAGTTTCAGTTTTCTCTAATTTTTATGTATTGGAGATTGCTTTAAAATAAATATTCTTTGACTTCGTATGTTGGTTTTTTTTAATTCGCTTGAAATAATAAGAAATACCAAATGATTCTATATAACTTTGTTCTGAAGCTATTTTCTTGTGGCATTTCAAAGAAATTACTATTTAAATGGGAATAAGCCACAATTAAAGGTTAAAGTACGTTTATTGACGTTTTAATTTCCACTTCGGAAATCGTTCTCAAAATACAAACATTAGTGTAATTAAATTAAACGTACTTTAACTTTAATTGTGGCTTCTTCCCTTTTAAATAGTAATTTCTATATAACTTTGTTGTGTGTATTAATAGTAAAAAATCACTTTATGTCATACAGCTTTCCTGAAGTATGCATGTACGGCATTAATATTGTTGTTTCAATAACTGTGAATATAGCTAGTGCTGAAAGATCATTTTCAAAACTAAAATTAATAAAACCTATTTAAAAAACTATTAGACCAAATAAGCTACGTAACTTGACTATTCTGTTTATTGAAAAATCTATGGCCCGATCTTTAAATTTTAATGATTGATATTTTGCAGTTCTCGGAAAGCTCGAGGAAAAAGAATTTTATTAATGAATATAATACCTACGCTTTTGAAAATTAGATATTTAACTAAAATGGACACAACATTAATGATGTATAACTGTCTCAGTGATTTATTAAAATTATTATACAATGTAACGATTTTTCTTGGGGCCACATCCAATGAATTTGCCACGGGCCTCAGATGGTATGGTTACGCTACTGAATCCTCATTACAACTCAAAGAGGAAACAGACGATAGCAAGATCCAGAGTAAGGTTTTTGCCAAAGAAGATATTTAATACCTTTAAACACCTCAGATCTGCAACGACAGTAAAAGCTTTTAAAAACTGAATTGATACGACGATATTTTATTTATAGGACTCAGTTGTGTTAAACAATTTTGTTTTGTGCATTTATAATTTTCTTCAGTTCCTGCAATTGTCACTATGGGAGCATATTCCTCTGCCCTTATTTTTTTTACTAATATTAACAAATGTTTCTGCTCTAAAATTGTTGTATCAAAAACATAAATATACATAAAAGTGCTTTCAAATCGACTTGAGAAGGTCTACGAAACTCTTTTGAAACCTAGAATAATAAAGAGGCTATTACTATTCCTTATAAATTTAATTCTAGAAATTATTTTTGAAAGATCTTCCTGAAGTACATCTTTGCAAATTTGGCAACACTGCTTTCTCAAGAGATGAATGCTTTTCCGGGAGGTCCAAAACAGGTTTTGATTTATTGTGGTAAAAATTTAAGCTTTTTATTTCATTGTTAACGGTTTTTGAAAGATTTATAACTGTTCGATTCGGTAATCACGTAATCAATCAGTAATTATGATATTAAAAAATTGTGTATGCTGTAATTACATTGATATCTTTATTATGTTTAATTATGTAAATCGAAAGCAATCTTCTTCAATTTAGTTTTGGTAATTTATGGGCACTAATAAGGGCATGAAACCATCTACAGGTGTGTTTTATTTTTTTTTGTTTGTTTTTCTTTAAATTAAAAACGGCAATGTAATTTATTTATATCATTACAAAGATTAATATTATAATTTTAGGTACGGAATAAAAAATTTATAATGTTAAGTATAATTTTCTGTTTATAATTTTTTTAGTAACATAACTTCTTTTTAATATTTTTACATCTAGCCGATAGTGACTAATCATTAATCTTAATCTCCACTATAATCCTAACGCAGTGGCGTCCCAAAGTTGCCTTGAAAACATCTCTTTACCTTGTCAAATGTGGTTTTCCATTTCTGTTTACGTCCGCTCACGGTTACTTAATTCCACTCACTTCATGCCACTCACGTGAGTTGCTTAATTCAGTAAGGCTCACAAACACGTGAGTCACGAGCCACGCTATATAAACTGCATAAATTACGTTTAATACAAATTTAATGGAAATGGAAATATAAAAGTTGAAAATATTTTAATACCGATCTTATGGATATCCTCTTCGTCTGATAAATCTTTAAATTCGTCAAAGACTATTGTTGAAGATGATGTAGAATTTGTGGAGTTACTTTGTTACCATCGTTTAAATTTAAAACTATGTTTTTGACAAGATAAAAACCACTTATCGTTATCAAAATATTCTTGCTTATACGTGAAGGTTTAAAAATTATAAAGCTTATTGAATAATTGTACATCATTTAGTAGTTTTTTAGAAAAAAAATCCAAAAATAACTAATTAAGGCATTTTTCAACAAAAAATTGCAAATAACTCGATAAGGAAGCATTTTTGAAAAATTACCAAGAGAGAAAAATAATTTAATTTAACGATACACATCTAAAGAAATTTACTCAAAGCGATGCGAAAAATTGTTTTTTTGTTAGAAGTAATTTGTTAATCACAATTTCTAGCCCACTTGTAAAAAATAAAAAAAAAATACATTTGAACTTGAAAAAATTAATGGAGTCGGATAAAAAAGGTGTGGTGCGGTAGAAATGCAAAAAAATTAGTCGGTATATTCCGTTTCTATGCATCTTTTTAGGGGTAAACAGCTCACCTAAACCTGTATAAGATTTTTTCGTAAAATCGATGATTTTTACAGATTGTCTGTTATTTAAAAATATGCATTTCTTTATTAAAAAGTATGTGTTAATATTGACTAAACCTGCAAACCGTATCATAATATTCTCTTTTACTTAAATAATATTTTCCGTTTACACCTTAAGAGGAATTCACTGACCGATTCATTTCACCGTTATTGCAATTCTAAGTACGTATTAGAACCCAACCCTACAGCGTTAAGAATATTGGATTGCTGTTCTCCTGACCTCAGAGGTCATTGCTAATGGGATTCATTCTCACCTGCAACTTTTAATTAAGAACGTACAAAACTAGTGCAGACAAGATAAACCATACATGTAGATTAATATTATCCATTTAGAAGCAGTAAGGAAGCAAATAAAACGTTTACTATTATTTAAGATACGCGAAATTCTGCAATTTGTTTCATCTTTTCTGTATAAGCAAGTAGGTGGATTGATGCCTTTATAGAAAGTTGTCACTTCATCTTCTGTTCTAAATTTTCTATCGTTTTTTCCTTGCTTTCTTTATTGGTCTGTACCTTTCCCTTCTACCTATTTTTCATGTTATGTGTCCACTCGTTCTTTTATGCATCCTTTCTCCTGATATCTCTACTTCTTATCTTATTCGATCTTTCAACGTTTTTCCTGTAATTCTTCTTAGCATTCTTATCTACAGCGTCTCTAATAACGTCTGTATTTTTCACTGTATGGGATCCTTTTTATAATTTTCTTCTTGTAGTATCTGCTTGTATTTTCTTAGCGACATTAGCTGTCAAATTACTGATCATTGCTTTATTAACTGCTACTTGGAACAGAGATTCGGTTGTTCATGAATACCACTGCCCCAAGTTTTTAAACCACGATATTATTTTTTAAATTTAAAATAAAGAATAAATCTTCGAGTTTTTTAACAATGCCATTAGTGGTATTCTATGCTTCTATTCCGTAGAAAAGCAAGAAAACGCATAGTTCTTCAGTATTCTGATCTTTAGATTCAGATTTATCTCAGTCATATAAAGAAATGTCTTAAGATTGCTAACAAGATTATCACCGTACATCGAAGAAATAGTTGGTGACTATCAGTATGGCGCCTAGGGATGGGAAAAACCTACCGGTTTTAACCGAAAACCGGTTTTTTTACTTCGCAATAACCGGTTTTATCGGTTGTTTTTTTGTCCCGGTTATAACCGGTTTTTTATTTTTAAAGTAAAAACCGGTTATTAGGTTTTTACGGAGATTAGGATTAGGTTAGGTATTATTTTGGATTCCAATCATAATTATTATTTTCAAGTAATTATTCCAAACAAAACCATAATTCAAATTTTATTTTATTTTATAAATACAGAAGCAAACTGAAAGTGCAAACTTTCATCAGCCAGAAACAATTAAGTTTTATTATAATATTTCGTTGAAAAGGTATTTGTAATCATAATATTTACATAAGAAGTGATCTGGCACATCATCTATTTTTCACACTTGACTCTTGACATTGAAAATGGGTGAATGGCTGTTTCTGATTACCAAAAATAATGTTCTGACTATAAATATCGAATTACCGTTTACGAATGCGAATCTCCAAGAATTTCCCTTCGTTTTCAAAACGATACACCTATACAGGAAGTATTAAATGAGTTAAAATGTACCTATTATACAAATATACAAACGTGTTAAAATACATGATAATTTTTTTTTGATGGTAGTAAAAATAAAAGATGAATTGCATTATTCAATTTATTTATGTTGATATTATTTTTTTTAAATCCCATTTGAAAGAGTCTGAAAATGGTTGGGGTGGGGAATTTTTTGGGTTTGGGAGGAGAGGAAAATTGGTGGGTATTTTAGAGGATTATATTTTTAAATGGTAAATAAAATTTGCATAATTGAATACAATAATTGCATATTATATTCTACTCTCATTATATTCATTGACAATAGAACCTCAATTATTTTAGCGCTCTCTGTTGAGCAGTAGAATAATAATTTTGGTTTACTGCTCTCTGCATCTGACTACAACCAGATGGAATTCTGTCTACCATATGCTTAAAAGATTCACACTAATGTCCCCATATATAGCTGCAATATTGGCAGATCCCTCGATTAAAAAAGCACCAAGGATGATTTGTGGTTCAGATATAAAACTAATCACTGAAATTGTAAGCATTTTATCGCCTTTCGATGAGGCCACAAAGGAGATCTCGGGTTCCCAGTACATTACTGCTAGCCTTGTTATCCCCCTCGTGTCTATTATTGAAAGATTTTTAAAAAACCTCAAGCCAAACCTTAGTACAGCTCAAAAGTTATGCCAAAAGCTTATAACTAGCCTTCAAGAGAGGGGCACTAAGCTTTTACGAAATCCCCTGCTTTGCCATGCTACAATCACGGACCCGAGGTTCAAAAAACTATATCTGAATCCGTATATAGCGGAGACAGTCACATCCAATTTAGGCTCGGAAGTTAAGACGTACCTTACCAAAAACGGAAAACTTTCTCCTTCCTGCTCCTTCCAGAATGAAGAAGCCAAAGTGAGTTTAAAATTAAACCCTCTTTGGTCTTCACACGATCTGGAGTTGGTGCACAGTGGTTTCAGTTCAAGTTCTCAGGACACACAGATTCAAAGTTCTTTTTCAAATGAACTGACTCTATATCTGCAGCGGCCTTTGCTGCCAAGTGATCCGTTTTCATTCTGGGATCAGAACAGAACCTGTATGCCAGGCTTGGCTTTTATAGCTAAAAAAATACATGTCGTTGGTCGGAAGTTCGGTGGCATCAGAGAGACTGGTGTCATCATTGAATGATATTGTGTCAGATGAGAGAAGCCGCTTAACCGACCAACATATATATGAACGAGTTTTTCTCAATAGGCTTCATGAAAAATACTGGCCAACATAATGCTAAATCCATTTCATATAATATAACCTATTTTTAACCTTCTAACCTATACTTTTTTACTTAAAATATTACTTCATATTCTTTTATTATATATTATTGCAATATGTATATATTAATCTTACGCTATATTATATTTAATAATAATCACTAAATATATATTAATAATAAAATAATAAATAAATATAATAATTAATAGAATAAAATGGTTTTATTAAAAATTGTGTTTTATTTATATTGATATTGATGTTCTTTCGATAGTACTAATTTTGATCATATTGATATCGAGTCGAATGAAGTATAGCAAACTAAAGTGCATTGTAAATGTAACTTTGTAACTATTGGATTAAAAAAACCGAAAACCGGTTTTTGAAAAAACCGGTTTTTTTGGCCGGTTATAACCGCCAGGTTAAACCGTAAGTAAAAAAAACCGGTATAACCGAAAACCGGTGTTTTGTCAAAAACCGCCATCCCTAGTGGCGCCAGGCTTGGACGATCGACAATTGATCAAATATTTATTATTAGACAAATGCTTGAAAAGTATTGATATTATAATCGAGATCTTTATAGTTTGTAAACAGGGTTATTACTCAATTAATCGTCTAAATTTATGAAAAACAATTATTGAGCTGGGCATACCTAACAAACTAGCTGCGGTAGCAAGAATGTGAGCAAGTAATTCCTTTGCAAAAGTTAGAATAGGAAAGAAAACATCAAATGTTTTCTGCGTAAATTCCGGACTGACTGACAGGAAGATCAGCTGTGTCCATTGTTGTTTAACTTGGTATTGGAATATGTGAAAAATTTATCCGAAAATCAAACTGGGACGTAGCTGCTCGGGAAGCACAGATCGTTCTCGCCTTTGCCGATGACGTAGATGCAGTAGCACAATCAACATTAGAAGTTAAGAATATTTTCTCGACCTTTAAAAAGCTGCATTTAATGTTCGTCTTAAAATAGTTGAAGATAAAAAAATACATGGTCGTTTCGTAAGAAACAGATCTTTTTTTACAATGCAACATCTAATGAGGTTATAACTTTTCTCACGAGGTACAAAAATGCAGATATATAAAACTATAAACTCGATGATAAAAAGCTGTCACAAATTGTTCTGAAATTTTGATTATTAATATAAAAGATATAAAAGGCAACTAATACATAATATATATATATATATATATATATATATATATATATATATATATATATATATATCTATATATATATATATATATATATATATATATATATATATATATATATATATATATATATGAAAACGCAACTAAGATAGTACAACTAGATGAAAATTCAAATTCCATCCTCATCAAAAGAGGAGTTGGACAAGGTGACGTAATATCTTCAAAGCTTTGTAACCTAGCCCTAAAAAACGTCTTCAAAACTACAAATTGGTCAACATATGGCATTATTGTTAATGGCAACAAATTAAACCATCTCAGACTCGTTGACGACATCGTTGACGACATCGTTGACGTCGTGATTATATCAAGCACATTCAAGGAATTACAAATTATAATAAAGAAACTCGCAGACAGCTCCTAATACGTCGGCCTTAAGATGAATATGACGAAAAAAAAAAAAAATGACCAACACAGATGATTCCAGACGTATAACTGTAAATGGCAATACGATAAAACAATTCCAGGAATATATCTAACTAGGCCAAATTCTGAATCTTGACAAAGAGAACCAAAGTGCGGAAATCATGCATGGGCAGGATTTGGAAAACTCAGTTGGATATTGAAGAAGCGCAAAATACATCAATACTTAAAGAGCAAAGTGTTCTACCCGTGCTTCCTTCTTATCATTACATATGGATGTCAAACCTGGACACTAACCAAAGCAAATATAAATAAACTAGCCACAACAAAAAGGGCAATGAAAAGAGCAATGTTAGGTATACGACTGTCATATAAAAAGAGGAATGACTGGATAAGATCAAAAACAAAAGTTGAGGACATCACAAAAAAATTGCCTTATTCAAATGCAGCTTCGCAGATCACACTGTTAAGCTGTATTTTATAGTTTGAAGGACTGTAAACGTAGACGCACTGGAAAAAGATCAACATACAATTTTGTGTACTCTTATTTATAAATGAACGAAAACGCTGGACGGAACGTAAGTGAGACGGAAGAGTTGGCCAACTTTTATCTTTTACAGTACGTTACTTGCGTCTGGCCAATCAAAAGGAAGAATTTTGTGCTGTCAACCAAAGTGAACGGTCTGGCCTGCCCACCATTTTCTAAAGTTGCTTATCAACATATTCGAATTTTGATTTTGTTGATGATTTGTTACAACGGACGTTAAGAATTTATAAAATAATAATAATATATAATAAAAGGATAATATAGTATCATGGTCACCAGCACTAGCCACTGTTTCTACACATGCGCACAAATTCAACTCCGTCGATTTATAAATTGAAATATTATTTACAGTCCATTTGTTACGTCTCCAGTGCATCTACGTCGACAGTCCGTCAAACTATAAATCCAGCTTTAGACAAAAAGACCAATGTTGGAACGCCACAATACAACATTGGAGACCTTACAAAGGTACACGATCAAGAGGAAGACCACATATGAGATGGGTAGACGACATAAAAAGAACAGCCGGAACAAATTGGACGTATGGTGCTCAGGATACAGATCGATGGAAGGAGTTGGGAGAGGCCTATGTCCAAAAATGGACGATAGAAGAATAAAAAGGTGGAATAAAAATTGGACACCGTAGAAATGAATTATTGGTGGGGATGTAAAAATACAGAGAATTGGGTAAGAAATAAGATAATCAAACAAAATTAACTTTGATAGACAAAATCAAGAAGTTACAATTGTATCGTAATGAAATCGGATGCAAAAAATAGACTTAAAAAATATCACTAAAAGACTTATCAGTTAAAAATATCACATAAAATGAAGATTACGGACATTTGTTCTTCTTCTTCTTTTTATGTAGACATAACTCTGTCTGTTTTTTAATGTGCCTCCAGTAAGTTATTGTTCCATCGTTTTAGTGGTCTTCCTACTGATCGTCTTCCTATTAGGGAACCGTGTCTCGCCGTCTTTACCACTCTATTGGTTGTCATTCGGCTTATAGGATCGTTAAATTTTACTCTTCTATTTTGTATTAAGTCCTTTATGTTCTCTAGCTTGCATCTTCATCATATATCTGTACTTCTAGATCTGTCCCATAATGCCTTACCATAAATTTTTCTAAGAGTTTTCATCTCTGCTGTTTTTAACATTCTTTTTGTCCTCTCTGTGTCAGGTCGTGTTTCTGCCGTGTATGTCACTATTGATCTGAAGACTGTTTTGTAAATTCTGCATTTTATTTCCTTCTTGATATTTTTGTTTTTCCATATTGTTTCATTCAGGCAACTTGCGGCCTGTTTGCTCTATTCACTTGATCTTCCACTTCTGTTTCGATCTTTCGAATTTGCTGTTATAACCATGCATTTTGTCTTTATTGAGGAAATTGGTGCAGCATACGTTGTAAATCATCTTTACTTTGAAAGAGTAGTATTGTTTTGTCTGCATAGCTGATTATTTTAAGTTTTTCTCCCATTTGGTATCTTTTTTCAGTTGAACAATAGAGCATTCAGGGAATCTCCCTGTCTCATACCATTGCCAGCTTAAATTAGATCAGTTAGTTCTTCTTCTACTTTTAATTTTATTGTGTTGTTCTGGTAGATATTTCGATCGTTTTAATTATTCCTAGGGCTATCTCTCTCGTGTACAATAATTGGATAACGTCCTTTAAGTTAATCATGTCAAATGCCTTCTTAAAATCCACGAAACATAGATATGCCAGTTTGTTGTATTCTAATGATTTCTCTTACACTTGCCTGATTATAAACATCTGCACCATCATCTTCCCGACCTAAAACCTTGTTGTTCTTCTACTAGTGATATAATTTTATTCAGTTTGTTATTACTTTGGTTGTTAATTAGGAATATCGTGGAAGTAATTGTAAAAATAAAATGGCGTAAGACCGGTCACATAGCCAGATATGATAATAACAGGTAGAAACGTTTACAATGGAGACCAAGAGAAACGATAGGAAGCATGGGAAGACCTCAAAAGAGATGATTAGATGACATACGAGAAGTGGCAAGCAAAACAATAGACTAGATTGGTGAAGATAGAGAAAGATAAAAGCAATTAAGAGATACCTATATTTAGGAGTAGATGAAAAGTGATTGACGAAGAGAGGTATATGGTATTAACTGATGCAAAAATGGCAAATTAAGTTATAATGATCAGAGTTGGTTTCATCCTTAAAATAATAGTTGGGTCTCCTACTCCTGGAAGAAGAAGGAGAAGAATACCTTATGGGAGACGCTTGAGCAAACCATGGCCAGTAGGACCGGCGTATGGGAAACAATAAAGAAAATATCAAATAATATATAGATGATATTAGATGTACCTTTCATCTATTAATTATTTATTTCTAATATCCAATTTTTATTATCTTTATTTTTTTTTATTTTTAATATCCAAACTTAATATGCAACCGTCTTATATAAAGAAACAAATGTAACAATTCAGAGATGAATAGGAGATATTGAATCAAGGTAAAAATGCAAAAGTACTTAGTTAAATGAATATATAAAACAAAAGTAGGGAATCTTCTTAAAGAATCAGACAACAATTAAAGGTTTGGATCAATGAAAATGTAATTAGAAGAAACTAACGATGGTCTAATAAAAAAAGTAAAGTTGCATATATTTCAAGTTGATAGTTCTTGGAATAATAAATGGAATACAACATATGTTACTCAAACGAACCGTACTTAACTGCATATCTCTCACAAACGTAAGTTCTCGGCATAACTATGTACGTAATTAAAATAATGAACATAATCCTCTACAACTCTACAGCAACCGGTAATATATATTGCTCTTATAAACTAAGAAGACTACACACGTAGACTTAAATCTAAGTGACAATGAAAAACTCTTTAACAAAGTAAGCGAAGTATAGCAGAATTCCCAGATAGTCATTAGGTTCATTTACGAGCTCTCAGAAATATTCTTTTTAAGTTATAAAATAAATGGTATTATAGTACTTGCGAGCAACGTTGTCGTGTATTAAAGTTTTGTTTGAAATATAGTAAAATTTGAGTCAGGCATTTTTAGTGAATGTAAAACATATATGCATTAGCATGACAATAGAGAAACACCAATATATATGATAAAACAAGGCCATCAACATCAACAATGACTGTAGCTTATATAAGAGAAACTAAACTAGGATATTTATTATGGTCAATTCATTTTCTATTTTGTACATCTTAGTTATCTTCTTCTTCTCAAGGTGCCTATCTTCTAGAGATATTGGCGACCACATTGACCCATCTTATTCTATTCACAGCAGCTCGAAATAGATCAGTTGACGTTAGACCAGTCCACTTCCTAAGATTGGCCAGCCAGGATATACGTATACGTCCAGAACCCCTCTTACCCTCAATCTTGCCTTGTAGAATCAACTGTAGAAGTCGGTATTTATTATTACTCATGATGTGGCCGAAGTAAGCAAATTTTCTGTTCTGTACGGTGTTAATAATTTCTTTGTCTTTTCTCAGCCTTTGGAGAATAGTTATGTTACTTGTGTGGTATATATATGGGACCCTCAACATACGTCAGTAGCACCAAATTTCAAATGCCTCTAATCGTTTTATGGAATCTTCTGTAATGCTGCAGCTTTCTACACCATAGAGGAGGACACTAGAGACGAATTATCTAAGAATTCTTATACGTATATTAATACCTACTTAAAGATAAGTTACAGAGACCATTCCTAAGACTGTTGAAAGAGCTTCTGGCTTTTTCAGTACGGGTTTTTACTTCGTAGGTGTGATCCCAAGTATCCTTAATACTGCAGACCAATTAGCATATTTTTTTCACTCTTTCTAACGGTGTATCGCCTATTGTAATTTGGGCGTTTATGTTGGTGTTCTTACTAATGATCATTATTTTTGTCTTCTTGTAATTTAGTTTTAGGCTGTATTTGTTACATGTTCCCACGACGTTATCCATCATCTTTTGGAGCCCCTACGCACTATCTGCCACCTACACTGTATCGTCTACATATCTAATATTATTTATAAGTTGGCCATTTACAGGAATCCCATCTTCTTATTTATCCAAGGTCTCTATAAAAATGTTTTCGGAGTATATGTCAAATAATAAATAATAATGTAGTTGAAGATATAAGTTTGAGCTCTGTCTTATATCCATGTTTTTAAGATATCGATTAGTTTCCCATGTGGGACTTCATCAAATGCCTTCTCGAAATCAATGAAACATGCATACACATCGCAGTTAACATCCGTGGCTTCCCCCGTTCCGAGTCCTGCTCTGAATCCAAATTGAACTTCACTCAGGTGTTCTTCTAATTTGGTGTATATGCGCGAGTGAATGGTAGTAAGGAGTAGTTTAAGTACATGGCTTATCAAACTAATTAATCTTCTATGTTCTTCACATTTTCTAGCGTTGGATTTTTAGGAAGTGGAATGAATATTGATAGTAGCCAGGATCTTTTGGTAAGTAACCAGTCTCGTAGATGTTGTTGAATAGTGTTACGATAAATATTACGGCGTATAAAACTGTAAATATTTTATTACTAATTCTTTTCTATTTCTAGTAATTTCGGCGCTCAGTTGAAAAACCTGTTTACATGAATGATGATGAGTCACCCACGATTCGAAATTTCCAGAGGCAGGCCCGAATAAAACCAGCATGGGTGACTTTCTCGGCTCTTTGATGGGGGATCGCCGCAATTCTCGAATAACGGGATTTTATAATTAAAGAGGAATTTTGTTGTAAACAGGACAGTTAGTTAGTTTTTGAACATCGCGTCGAGTTTTTAAAATGTAACGCACGTATTATAATAAATGTAGATAAATTATATAATTATTAGTGTGAAATAAATTAGTAATAAAGACTTTAATAAATTTGTAAGTGTTATAAATAGAACCTTAAATAATAAATAAAGACAATAAATTAGATTAATAATATTACAATAGCTTCATAAGAGCTGTGATTTGGTGTGCCTCTAATAGCTTTAAAATTTTACCATGCACCTCATCAGGTCCTGGTGATTTCCCAAGTCAAAAGCTGGCCTTTAATGTCTACAACTATGCCTGTATTGCATTGTTTTCTGGTGTTCTGTACCTCTTTAATTTTTTTTTGTGTATACTGAAATCGTCATCTTTGCGTTGTAGTGTTTCAATTTACGTACATTTCTCCGTCAGCCATGCTTCTTTTGCTCATCTTATCTCATTTAGTATAGTCATGGAACTTTTTGTATTCGTTGTTAATTCTATCTTTTAATTTTCTTCGCTCTTCCATCATCTGCAATATTTTATCTGTCATCCAATCTTGCTTCGTTTTTTTTTTCTTCTTCTTCTTTCTTCTTTCTTTTTGTATGTAGGCTTTAAAGCCTGTTTCTTCTTCAATATTAGCCTCCTAAATTGTTTAAATTATCCCTTAATCTTTTCTCTTTTTAATTTTAGATATTTATGGGAAATTGTGGTAATAGAGATCTTCATTTCGTTCCAGTGTTCTTCTATACCTCCAGCAGTGTCTTCAACTATTTTCGCAAAATTCTTATTAATCTCTGTTTTTACTTTTTTCTGGGTATCATTTTCTTTTAGTAGTCATATCTATCTTGGGCCTCACTTTCTTTTGAATTATTCTGAGTCGTATGTTGATATTTGCAACCAATAGACTATGATCGGAGAAGACCGCTGCACCTGGTTATGTTTTTGTTGAGGTGATAGAATTTCTAAACATTTTGTTTTTGTTGATGAAATCAATTTGGTTTCTTATACTTTTCCCTGGGGTATTACCGGGTGCTTTCCATGTATAAAGCCTTCTTTGGTATCATTTAAAAAGTGTCTTCATTACAACCATATTCGTATCTTGGTAGAATTGGATATAATCTTAGTTAATCTTAGTTATATGTAATGATTATGAATATGATGTACTTTCATGGTTCATTGTCATCTTTCTGGCGTTAAAACCCTATGTAGATCCTAGCATTCTCAATAATTTTACTTCAGTCTTTGTTATTCATTTCTTTAATTTGGCAAGCTCATATTTTCACATTTTTTATCTCTTAATATATGTTATTAAGGAATTTGGTTTTAAATTTTTTTTTCTCTCCTGTCCAATATGTCTATCAAAGAATGCTTTCCATACTCTACTACCACTATTTAGTAGGAAAGTTTGGTATTTGCTTAAAAAATAAGAAAAGGAACCTATTCGTACAATTCTATAAGGAAGAACAGTTCATTATTACTAATATGTTTTATAAGCTACTATAATAAGAAATTCCCAGCAGATAACACTAACAATTTCATTAAAAACCAGATAGACTTTATCCTAGTTAATAAATGTCATTGAAATTCCAACGCTGCAGTTAAAACTTATTCCGATGCAGATATTTCCTCTGATCACAACCCACTCGTCTGAAACTTCCATTTAAAACCGAAGAATCGTCAAAAAACAAGGTAAACGATTTGCGTAGGAAAAATTGCAGAATGCAGAGACTCAAGGAAAAGTAAAATGTTTATTAAATGTCGAATTTAAATCTATTGTTTCCTCTGATTGTCAAATAGAGAGCACGTGGAACTATATCAGAAAACGCGACCATCAAAGTTTGCGAATATCTACTAAAGTCTGGAAAATAACATAAAAGAAAGAATAGATGACAGACGAAATCTGGATATGCTGAAAAGAAGACGAAAAGTTCAACTTTAAGGTATAGAATTGTATCAAACTATTACCAAAAACACTCGAAAAAAGTGACAAATAGCCAAAAAATCCAGACTCAAAGATAACTGTAAGAAAATAAAAAAATATCAGAACAAACATGACAGCTTCGATGTGCACAGAAAAGTCAAAGAAGTAGTTGGAAACACCAGGAAGAACATTATTGGGAATATCTAAGATGAGAAAGAAGTATAGTGTTTTAGTTTGAAGATTAGTTGAAAACTTCTTATTCAGCCTTAATTAAGTAATCCAACTTTGGACATAGGCCTCCCCCAAATCAATCCAGTGTTTTCTATGTTGTGCCACTTGCTTCCAGTTGTGTCCTTGTGTAGAAAACTTAGCAGAATTATATTTAAAATACATTCCGAGATTATCAGCGCCCTAAAATAGCCTATATCGAAATCTTAAAAGGACCGGAAATAACATTCGCCGATGTAAATTGGGCTATTGGCGTAGCTAACAATCTAAAGGTAGTCGCGCCGGAAGAGGTTCCTTTAGAGATATTGAAACTTCTGAATAATAATAATGTAGCATTACGAAATTTTTTTAACAGCCTATATAATACCGGTCAGATACCAGAAGATTGGTTAATGTATATATTTGTTACATTGAGAAAGAAATCCAACGCTAAATCACGTTAGCAAAATTTTTCTAAAAGTTATTTATACGTGATTATATAGTAAGTGTGAAGATAATATGAAATAACTTAAATGGGGTTTAGAAGTGGTCTTGGAACACGGGAAACTCTGTTTGCAACGCCGGTGATCATTCAGAGATCTAGAGACGTTAATTATATCGTGCATTGTTGTTTTCTGGACTACGGAAAAACTTTCGACATGTTCAATCACGAAAAGATAGTTTATACCCTGTGAACCGCATGAGTGAATGAGAAGGATATAAGAATAATAATAATAAGAATATTATTAATAAGAAACCAAGAAACCCAAGAAACCATTCAACATCTTACCGGTGGCTGTCAGGCATTTGTCGGTACTGATTATAAAGAACGCCATGAGTCAGTAGGAAAATTATCCACCAAGAACTAGCTGGTACAAACTGGGACTTCTCCAAACCGAGCATCTTCCTTATTATCAATACGTCCCTGACAGAATGCTTGAAAATGACAACTACAAGCTATACTGGGACCGCACTGTGCTCACAGACCAACCAGTGGCGCATAATAGACCGGATCTCATACTAGTTAATAAACTTACTAGGAAAACAACACTTATTGATGTGGCGATACCCAACACCAATAATTTACGTGTTAAATACAATGACAACAAAGATCGCCAAGTACAGAGATCTAGAAATACAAATTAGGAGACAATGGAGAATGGAAAGTGCCCAGACAGTACCCATTATTCTATCTACTATTGGTGTTATTCCCAAAAACCTCCTAGAGAACATAAAACAGCTGGGTCTAAATGAACATCTCTATAAGGCCATGCAGTAAGCTGTACTCCTCGCGACGTCCAGATGTATACGAAAATTTTTGGGAGATACTCCAACATACCAAGTCACCTAGGGCTCGATAACACGGAAAGAGTCCCACCAGAGCTCAATCCTTTTGATACCGTAGGTATCTGGGATGAGTGAATTTTCCCCTTAGAGGGAGTGTGAGCCGTATGGCTAAATCTGGATATTAATAAATTTATATTGGAGACAAAAGGCTAAAGTGCGAGTGGATGGATAGTGTACCAGTTCAATTCAAATCCAAAAAGAAGTCCGTCGGGGTTTCGTGCTGTGTTCAATATTATTCAATACATACTCAGAACAGAATTTTAGAGAGGCGCTAGAAGATCTTACAGAGGGAATCGTAGTGGATGGTAAAGTCATCAACAGTATTTGATATGCAGATGAGTATATTAAGAGCAAGCCTGCAATGTTTACAATTCCTTATCGATAAAGACGTAACAATGATTTAATGAGCCGTAAAAACTGGAATTTAATACACATTTAACACCAGATTGAATACCAATTACAAGTTGTAATTGTATCCATTGTATCAATAAAGCGTTACGAAAAATTCTTCGTATATATTTTGGCCTAATCGAATCTCGAATGAAAATTTATGGAATCAAGCCAACCAAGAGAATGTCATAAAGCAAATAAGACGAAGATAATGAAGACGGATCGGCCACACACTCAGATCGAAATTAGGCAGACCTAAAAACACTTGGAAAATGACTGTACTGGTCAGAACTAGCGAGAAATAGAGTTCGCTGGAGACACTTCGTATAAGCCCTATATTCCTTTTAAGAATCTCTATATATAAAAATCTAGGCTTACATAAAAATGTCGAAAACTACAATATTTTGCACATGTTATGCAAACAAAGAAAAATATGGATTTCTCCAGGTTATACTCCACGGAAAAAATTTCCTGGTTAGCAAACCTGCTTAAGTGCTTCGGAGCAACATCAATGAGCTATTCCGCAGCGCAGTAAATTAAGTTCGAATTGCCTTGATGGTGGCCAACGTCCGGAACGGATAGGGCACTTAAAAAGAAAAAATAAACAAAAACACAAGTATTTAGATATATAATTAACTAAACTACTTCATCAAAGACAGATCAGTATCAGAATCAGTAATTCCTAACAAAAATTGAATTAATGTTTTCACAAAATTGAAACGAATGTTCCATACGAAGAACTTAGAGTCGTCTACGTGACCAATGAACTCCTTTGAGAATTTTGGAATCTCCGAATTATGCTAAAATTTTTAATCAATCTACCATCGAACTACGTCTAAAGTACACCTTCGTCAGTAACCAATATTCCTTGTTGAAAATGCATAGTGTCTCACTAAATGCCTTCATCAGATATTTATCCCATAGAAAATACAGTTGAGACTGGTTTTATTTAATATTAAAAAACACGACAAATATTATAAAAAAAATATTCATGGTGGGCGTTATAACGAACTCAACCATACTAATCTTCAGTGAACTTTTAATAAGGTCATGTGACAAAAATCTCAGCTATTTGGCAACTCCGCTTTTCTCCACGTACTTAAATCACTTTCCTGAACCTCAGTGCTTTTAGAGATATTTTTATGGATGTTTATTATAGGCCTTGAGACTTACTGAGAATGATGTCGTGTTAAATTTTGATTGCAAAAAGTAAATTACATAAAAAGCTAAGCAGATTCTTTATCGCTGGATGCCCATCGGAATCTTAATACTTGATGAAAAACATCTGCGAAATGAACTTACCCATTATATTTATTGGCCCTTAATACCCAATAAGTGGTTATATAATAGAAGAAGGGGTATTGTGAACACTAAAGGTCTTAAGTAATAATTTTGGATTATCATAAATATTGACCAATAATTATGAAAAGATCCGCAAAAAACCCCTTTTCGGTTATAGTTGCTCAACACATTACATCCTAGAATCTTTAGTGCCTACTTATTATATTCGTAAGCCTTAGTTGTAAAATTACCTAGGAATTGTACAAAAACTTCTTACAGCTAAGAAGTTTTTCAAGTTTGGAAAGATAATAATCACTTTAAGTCCAATCAGAGGCATATGTTACATTAATTTAAAATCCCATTAATTAGTTTTGGTAAGAACAGTTACATAATTAAATGTGTTATTCTAATATGTAACACGGAACAAATGTTCCATGGTAGTCCAAAAATTCTTGAATATGAAGTTATACATGCAGTAAATCAATTCAAAGGAGTAAAAGTTCAGGTCATGATGAAGTTTATGCAGACATTTTAAAACAGGTCGATATTAAAAAACTTATATATCTTTTTAATGTAATATACGACTCTGGACAAATTCTATCGGATTGGTTAAATCAACTTTTGTAGTAATATGACAAATAAAACAACTAAAGTTTTTGAAGACTACAGACTAATTAGAGAGTATTTCTGAGGGTAATCCTTTCGAGGATATGTAAAAAATACGAGGATATAATTGGGGCTACACAGTTCGGATTTATCAAAGGGCTTCGAACAAGAGGAGCATTACTTTCTTTAAAGTTGCCTGTACAAAAATAATATGACCAAAGACTTGATGTTTTATATGCTCAATTAACTATTAAAATGCCTTTGATAATATTAGGTTATTACAGCGATTATAGAGCGACTACATGAACTCAGTATTGACAATTAATAAGGATACAAGAATAATAAAATAACTGTATTGGAAATTGGAACCAATCAGCAGAAATCCTCATTAATACATATATTACGTAATAACACTTTTAAATTATTAAGGAGAGTCCTACAGGAATGGATACTATCTCCTATTCTGTTCAATATGTATGTTGAGAAAATATAACATTGATAACATTCAAGTAATTTTAAATAAAATTAACTAATCTGGTGAACAGTTCGACTGTGCCATTTATTTGTAATCATCATCAACCTGTATGCGTCTACTGCTGGACATAGGTACGATGTAGTCTGCACAATATCCCTTCCATCAACGGCAATATTAGATTAGTTATTATTTGCGTCTTGTTCATATTAATCTTTAGTCTGACCTCCAAGGAAGTGCGATATAATTTTTTAAACATTACATCATCCATACGATCGGTTATAAGGACGATGTCATCTGCAAATCATAAATGACTTCTTTCCATTTATTTTGATACCATGCTCGTTCAGATGTGCCTTCTTACAAGTATGTTCTAAAAGCGTCGTGAATAGCTTTGGAGAGACTGTGT
This sequence comes from Diabrotica undecimpunctata, assembly GCF_040954645.1. Lineage (NCBI taxonomy): Eukaryota > Metazoa > Arthropoda > Insecta > Coleoptera > Chrysomelidae > Diabrotica > Diabrotica undecimpunctata. The sequence continues at coordinate 48,895,953 of NC_092809.1, forward strand.
CTCCTTACCGTCCTCCTCGCTGTATACAGAATTTATTTGTTTCTTCTTTAAATAGTCTTACGCTAGCTGTGACATTTTGGTAGATATATTTGATCATGTTAGTGTAGTGATGGTCTATTCGGCATTCTGTCAATGCTTTTAACATTTTCTGATGGCTTATGGTATCGAATGCTTTCTCGTAGTTGACAAATATCAGTGCCAATGGTTTGTTGTATTCTGCAGACTTCTCTATTAGGTCCTTTATCACTAGTAAGTGGTCGTTAGTGCTGTATCCCAATCTAAATCCAGCTTGTTGTCTAGGCTGATAGAAGTCTACTTTAGCGTCCAGTCTTTTTTTGATAATTTTTGTGAAAAGTTTAAGTATGAAAGCAAACTGATAGGACGGTAGTTTTTTAAATATGTTATGTCTACTCGCTTGTGTAATAAAGTAATGACTGCATTATTTTATTGAGAAGGAGTTTTTCTTTGGTAGATGCATTCGGTGAAAAGCTTAGCCAAAACCTGGATAATTATATTTCCACCTAGTTTGATCGCTTCGATCACCACTCTGTCACCGCCAGGGAATTTGTAATTTTTCATTTCTAAAAGTGCCGTTTTGATTTCGTATGGAGTTATTTCTGGCATTAATTCTGATTCCTGGTTTGTGATTTTGGACAGGGGCTGATTTCTCCTTATACATTTCGCGATAAAAGGATTCGACAACCTCAAGGATTTTGGTTCTATCTGTAGTAATGTTTCCATCTTTGTTTTTTATTTTGTCCATATTTTTGTTGCCTATGTTGTTTGTATTTTCCCTAAAAACTTTTAAACTTTTGTTTTCTTGAATTATTTTAGTTATTTCTCTTGTATCGTTTTCTCTTACGTCTTTTCTGATTGACTGATAGACTGATTGACCGGTGAATATATTTATTGAATTTTCATTCATTTTTGTGTAGATTGAGCCATATTTTTCCATTAGTTGCCTGTAGTTCTTTTACCTATTAGATTTTTGGTATTTTGGCTTAGTTTTTCTTTATGGATTAGAACGGTCGGGCAGCACTCCCTTTCCGTTTTTTTAGAGCCTTTATTATGCCATCATTTGCTTGATCTACATCTTCTATTGCATCTTACAAGTCTTGTATATGTCTGGTTAGTGTATTTTTATTTTCATACAGTCATTTATTTGTAATACTCATTGAATTATTCTGCGACCCTGAGCTAGCTTTTACAGGTCTAGTGAATGTTAACTATGTTTGTGAGTATATGTAGTTTCCAAAACGTGTTTTTAACCTAAGATTTGATGTCTCCCAGATTATGAACTAATTAATGTTTATATTGCGCATTTGTTCAATATTATTAGCGCAGATTAAACTATTTTTTAGTTTAAACAAATAAAAGGCATATCGAGCACAGTTTTTTTTTTATTAAATCTTACCCAAGTACTTTCGCTCCTAGAGCATCTTCAGAGGCATTTCGTCAAAATTAGGTTAACCAAAATTTTTGGTGAATATCATAAACATTAACTAATACATTTACACAACACGAGACAAAGGACAAACAGTTTAAAAATTATTATAAATTTGAAGAATCTACATAGTGGGTGACAGCAGGAGAGAGAATGAGTTGAATTGAAAAAATGAATTTTGTAGTTGATCCTTTTCTGGCACGTTCATCAGATATTTGGTTGCCCTGTAATAGCAGATAAACTGGTATCTATACCATACCAGTGTAACACTGTTATGCTCTGTCAGTCTACTAAGTTCATCTCGACACTCACGGACTTCTGAAAGCTCCATAGCTGCTTGACCAACTGTGCTTGTAATAATCCGCCCAAGTTGAAAAGCTCTTATTTTAATTTCTCTTGCATAATGCAACATTGGATAAATTTCCCGAATTTCCGCTCGTGTGTGAAAGAACTATTTACGAGATATATAAACTGGGAAGAAATCCCAACGAGTTGTAAAAAAGTATGGATTACACCCAATCACAAAAAAGACCCAAAAGACTGCTGTGAAAACTACAAACGCATCTCAGTAACGAGAACCTTTAGTTGACTATACGAAAATAAAAAAAAATTATTCGAAGAAGAGTATGAACCGTATGAAATAGAACAACAAGCAAGATTCCGAGCTAGAATATCATATCTCGATCATATTTTTACTATAACTGAACTGACTAAAAAAAAGTATCAAGGAACCAAGACCGTACCATCTTCTTTTTATTGTGGTTAGTTCAATCTCTGATATTCCTTAGCCAAGATTTCTTCTTTCTTCCAAGCCTTTTCTTCTTTCTACTCTTTCTTGCACGATGACGTGTAGAGGAGAGTGTTTATCGTTTTGAAGTGTGTGGCCCAAATACGATGCTTTTCTTATTTTAAGCTTATCATACAGTACCAAAAAAAGTACCGGTAAAAAACTATAACAAGTCCTGGAAAATTCTCCAATTTTTAATATGATTTAAAATATATATCGATCTTTAGAGTCCTGCTTACAATATATGCATGTAAAACACTTTAAATTGTAAATAAAAAACTGATACATTTACACAAATAGGTTCGTTTATTTTAATCACTTAAAGAATGTATAATTTAGATGTTTCTCTGTGAGTTGTCGATGCCTAATTGAATAGCGTACACAAAAAAGTTTGTCGCCAAGAATGGCCGCATAACTAAAAATAAATTTCGTTGATGGGACGATAATGCACAATGTTATTGGAAATATTTACAAATCATAGGGTAGCTATTCTACAAATAGATTTCTTATCAGATAATCACATGAATATTGAATCCAGATATATATAATTCGCGTGAACAGTATGTCTAAACGAAGTCCTAAGAAGGTGGAAAAGATTCTGCTCTGGAATAAATGTACAATTGAGTGAGGAGAATACTTTGTACATTCTTTATTTCGGTGATGAATACATGATTATAGCACTGGACAGATATAACCTAGAATGTATGGCTAAAAAGTTATCTATAGAATATGCAGAATGGGGTCTATAAATCTATAACACAATACCTGCGCATTGGGAACCCAACAAAAAACCTGTCGTTGAGTAATACTTGTAGGGAGTTGGACACAACAATTAACTATAGAGGCCGGACTGAAAACAAATAGAAGAAATACTAGTAAGGGAGAAAATTTAAGAATATCTAAATTCAAGATTGTGATCCAAAGATCTATCTTCAACATGAGTACCAGTTGAAAGAAGGAAAATAGGAAGACCAAAACAAGCATGGTTAGGAGGCGTCCAAAGAGCAATATCAGAAAGAAATTTTAAGGTTAGAGATTGGAACGACAAACAAAAAAATATGTGTTGAATTGATGGATGGGTGGAATACTTTAACCAGGCGCTTAGTATAGAGGAAGAAGAAGCAAGCCTGGAAGACGAAAGAGATAAGGTAAGGAAAGCAGACGAGAGGGAAGAGGAACCACCAACGACTCTTGAAGTTAAAGAAGCATTTAAAAAAGTAGCCAGAAACAAATCACCCGCAATAGATAATCTCCCAGCTGAACTATATAAAGAAGGTGGCCATGATACCGTAATGGTATTACAGCAGCTTATAAAAGAAATATCTCGGTCACGTTATCAGAGGGAATAAATATGTGTTCCTACAAACCATAATGCAGGGAAACATACAGAGAAAACGAAGTATTGGGAGAAGACGCATCTCCTGGCTCAACAATCTGAGAAAGTGGTATAATTGCAGTTCCGTCGACTTGTTCAGAGCTGCAATCATAAAAGTGAAAATAGTTGTGATGATTACCAGCCTCCTTAGAGGAGACGGTACCTAAAGAAAAAGATAAAACAAATATGGACACAGAAATCCCTCTCTAATGATTGGAATATTGGAATACTTTACACCAAACACAAAAAAGGGGATATCTTTGAATTACAGAGGAATAACGCTTGTAAATGCAGCGTATAAAATATTTTTCACAGTACTATGTCACCGCATAACACCATATGCAGAATGGATAGTAGGAAAATACCAGGCTGGTTTCAGAGGTGGTAAATCGACAATTCATCTGATTGCAACCCTAAAACAAAGTTTGAAAAAAAACACTGGAATATGGCATTGATACTCATTGATCACATATTTATAGACTACAAAACAGCCTACGACTCTGTGGATAGAAGAGAAATGTTCAAAGCAATGAAAGAGCTAGGAATACCAAATCAGTTGGTAAATTTAACAAAACTAACTCTTGAAAAAGTTGAATGTAGAGTACGAATTCAGGGGAAATTGAACCTTTTAAAACAAATAACGAGGTGCGTCAGAGACCCTCTTTTCTGTATACTTTTTAATCTGGCTCGGGAAAAACTAATACGTATGTTACAATTCATATCCACTGTTTCAATATATAATAAATCAGTCCAAATCCTGGCCTATGCTGATGATATCAATATTGTTGGGAGAACGGAAAACGCTGTACGAGAGGCGTATGTAGCATTAAAAGAATAAGCTACAAAAATGGGTTTAATAATAAACACCAACAAAACGAAGTATATGAAAATAAGCAAGCAACCACAAATCCTACGACCACTTGTTATAGAAAACGACGTCATCGAAGCAGTGAAAGAATTTGTATACCTAGTATACAAATAGATAAATGGTAGAATTTTCATAGCCAACATATGCTATTTTGGTCTCAATATCCTCCTTAAATTCACAGTTATATCGACAAATACAACAATAAAACTCTACAAAACAATAATACGCCCAGTCCTAACATATGGTTCAGAGACCTTGACTCTAACAAAAAATAATGAAAACAAGTTAGGATGTTTCGAAAGAAAAGTACTAAGGCAAATCTATGGAGCAGTGAATGACAATGGAGTGTGGAGAAGACGATACAACTTCGAACTTTATAGAATATACCAGGAGCGTAATATCGTAAAACATATTAAGATAGGACGTCTGAGGTGGATAGCGCATGTAATGCGGATGGAACAAAATGGCCTAGCTAGAAAAACGCTTCTTGATAGACCCATTGATCAGAGAAGAAGAGAAAGACCCAGAACAAGATTCCTTGATAACATCGATGAAGGCATGAAAAATATGGGAATACGTGCTTGGCGGATAGGTGATGGTTAGGGACGACTGGAGAGAAATTCTTGAGAAGGTTAGTACCCACGCAGGATTGTAAAGCCAGAATGATGATGATGATTGGAACGACAGGTAAGAATGGACACTAGGAACTGAAACGCATAAGACGTTAAGATGAAAACCAGATGATAAACAAAATAATAACAAAACACCATAAAAAACTAAAAATTTGCAGAAATGTCCATGTAGTTTTTATAATAACATTTTTATGCACAAAAAACTGCAAGAATTGACTTTTTATTGGTTCGAAAAGATATATGAGCGCCCTTTGGAATTTCATTATATGCGCATCTCTAAAAACATGAATGGACAAAGTTAGAAACAAATTTTATATACTTCTACGAGTGATCTACTTAATCTTGTGAATATAATATGCTTGTGTCAGTTCAAATAAGTTAATCAGCAAGCGTTCTTTCTTTCTTGGAAATAGAGCTGGAAATTTTAAAACGTAGAATAACTGCTTATGAACTCCTAAAGAAGCGATTTACTGCGTGTCATATAAACATATAGGAATTTATGCTTACACTATTTTTAATACGAACCACCAGTTCTAGTTCTACTTTATGACATAACACACTATACGATATAAATTCTTAGCTATATTTTCCAATGGTCGTAAAACAGTTCGGATCCTCTTTGACAATTTTTAAACATGTCTCTTCTCTGTTCGTCTCGGCGAATAATACCGCAATATACGAACTTTATAAGATCTTTGCTGCGGTTGTATATCGAGTATAAAATAAATATTTTATTGCTGCTTTACAATTACGATATAATTTTATGAGCAACTGGATGTATGTGCGGTTGTAAAACTATTTGTAATATAATGCTGTTCTTGACAAAGAAGTATAAGCTTGACAATGAAATCATCTACAAGGTGGATTTAATAGTATAGGTATGAATATATTGGGTTTTGTAATTATTTTTGGCCATGAAGAGCTGAAGAGTGTAAATATATCAATAATTAAACTAAATCCGTAAATAATGTGGATTTTTATCTGTCAGCTGTTGGTGTATTGATATTTTACATGGAAATAGTAAACTGGTTGAAAACTAATTTCTTAGCAAAAGTAATACTGAAATATTTAACTTAGACTCACCGAATTGGCATTCTAATAATGATCAGTTACTAGGATATTTGGAGAATTCAAGTTAAAGTGGCAAACGTATTTAATCAGAGATTTCCTCAGCAGCTTATTTCGCAAGGCATTGTGTTTAAGATTTAGACAAAATTCAAAGAACTTGGACAAATCATTAAAAACAAAACCGCACTTGTTTGAAGATGATATAAAAGTGAATATTTTATTAAGTGTCGTATAGCATCTCACATCAAGTTCACGTCAAATTGCACGTCAAAATAAAGTGATTCATAAATCTGTCGTAAGGTGTCTCCATGAAGAAAAACTTCATTCCTATAAATTGACTTTTGTGCAGAAGACGATCCAAATCGTAGAATGGGTCTCTGCGAAAGAATGATGAATAAACTGAACAGAAGTGAAATAGTTGTTGGTACATTTCTTTTTTCTAATGAATCAACATTCACATTGAAGGTAAAGTGACAAAACTGTACAATACAATAACACGATTTAAAATACATACCTATATAAGTACCTATATATCATTTATTGATTATGCATGCCCTGAGTTTAAGCACACTCGAGATAAAATTAAAAATTGCTTTGTTGTTGGATTGTCACGAGAAAGAACAAAATTATTTAAACTGGATAAGCAGTCCTCACTTTTAGGTTTCATTGATACATAAATTAGGCAATTAAATAAAAGATGTCTCAAATTCTTTCTTTAGATGCGTCCGACAAATAGTTAGTATCTTCAAAAGGTAAATATTTGGGCATCAGCGGTGATCATCGGTGATCATATTATGATTGGTTTTATATTTGTAGATGGAAATTTGACAGCTGAAAAATATTTCAGCATAATTAGAGACAAAGTTGTTCGTGCGCTGGTCAATTTATACCCCAACATAATAGAAACGAACTTATAGAATAAAAATATCTGGTAGGGCAACACCCCATTATGCTTTAATAATGAACTCACTTTAATGAAATCTTCCCTAATAAATGGATTGGACGAAGAGGTACTATTAAGTAGCTAGCTAAATCGCCAGACTTTACATCTTTGGATATTTTCTGTGGGGTTATCTCAAGAAAAAAGTATAACCAGTACAGTCAACTACCATTGCTGTCCTCAAAGAAAGGATCTTCTTCTTCTTGTAGTGCCTCTCCGTTTCGGATGTTGGCGACCATCATGGCAATATGTATTTTGCAAACTGCTGCTCTGAAAAGATTTGTGGTTGTTGTGTTGAACCACGTGCGTAGATTTTTCAGCTGGGAAATCATTCGCCTTGAGAGGAAAAAGAGGATAGCTGTAGAAATACGGAATATTTCACGGAGTTTTATAGGAGACTGTGTTATTACGATCTTGAAAGAAGCTGAATTAGATGACAGACACTTGAGAATTATATATAATTTACAATACAACCAAACTACCAACATTAAAGTGGATGATCTCTAGAAAGAGGGCAATCTCCATAGATATAGGAGAGAGACAATGGTGAATTCTGTCCCCGGTGTTTAACATGTACTCGGAACATATCTTCAAGCAAGCGCTGAAAGAACTACAGGAAGGCGTAATAGTCAACGGAATGTTTTGCACATAGCTTAGATGAATTGCATAAAATAATGTCGCGCCTATCAGATATAAGTAGAGAACATGGAGTTGATCTCAATGAGAAAAAACAAAGTACATGGTTGTCAGTAAGCGCAAAATATTCAATACACGGCTTTTGGTTAACTAACAACCAATTGGTTTCACTTACCTTGGTACCAATATAAACAGCCAATGGAACCACTCTACTCAAACAAAATGACGCATAGAAAAAGCCAGATCAGCGCTGGTTAAGATGAAATCTCTTTTCAGAAGTCACGATTTACCACTTGGTACCAGAATCTCTATCATTAAAAGCTATGTATTTTCTTCGTATTACATGGAGTAGCGGCCTGAACTCTTTCTGAAGTTTCTTTAAGAAGGCTCGAGTCCTTCCAGATGTGTACTCAGAGGAATTATTTGCTCGAAGTCTGGATGAGGTACAAGAAGGTATTAAAGTCAACAGAAGAATTGTTAATAAATTTCGATATGCCAACGATACGGTATTAATAGTCGGAAGCGAACAAGCAATACAAAATCTGCTAAACAAGGTACTGAGCATGAGTGAACAATAAGGTCTTAAAATTAGTTGCTGGTGAAAGTTACTATGATATGATGTAAGAAGGGTTTACAGGGAGGTAACCTTAGCTAGATTTATAAATAAAAGGAGTTGGCTGGATAGCTTTTGAGAAAGTTTCAGTATGTGCTATTCCCAAATAAGTCCCTGATCAAGACACCAAGAAATTTAGCCTCCTACTAACAATTTGTTAAAACGGGATGTGCAATGGTCTTATGTCTTAGGGTAAAATTCACTGTTTGTGATTTTGGCGATTTGCTAAAAACTATTGGAACAATTTGCTATCTACAGTCTTAATATCCAATTTATTGATTTGGGAAGGGTGATAACTTTGATATGATGTAGTATCATCAGCAAATTGTGGGTGATCATCGGCTGTGTTCCTTTACACGTGCTGACAGGTGAAAGGGCCAGGCTTCATAGTCGTAGGGGACGGAACATTGGAGAGCGAAAGATGACTGATATAAAGCTGGCCGAGAGATTAGTTTCAATCGGTCAGTGACAGCAGCATGTGATGTGGCGGAGTGGACGAAGTCAATAATCCCGAACCTTCGAAGCTGGGTTGACTGTGGACATAGGCAGCTGGATTATTATATGACGCAAATGCCCACAGGCCATGGCTGCTTCCACAGCTACTTTTTCAGGTTTAGGAGGGCACAGTCCGATGAGTCTCTTTACTGTGGTGTCTCGGATACTGTAACACATACGATGTTGGAGTGTGGGCGTGGGGCGGATGAAAAAGGTAAGTTTGAAAGAGAGTGTAACTGTGGAATGTTTGATTCCGTGAGAGAAATGGTAGATAAAATGATAAGGGATGAGTAGTAGTGGACACGGATCCACAAATTTATCAGGGAGCTACTCTCTTCAAAACAAAGAGTTGAGAGGGAACTGCCGCAGGCCGAACTAGGAGCGAATGAGAGACAGATGACGCGAGAGAGACAGCAGCGTCGCTAAGTCCGGGGTGTTAAACGTCTTTGGTGGTTCGTGTGGGTGTGGTTTTCCCGATGAATGTGTGTTCCCGAGAAATATTGGGAATCAAGTGATAACAGGGCATCAGGAGAGATGTTTTGCCTTAACTAGCCCTTCCATCCTGATGTCTGGAGTGAGAGAGGAGAGGTTTTTAGTTGGACGCCGACCGTTTCGGAGTGGTGCCGGAACGAGGTGTCAAAGGTCTAACTACCTCGGGCATCTCGTCCTGGCACAACTTCGGTAGGGTATTAGGAAACCAACACTACCTGAGTAAGTTACAGGTGTCTGTATGCAGATTTTCCATCTTCTTTTTAAAGATGTAAAAAAAGTATCATCAGCAAATAGAACTGTCTTATTGGGCCCTTCTATGAAAATCTCAAGGCATTTATATAAAAAAAAATTAATATTGGACCCAAGACTGACCCTTGAGGCACTCTTCAAAGGTTTTTTGTCAGATTTAAGCTAGTTAAAGAACACATACTTAAGTCTATCTGATAGATAATAACCAACTGATTGAATAGACATAGATGTAAGTTGTAGGCATGCAGTTTTTTAAGAAGGACACTATAAGTCACACAATTAAAAGCTTTAGTAAAATCAAGGAATGAAGCAATGGTATTAAGAAAATGTTCGATTCCTTCCAAAATATTTCTTGTAAAATGGTCCATAACAAGTGCTGTTGACTTGTTTTTTCTGAAGCCAAATTGAGTTAAAGCAAAAAGTCCATTGGATTCAAAACAGTCATTAATCTGCTTCGTTAAAATTCTCTTAAATACTGGAAGAAATTGGTAAAAAAGAAATTAGACGAAAGATACTTTGATTATCAACCGAATCCTTACCTTTAAAGAGAGGTATGACTTTTGCAATTTTAAACACTGAAGACACTCGTTAAAATGCAAAATGAAATTTAGTATTATAATAGTTTATTAATTTAGTTAAAGGTATGATAATGAGTTTAATTGCTTTAATTATTTTTGTGTTAATTCGATCAGGGTTCTGACTGTGGTTACTTTTTAATTCCTCAATTGCTTTTGCAACTCACTCAAATGTATTGGCTTAAACCTGAGAAAGAACGATCGGAGAGGAATGATGGAGGAGCTGGTATAAAACTAATGAATGTATCGAATGATTGGTCCGTATGATAAAGTTTATTTATTTCATTTTCAGCAATACCACAGAAGAAATTATTAAAAATATTTGTATTGAAGGGTGAATTTTTTATTGGTGAATTCTTATTTTTCGTGTTTATAAGGGACCAAATAGACTAGTGACAATTTTCAGAGTTTAATATAAAATCATCATTTGATTTAAGCATGCCTGTATTTAAAAAAAAAAAGAAGAGTCTCGATCGTTTAAAATATAAAAAAATGTGGAAAATATTTGAAAACAAATGAAATGTAATAGTAAAAAAATATTTCATGTTTTTTGTTTATACCTACGCATATATTTATCAATTCGGTAACTACCTATAAAATCGTATATTGTTGGGGGCATTGCACTTCGAACTGGGTTAATATTATGTGTGACTAAATTAAACTTACAATCATCGAAAGATAATTAAATTATAATAAATTTTGTTACTCAATATTTAACAATAGAAAATAACCTATAAATTTTACAAACAATTTATACATACTTTGTTTCGACGATTAATAATCAATAAAATATGGATGGGGAATATCTGGAATAAAAACACAATAATTAGTATAATGTACACAAGCTATACAGTGTGTAAAAGCCAAATGGAATAAATTCATTATTTAGGTTACTGTACATATTTATAAAAAATCCCGAAACACGTCAAATTTAAATTATAACTTGACATTCTTTAACGTGAAAATGCAACCCCTACCTTCAACCCCCTTAGAATGACAGGTACAACCTCCAATTTTTAAAATAGGAAGTATAGGCTTGTGATATATCGTTTGAAAGGTCTTTTCATTCTCCATTCAAAACTGTTGTCGCTTTCAAGTTTATTAAAAATAATTAAGATAAAATAAATTAAAATCATGTGGTTACCGAAATTCGCTAAAATATACTCAAAACTTATTTCCCGTTTAGATCTTGATAATGAGAAAGTAAACAAAAACCATAGCAATGTGGTTTTTGGATGGTAACCATTAAAAAACTTTCCGAATTTCCGTGGCAACGTTATTTTAACACGCATTAGTAAATTGTTTTATTTAAGTTGTCAGTATTTTAATTTAAGTAAAAAGTTCGTTCAATTCAATTCTGAAAAATGGTTAGATTAACGGAAATGCATAAAATAACAGTTTTACAAATGATTGGTTACGGAGATAACACCCGAACACAACAGGAAGTAACTCGCCTATTTCATGAGAAATTTCCTAATTTACCGCCTATATCCCAAGGAACAATAAGTAAAATAGAGAAGCAGTTTCGCGAGTTTGGTCATGTCAGGCAGATAAAAAAGAAGCTGCCAATGCACTGAGTGATGAACTCAAATTAGATGTGTTGCTTGAGTTTCAGGAAAATCCACATACATCGAGTAGACAGGCATCCACTACATTCAATGCTAGCCATACATCGATAGTAAACATATTAAAAGAAAATAAATTGCATTCCTATAAGATGATACCTACTCAGGAGCTCATGGAAGACGATTTTGATAGGAGAACTTTTTTTTGTGAGCAAATGATGGACATGTTGGATAACAATATTATCCAATTAGAAGACGTTATGTTTTCTAATGAGTGTATTTTTTCACTTAATTATCATGCTAATCGGTAAAATTGCCCCTACTGGGCCACGGAAAATCCTCACTGGATGAGAGAAGAATACACTCAATACCCTCAAAAGGTTAATGTTTGGGCAGAGATTGTAGGAAACAATATCATTGGTCCCTTTTTCATTGAGGGCAACTTGAATGGCAACAATTATTTGGCACTACTTCAAAATGATGTCATTCCAACGTTGGCAAATTTATATCCTGATCCAGGAAACCCTCAAGTTCCAGCGAATACTATATGGTTTCAGCAGGATGGAGCACCACCACATTACCAACTTAATGTCCGGCAGTACCTCGATACAATATTTCCCAATCGGTGGATAGGGAGGCGAGGATGGATTGAATGGCCAGCGCGATCACCTGATCTTACATTATTAGATTTCTTTTTATGGGGATATGTGAAGAGCCATGTGTACAAAACTAAACCTTCTGATTTAAATGACTTAAAAGAACGAATAACGCTTGCGATTAGGTCGATCACGCCTGTTATGTTAAATAATGTTAAAAGACAGTATTATTTGAGATTAGGATGTTGCCAAGACGTTCGCGGTAAACATTTTAAACATCTACTTCATTAACATTCATAGTTATTTTTCGTGTTCTACATTTTATTACGTTTTGCATTACATTTTAGTTTTTGATTGTATTGTAGCGAATTTCGGTAACCACATGATTTTAATTTATTTTATCTTAATTAATCTTAATAAACTTGAAAGTGACAACATTTTTGAATGGAGAATGAAAAGACCTTTCAAACGATGTATCACAAGCCTATACTTCCTATTTTAAAAATTGGGGGTTGTACCTGTCATTCTAAGGGGGTTGAAGGTAGGAGTTGCATTTTCACGTTAAAGAATGTCAAGTTATAATTTAAATTTGACGTGTTCGGGATTTTTTATAAATATGTACAGTAACCTTATTAATGAATTTATTCCATTTGGCTTTTACACACTGTATATTGTCTTTTTATTTCACATTCATTCGCTATTCTGAACAATTTAATTTCGAGTTTCACATGGTATAAACTTGATAAAATATAAACAAATAGATACTGTTTTTGTAATGCTCGTGGCGAATAGGTTAATAAACAATTGAAGTTCAACACTTCAGAAAGGCAAAAAGTTTACCTGCAATACTGTTAGGAAGTAATTCAATAGAAGCTCGGGCAAATGAAAGAAAATCTAAAACCAGGTAAACTATAAACTCATACAGATTACAGAAACGGGAATGTGCCTCGGAATAAGAAATGTTAAACGACGACGATCCAAGCGAGAAACAGGACAAGGAATTTATGGGAAACGAAACACTCCCTTGGAATCGGTACTTGGAATATAAGATCTTTAAAAACAATAAAAATAACTAAAGAACCGAAAGAAAAGTGCACCACATACTAATGGAGCCCGCAAGTAAAGAAAAAACAGTTTGATGTGTCGTCAGTATTTTGTAAATCAATTCAGCTACGCAACTACTCTTGTACCTAATTAGTGAGTCAATTGCATAGCATACTCCCACCTTTTTTTTTCGTCTTTATAGAGGGGGGGGGCTGGAATCTTTAAAAGACATCTCAGTCTTAGTACACCGCCAGGACGCCGTAAGACTGACCTTAGTGCAGGATTCGTTCTTCCTACTCCCGGCGATAGTTCCCGAGGTACTTTAAAATGCTCTCTCGTCGCCAAGTCTACGCCGAACTTTACCTGCTGAACCAGACCCTCCTCTACCATCCAACGATCCGGAAGCGGAATGGCCGCTGTAAGGCCGGCATCACTTCCGAAGCACTACCTTCATTCATTCATTCTCCATTCATACACATCCACACTCCATTCATCAGCAAGGAGGCTCCCTGTCTCGTTTCAGGTAGCGCGTAGAAGACCCTTATCGCTCCTAGTACAGCATCATTCCCAGACGTTCATTTCCTCCTTCCCCACAGTCTCATGCCTATCTAACTCATACAATGTGACCCACTTCTCTAGCTTCAACTTCCAGCATCTTTCACTCTTACCCTTGCCGTTGGTCCAGCTGTCTTTCTTCCTCTTCCTTTTTCTTGATCACTGCACGGATATAACTGTGTATGTTAGTCCAACCTGATTTATTTTCAATCATGCTCTCAATCATTTCTCTCACTGTAACAAAATTCACACCTGTCTCTCTCTCTCCATTATGTTCCTTTCCACTATCCATTTGCTGCAATCTAACATCGTATGTCACAGTGTCCACATATCCACAGTATAAGCATTCATCTGTGCCAGCCTTTCCGAACCAAGAGAGGTAGGGCCTAAAACACCCGTGTCAGCACCTGCGTCAAGAAATAATCCAGTTGCCTGTGGCCACAGTCCACCCAATCTCTTATGTTCGGGATCAGCATTTTCGTCCACTGTGCCACATCCTCCGTGTTGTTCCATTCTGCTCCCCCTATTTTCAATTCTGGTGCAATGTCACTCCTAGGTATTTTGCTTATTTCTTGGGTATTAGACATGCTTCCGCACATTGCAATTCAACACTTTGCCCGTTCCTTGTACCCTTCAGAATAATGGCTCCGGTTTTCTCTGCCGCAAGTTTCAGTCCGTGCTGTGTCCATCCATTTCTTTACGACGCGGCCTGCATTCCGAAAGCAGTATTTGAAATCTGGCTCATCCGGGGCCACTACCAATACAGCGAGGTCATCCGCGAATGCGAAGGGGGTTGTACCCTCTCCGTATTCACAGTGCATTACCTTGTCATATGCCAGGTTCCATAGCATACTATCACCTAGCAGTGCTAGTCCCGTGTTATCGAGTAAAACGACGATTGGCATATCGATTCGTGGCAGGGTGCGTAACTATATATACATGGCGGTAAATTCAAAAAGCACATAAAATTACCTAGAATTGTAAACTCATTTTTAAGTAATGGAAAATGAATATAATTCTAAAATAACAAAAAAACCCTTATTCTATACGATAATATGTATATATTTTTCATATACTATTTGGATGTTCTTGGTACGTTTAGGTTTTATTTATTTTTCATTACATTAAAATGCCAAAGTGGTTACAAAAATTAAAGAATAAAATATAGAATAAAATTTTTATTTATAAAATTTTTACAAGAAATCTTTTGTGTTACAAGAAATATTAATAATACAATCCAAGTGTAGTATAATTTAGTGTTCTTAATGTTGTGACAAGAACTTGTCAGTATTTAAATAATTTTGTTTTGTTATTACAATGTCAAGTTTTATGTGAATACAAGCCTGGTCTTGGTCTTCTTACTTGGTCGTGATAAAAACAAACTTGGAATGGCTGTTCTCTTAATGCCCCAATGTCCAACTTTGAATATATCCTTCCCTCTTTAAAATGACTAGCGCATAAATAAAAATTAATAAAACAAATGAAAATATGGCGTCTTATTCTTCTCAAGGTAAGGGAGACTTTGACTTTAGTGACATAAAGTGACAACGAACAACGCGCAGGAACGAGAATAGCAGTGCTACTAAACGGAAGGGTGCCAAGTAAAAACGTGCGTTGATCTTGGCTATCCTTTTTATCAATCTAGGTTTAATTTATATGTGACTCAATTGAGCGCGCAAGAAAATCGAAAGATTGGAGCGTTGTGGTGGGGAAATCGGCGTGTGTGCTATCCATCCACCAATCTACAATGAATTATACTTGTTTATGTTGTTGGTTGGCGTAAGAGGTATGTTGGTCGTATATTTTTTTAAACCATGCAATCCTTTGTCTGGATTATCCAGATTTTCTTGTCCAGAAAATCATGAAGAAAACCGACCATTCGGTCGAAAACCGGACATTTGGAAACCCTACCTTGCTGCTTGCTGACTAAATGCTGATTTTAATTAAGTGCCCCATCTCTTAATAATAGGTAAAACTGAACATTCTTTGTAAAACTGAAATCGTTAAAATTGAACTCATTAAAAAAAATATCTTTAAGTTATGTGCTGCCTTTACCATATAGCTTGCATTGTCACTTAGCATTAATAAAATTTTATTGCAAGATATAATTTCCGGTAGAAAAAACGTCATAACTTATCTTAAACAAAACGTGTCTTGGTCAAATTGTTGGTTTTCTCCAATTGCTTTGACGCAATAAGTTAACATCAATTTTTTACATATTCGTTTAAAACCCCTATCATTAATAATGCACCATATAGTGCCTTCGTGAATCAGTATTTTCGTCAACTGTAAAACAAACCGAGTTTACAATATTTCTGCAAAAATAAGTTAAAGATGACATCGTTGACTTTCAAAATTGGAATTCCCTAAGCACTGCGCCATTGTCAATTGTCCTTTTGAATTCAGCCCTTTAAGAATTTTCAGAATATTTATAGTGGAAAGGTTTTAAAATGAAAAGAATTAATTACAATTTTACAAAAAACTTTTCCTCCATCTAGCTTTAACTCAAGATATGGCTGAATCCAAGCACTTAGTTTGGACATCGCAATATAAATAAATTAATGAAGTCACGAGTTAGGTAATAAACTTAAACTATTCGCTCCGTGCGTGACCATGGTAGGGGTACCTTGAAACGATACCAGCGTGCGTAGCGGCAAAATATGACAAAATTGGAATCTTTTTACGCATAAATTTTATCAAAAATGTGTGCAAATACATGTTGCGTATTTAATTGTGCTAATAATAGCAACAATAGTAAGTGTAGTTTTTATGTAGTAAAGGGTAAATATCACATAACCTCATTTTTATTCAATTGAAATAGGAAATATTTAAATAATTTACCTTAAATGATATTTTATAAGGCTTCAAGCTAACTGCAGAGTGCCTGATGACTTTAGCTTTTATATCATAACTTTTACTATTACTGTTTTTAATTATATGCTCTTTCACGTGAAAAACTTGATTTGCCAGTACTAGATTTTTCCCTTTCTTTTCCGTTTGGGGTTAAAAAGATATATTATGATGAATTTTGAGAAACCCAGTTTTTAATACTACATTTATTTTGTACATAAACTGAAAAAATATAATTAAAAAGTTAATTATTAATAATTGTCAATTTCGCCTGTATTTAACAATGTCATATGTTTAACCTGAAAATTGGTAGGTCCAAAACTGTAAGATGAAGGCGGTAGGTGTCGCGTCAGTCACGCACGGAGCGAATGAATACACTTTTAAAATTTGCCTCAATGCACACGTTTATGACGTGACGACGCGAAAACCATGAATAAAACTAATGTAAATTTCGGAAATTCATACAGCTACTTATTCCTAAAAACTTCATCAAAAAATCACCCTTTCGGATTTGGAAAACCCGTCCTACTAAAAGTGGTTATGTATGTTTTATTTTGTTTGTATATTAAGGTTGCTAATTGTTTACCAATTTATCTAAAAGCTTTTAATAGAATAGCAAGTAGTACGCTTAAAATGATTCAAAGAAACAGAGGCTTTATAACTTAGAGAATTGAATGAATAATTTCAAGAAAAGGTTGACACATTCAAAAAATATTGGCGTTATACATTTTTTTTTTTTATAAAAATATATGCAATATCTTGTAACAATATGAAATTTATGCAAACTATGCCAGATATGCAAAAAAATGTATTTTACATATATTTCGGTCTCTAGTAATAAGCACTTCAAAAGTTGAGGAATAGGAAAAATCCCAACCAAGATAATATTCCCAATGAACTCCAGAATGGAGATCCAAGTCCTAGAAAGAACTAAACCAATTCATCAAAAATGGCTTCAAAATGTTATCGCAAATGAATAGCACCTTAACACCATAATAGTCATGTTCAAGTTCAAATTAAGCAGTACTATCATGCATTTACAAATCAATTATATTAGATAGATAGGCAAATTACACTCTCATAATCTCGAGTTTTTCATAAGAAACTTTTTTAATGTGTTGTGTTACGTTACGAGTAAAGTAAGATCGTAAAATAATTCATAACATATTATAATAATAATATAATATGTTGACGTACCGTCTCAAGTATATTATACTTTTAGACGGTACCACAGTACGTCAATGGTACATCGATTGTGATAAGCTGCAAAGCAGTGCGCATGGTGACTTATAGACCTGCCGCATGTCGGATAGTATACAAGTACTACTCGCGACGGTACTCGAATAAGAAGAGTACCGACCGGGGCGGTCACTCTATGAGGTCACACAGGTGTGCATCGACTGCACGGTAACTCTTGGCTGGTCATTACGATTAATTGCTTTTGGACAAGAAGAAATAACTAATAAAAAAACAAACAACTGGTGATTTGTAACTATACAATGTATAGTAGAAGGGGGAAGGGGCGACGAAGTTCTGTAATGACAAGTAATTGTTGTTGTCACGTAAATTGTGCGCAAGGTTTTTTCCTTCTCGCTTAATTTTTGGTTTGAGCTAAAAATCGTTAATATTGGGCTAAGGTCGTTTATCAATGGCATCTCGGCTTATTAAATTTATTTATCAAATGCAAAATCTAAAAAAAGCTGTTGCTTTAAAAGCCGAGGTGTATATTATCAAGAATTTATTTAGTATTTATAATTTAAATGTATTCTTTTTAGGCTTCCGTATCCATCAGGACGTAGGCAACTACATTAACATGTTTTCTTTGTTTACAGTGGAGCTTAATAACTTCTTCCATATTTTGTTGGTCTACTGTCCACCTGACATGCTGACCTTTTATCTCATCGATATTTTCTTTCGTAATGATTTTTTAATTAGGTTAATTATTAGTTTTCTTTTTTGCATTCTTCGTAGAACTTCAATGTTTATTTGATGACCGTTAATATTCTGAGCTTTACTTAATGCTTAGAATATTATGCCACATATTAATAACACAAACCAAATGCTTTAATATTAGGGAGTTAAAGTGCAGAGCAAAACGTTAACGTTAACGTATAATTTGACAGCTACTCGTGCGCAGTAGATGATTACACACGTTTGCGTTAACGGGTCTCCGTAACCTTGCGTGCCTTTACGAATTCCCTTAACGTTATCCAAATTGTTCCGAGTATTACCGAATGTCTGTCAAATCTCCGAAAATTAAAAACTTTTTGTTGGTTTGTGATGTTAACCAAAGATTTATCTTTTGTTTGTATTATTCTAACCTAAGAATAGTGAAAAAAATTAAAAAAAAATAACGGAAACCAATTTCCCAATAAATTATTACCAAATACATGTAGAAGTACAGTATCGTCCATGCCATTATCCTGGAAATCAGATTCCCCAAACATTTCAATATTAAGGATATCTTCCATTCTGCTGTAAAATCAATCAAAATATTTCATAAAAAATCTACCTAAACCAGGAAAAAAATATAAAAGGACACTGTCTAATCATTCAAATTTGTAAACAATCCACAACAAATCTGAGTAAAAGTAAGGTTAGAAACACACGTTAGACGTTAACGTTTTACACTTCACAGTTAAAACGTTAGGGGCCGTAGACGTAATTTCTTTACGTTTACGTTAGTGTTAACGTTTACGTGTTACCTGCACTTTAACTCTCTATTAACGTTTCTCTCACCGTACAACACTGTAGAGATACGTAGTATTCGAGTTTATAAATGTTTACGAAAAATAAAGTAGTTTTGCATTTTGTAGAACATATATCTTAATTTTGCTATGTGGGCTTTTACTGTCATTCAGTGCCAAGCTTAATTTAACTTTTTTATAATCCTTTTATGTTTTTTTGGCAGATATTCTACTCAGTTTTGTTTATGTTTATTATTAATGTTTTAATTTGTTTTCACTTGTTACTATGATCCTTTTTGTGAAAAGATTCATTACAAATTCTTTACCAATTCACCTCCTATTCCCCCAACAAGAAAATCATCTCCTATTGCGATAATTTAATTGTTAAAAGATGAGAAAGAAGATCTGTTATTCAGATTAAAAATGATATAAAAAAAATGTGGTGGAATGGAAAAGGAAGTTGCAAGAGAGTTTGGAGAAATAATTCTATTGTTATTAAAAATATTGCAATTAAAATACCTAAAAAAAAACCTCAGGAAAGAAGTTCAAGAATAAGGATATCTCATTGTGGTCAAAGGAAGTTCAAGAAGAAATATAGAAAAAGAAAAAACTATGTAAAGGTTGGCAAGAAACAATGTGGACGTATCTTTAAACTTATAGGTTGCAAATAAGGCAGCGAAAATAGCAGTAGCAAAAGCTAAAGTAAAAACGGATAAAAATCTATACGGCAACTTCATGTCAAAGGAAGCGGAATGATATCTAACGGATATTCAACTATTGAACGAAGAAAGCCAAATATATTAGATATCAAATTAGAAAGATGTTAAAGAGATAAGAACATGCAAAATCGCAAATACTATTAGAATGGGCTACAGAATATACTACAGGTGAACCAAAAATGGACCTCAACGGAAATATATCAACACGTAAAAGAAAAATGAAAGTGGTAAATGAAATGCTGGGTATTAAACAACACAAGAATAAATATTTGAAGAAATACAGTGACGACCTAGAAGAGATGATTAAAAGACAAAAGATGCGTTTCATAAATGGCTAAACGGCAGAACCTCAGGAACACGAGAAGAATATGTTACTCTCAGACAATAAGTGAAGCAAAGAATATAATGTGCAGAGACATAGAGAACATGAAAGGGGATAATAGATCAACGAAAGTAAAAAAAAACATCAGAAGTAATAAACGAAGAAAAACATCATACAGATAATTACATCAAAGGAGTGGACAAAGCATTACACAAAATTATGGAAGAAGAATAGACTGGAGTATATCTCACAAGACCCTGTTACAATAATACGAAGGAAGCCAAAATCATAAATGAAGATATAACTTAAGCACTAAAGAAAGCCAAAAACAACAAAGCATCAGGACCAGGGAACATTAAAATGGAATTGTCGAAATATGGAGGCGCAGGATCCATGCATCTGAAGCTCATGCGCCAGATCATTGAAGCTCTGCATCTGGATGTGAGTTACGACTAAAGACTCAAAAATTTGGTTTTATTTCGAGTGCCTTTTTAAAGTACACGAGGCATGCATTGGGTATCTTCCAGATTCTCTTCGCATATGCGTCTAATTCTGTTGTGGAGTATTATTAGGAAAATCTTAAGAATGTGGCTCATTAGGCTAATTAATCTATACAATGAGCATTTTCTAGCATTGTGTTTTTTAGATATTGTGACAAAGATGAACTTGAGCCAGTCTGCGGGAATTACTCCGCTGTTGCTATACATTGCATTAAGAAGTTGTTCTACTACTTTTGTGGTATCTTCATTTATTATCAGCAACATTATCTTAAGCAACTCAGTTGTTATATCATTTGTTATATCATTTGGACCACAAGATTTTCTAATTTTAGCATTTTTTTAAAGCGTGTTCTACCTCTGATTTTATAATTTCTGTGCAGGCGGTACAATTTTGGTAGGGTTTGGTAATATTATTTCTGCCATCTTCAAATAACTCTCATATCTAGAGTTGCCATTCTCTTCCTATTTTGTTCTAATTCACAATAATTTTGTTGTTATTGTCAACTAGTACAGAGGGAACTCGTTTTTTAAATATGTTGCATATTTCTTTTACTGGAATATATGATAAGGAAATTAAAGAAAGAATAAGATAAATATGTGTAAGACCTAATACTTATGTACTGGATCCGAGGTGTGATTTACACTTAAGTTTAGAAGAAGAGACTATTAAGGGTTGTAGGACTTTTAAGTGTTTACAGTCAATACTAAGCCGAGATGCTTTTATAAAAGATATAGAAATGAAAATAGCTCGGGAAAAACAAGCCAGTTAAACACTCCATTAAGTGATGTGGAACAAGTCTCTAACCAAAGAAAACAAAAAAAAAAAAGATTTTTAGAGCATCGTGCTAATTATTGCCCTATATGGAGCGGAAGAAGGGCCAATAACAACAACAATACGAACAAAAATAAGAACAGTTGAATTGGAATGCCAGAGCACAGGTGGCCAAAACAAATATTAGACTGTGGCTCGCCGGGAATAAGACGGAGAGGAAGACCTGCTACAAGATGGAAAATGCACATAGGAAATGCTATGATAAATAGATACCTCAGAGAAGGCAACTGGGGGAATAGCGTTCTGTGGAGGACGAAAACGGCGAACTCATAATGGGATAGAGCTGGAATAGAGAAAGAAGAAAGATTTTAAAAATAAACGAAAGAAGTACTTTTGACAGTTGACAATTAAACGAAGACTTTGACAGAAAACTAGTTGAAATAACGAAGAAAATAACACCAATGGCCACAAAAAGAAAAAACGAAGTAGTTGAATAAGCACTTTAAAAAATAAAGAAAGGTAAAGCAGTATGACCAGTAACTATAATTTTCATTATAAGGTAGCTGATGTAAAAATATAGAGAAAGAAAAAAAATTCTCATATTATATTTATTGACTTTTAAGAAAGTATTTGATAGAGATCCTCGCGAGATTTCTGTGGTGGACGCTCATTAAGAAATGGGTGTTTCTTAATGAGCGGTGTTTCTTAATCTTCTAAAAGAAGATTTTTAAATGTTGAAATAACATTTTAATTAAAAATTTACCACAACTGCAATCCTTAATATTTAAGTGTCAAATCAGTAAAATTAAACAAACTCTAAATCTAATCTACGTTTTCTATAATCTCTTTTTATTCGATAATAATTTCATATATTTCTTAAATGATTTCTTCGTGCACGCTTATGACTAGTGATGATATCGCTGGGATAGTGAGTAGATTCTTGGTGGTCTATAAAAATGGTTTTCTGGACTAAGTGATTGATAGACCGTGTAGTGGACGGTAATTGGGGTCAATGGATCATGATAGAAAGGCATTCAGCGCGGGGAATAACTGCTAAGACTTTGAAGTAATTTATTACTTAATGATGTAATTATTTTGAAGTCGGCTACCAATGAAGTTATATAAAGCTGACAGGTAACAGGATAACGAATTTGTTGTCTAAATTGATTGTATGATTTGTAAGATTTAGAATTATTTGGTAAGGTGTAATGTACTGTAAATCTCAATTGGTTTTTAAATGTTTTTCTTCGTTTTTTAGTTTTTTATTTGGTACGGATATTGGCCATTTATGTTTTTTCATTCTTGAATTAAACTCTTTAATGGTCCCTTTTTTTAACCACTATGATAATAAATGACTATAACAATATAGTTGAACTATTTCTATTTTTATTTTTAACAGTTTCAATTAAAACTATTGACAACATTGACTTGCTTTGCAAAAAACCCACTGCGAAATAGAAAAGAAACTGCAAAAACAAGTACAATTATGGTTTATGGTCTGTTGGGCGCAAGTTATCACCGGTCATACAAGATAGCCACATTTGCCAAACACGATATTGACAACTCTTCACTAGTGTCTAATGAAGCTCAACAGATCCTAGGCTAATTAACCTGGCTAGAAATGTTTCCACTGTTTCCCTCCATTTTCTTCTGTCTATGGTCCCAGTTCTTCAATTTGTTATTTCGATTGTTTGTAGGTCTTCTTTACACGCCTCTAGCCACTTTTTTTCTGGTCGTTCTCTTGTCTTTCCTTTCCCTCTCGGCAGGTAGTCCTTTGCCCACCTTGTATCTGGCATTCCCGCAAGATGGCCTAACCATCTAAGTCTCTTTGTCCTGACGATCTGGCTAATTTCTGGTTTCTCGTACAGCTCTCCGATCTCTGCATTTGTTTGTCTCCTCCAAATGTCTTTATAGTATTTTACTCCCCCGGATATCTTTCTGCAAACACTCAGTTCCCAGGTGTTCAGCATACAGTGAGTTGAATCACTGTTCGACATAGTCTCAATTTTGCCTTTCTGCAGATGTTTTTTACGTTTAGTAGTTTGTGTAGAGCTTCGACCATCCCCCTTCCTTTCGATATCAGCTTCTGAATTATTTGGTTTTCTTTCCCTTAACTTTTCAGGGTTACTCCTAGATACTCAAACTCCGTCACCTCTTTGAAGCAATACTATTTATTGTCGTTTTTTGTGGTAGTGTTCAGTTGTGTGTCTTCATAAATGTGGTCTGCTCCATTTCCATAGACTTTGTTGTTTGCTTATTAATCAGTCCATACAGTTCAACTTTCGCTTCAAAGAGTTTAAAAATCTTTAGCAGTTTTCCTTTAGTTCTTGCCATTACCACTACATCATCCGCAAATATTGAACCTGGACAACAGAAACCTGGATCTGGTTTCTGTTGTCATAAATCATACCTTTTATTCGTATTCCATTCTCTCTCATTATTGCCCGCAGTAAGAAATTAAAGAGTATTGTGGACAGCGGATCTGTCTGCTTAAGTTCTCTTCTTACTTTAAATTTTTCTATTTTCCTTTTATTTTTACTCTATTCTTGGTCTCCATCAAGGTCATTGTTTCTATCACAGAATCGTGAGCTATTTGAAATCTATAAAGAGGAGGATTAACTTTAACTGTTGCTCGTACTTACTACTCTAAAAAACTTTAAGACGAATATTTAATCTTTGGTGGATCTGCCCTTTTTGAATCCTCCCTGGTACTCACCAACCTGCTCTTTAAGTACATTTTCAGTCTATTTCTTATGGCTCTGCCGAGTACCTTGTATGTTACATCGAGAAGAGTGATACCCCTGTAGTTTCCACACACTGCTTTATCTCCCTTCTTATGAATGGGACATACTATTGCCTCTCTCCATACTTCCGGAATTTCCTCGTACTTCCAGACTTTCGTCAGCAGGTAACATATCCGCCTTATAAGTGATTTTCCCTTTTGTATTTTTTCATGCTACATAAATATAATTTGGCTTATTTCTTACACGGAGGGAGTCTCCATTGTTTTCGCAGTAACGTTGACTTTCCCTACCATTTCCACTTGCTCCTCATGATTTCGATCCGGTTCTTCATTAAGCTGCTCTCTGATATGCTCTTGCCATCTATCTAGCTTCCTTTTGTTTTCTTTTGTTCCTTAGTCACTGCTTCTTTTCGCCTACTGGTAGAAGTTTCTTACATTTTTATTAATGTAATGTTCTTCAATCTCTTAAAGCTTTTTATTCATATGCTCCCCATTTTCCCTCCTACTCACTTTTTTCGCGTGATTTCTCTCTGCTTCATATTCGTTTTTTATTTTCGTCAGTTAGTTTATCCATATATTTTAGTCTTCTCTCGTTTCGTTCGTTAAGTCTTTTCTTAACATTTGCATAAACCTATGCTTTATCTCTCTCCGTCTTTACTTGACCTATCCATTTTTAAGCTGTTTCGTTTATAGCTTCTTCTATTATTTCCCACTCCATTTCGATGTCACCTTAATTTTTGCTTCGAAGTAGTTTTGCTGTCACTTCTGCCTGGAAGTTCAGCACTATCTTCGTTCCTTTGTTTGGCAACGTAATATTTTTTATATGATATAATACTATAACAGCTACTATGAATAGACTTCTTTTTTCCGGCATTTATCCGTGACTGTTGACACTCATTCTGGGAATGATATTATTCTTTGCTGCTGTGAATAGTCTTGTGGTGAATGTTGTAAAAGTGATTCATAAGTTGTTTAGCCTGAATATTCAGTTCAGCTAGTTTTTGGATTATTAGGGCGTTTGTGATTTTGTCCATTTGTGATTTTATGATTTTTTTAATTTCGACATTTCAAATCTTTTCAGTCTCCTTACTTCTGCCTCATTGAATGTCAACACTCAATCTTTTAGCTTTTTTTGCTTAACATCCCAACTTTCGTTTTTAGATTTTATATATATATATATATATATATATATATATATATATATATATATATATATATACTTAAACCTAAAGCTAATAATAATACTATTACAAGAATTAACCGCGTCCATTATCACTGCGCCGAGCTTTCGACATCCTCTCTGATGTCTTCTTCGGGGCTTTCGAGCTCTAAGTCTCCTAAGCCTCCAGACACTGCTGTACTGATCACTAATCAATACACTACTACTGATTAGTAATTCTAGCATCAAGAATTTGGTTCTGAGGTGGTTTAACTTGTTTCCATTAACGTTGATGCCATATGTTGACCACTTTGTAGTTTTGAAGACTAGGGCTAGATTAAAAAGCTTTCCAGATATTACGTCGACTTGTCTAACTCATCTCTTAATGGGGATGGGATTTGTATTTTCGTCTAGTTGTACTATCATAGTTGCGTTTTCATATATATTGTGTATTAGTTGCCTATATCTCGAAACTATTCTATAATTATTAATAGCGTATTCCATAGTCCACATCTCTATGTCTTTATAAAATGCCTTTTTACATTCTACGAAGGTAAGAAATACGGGTAGTTGGTACTCTACTATTTGCATTCTCTATCAGTGTTATTATTGTCAGCAGATGGTGTGATGTACTTCCTTCGCGAAAGCCATCTTGTTCAACCGGTTGGTAATTATCTATTTTTTAAGTCAACCGATTGTTAATAATAATTCTCATAAACATTTTGTATACTTAACTGAGCAACGATATAGGTCCATATCTCTTTAGGTCACATTTGTCCCTTTTTTGTGTAAGAGTATTACTAGACTCTCGTTCTAGTCGTTAGGGATTTTGCTATTTTGGAAACATCTATTAAATAACTCTGTTGGAATAGGGATTGTTACTGTCTTGCTTGTTTTCAAGAGCTCGCCCATTATACCGTCATGCCCTGAAGCTTTATTATTTTTTAGCTGTTTTAAAGCTGATACGTTTTTTATTTTCCTTTTGTTGATCTCTTTTTTTTGTTGTTCTCTTTTGTTGATTCATTAGGTTGGCTTTGTGAGCTGTACAAGCTGTTGTATGTTTTTCAGTTTTTCAGTGTACAAGTTTTCGACTATGTTTGTAATTTTATATGTGTCCTTCTATTTCTAATTATTCTATCCTATTTACGTATAGTACTGCATATCAAACGTTTAGGTTAGGTTCACAAAGCACATAAATATTGGGCTGTTATATTCTATAACTTTCTCCATTATCTGGGCAATTATGAAGATAGCATCTGTCGTCCATTTGATCAGTTGCTTTCAAAAAGCTTATGGTTATTTGCTTAAATAGGTTCTTTTCCTTGAGTAATATGCTAGTTTCATAAATTCTGATGGAGTAGTCTTTGGGTTTCTCTAAACGTATATGTCTCTAAATGTCTCTTGTACGTATATTTCGCCGATAAGATTTATAACGTTCATTGGGGGATCAGATCAAGGTTGTTTTCTATTATTGATATTCTTCAAAGCAAATTGAATCTCTCCAATTGCTTATATTTTTACATTTTAATTTTACGTCAATGCTTCTTTCGATTTGTCAACATATGGTAAATATGAAATTTTTTCTTTTTATTTCTCCTTTCATTTCCTTTAATTTTTTATGTAAATTAAATGTGTCGTGTTTTCTTGCTATTCTATTCTATTCTATTCTTATTTGCATTATTGAATAAATTTATTCGTTCTGAAATTAATTGTTGAAGATTTTAAGTATTCCAACTATCATCTTGTCAATTAGGGTTATAGGTTATTTTCCCAGAAAGTTTTGCGTTCGATACTCAATCAAGTGAACCGTTACGATTTAAGATATATTTATTAAGGTCGAAAAAAATTATTCGTTACGCTTCTCGCACGACTAGTTGAGTAATTAGATAAGGTACTTCGGGTATTTTTTTTATACCTTGTGATCGATACACAACAAATCAATAGATTATAAATATACGGTTTTCTTTTGAAGCATGTGTACGACATAAAAGTAATTAATTCTTTTATGACTGACTGATTATAAGTAATTAATCAGATGTTGTGTGCCTTACCATAAATAATGAAGGAATGAAGAACAATATACTACACTATACTTTTTAAAATGGTACTCGATTGTCTTATTTCACAATTAAAGAGTATACTTAACGAATTGAGTAAAAGCAACATTTTCAGGAGAATTAAAAAACCAATTAATTTAACCATTTATGATTAAAAGTCTTTGTATTTTAACAACTACTTATAATAATATCGTATTGGATTGAACCGGGGAGATTCTTTCGGCCAGGTTCCGGCGCCAATTACGCCTTTAACCCTGTTTCAGGTAACTAGTGTCGATGCACACTAGCCCAGGGAGATCGACAGCTTTACGTGCCCTCCAAAGCACGGTGAACGGCTCGTATCATTTTTGAAAATGAAAATGTCGCTATTGGTGCAAAGTTGTACATAAATCAAATTGTTGGTTTAAACGGCAGCTGCAGTTAGAATTTGGCTTTATTGGCACAATTCTGCTCTTTATTCCATACCATAATTTTAACGTTGTCGTATAACGATAAAAATCTAATTTAAGATCAAATTTAATTCTCTGTGCGACTTCTTAAATTTTCTGCTGTTTTTTTTTGTTAATGTTAATGTCAAATGAAATCGTAGGCTTCCACGGCCAGAGTCAGAATTATAGTTTATTCGTCTTCCGGGTTTGGACCGTGTCATTTGTGAGTGACCCAAAAGTGGGTTCATCTCGACGTTTCGCTACAATTGTATGTAGCTTCTTCAGGAGAACAAAAAAGAAGAAGAAAAAGAAACAAAAGACAAGAAGATGGGTAGTTAGCAACGGTAACTCAGTTACTCAACGCAACCAGAGGCGAATACTAACTACCAAGATGGGCATTTGGTCACAGTAACTCAACTACTCAACGCAGCCAGAGGTGAAAACCAAATGCCAGGACAGGGATTCACGTCCAACAGCTCAGAACACTAACGCGTCGAGAGGCAGGGAGTGAATCCGACGATTACTCCGCTACCGCTCTATTTATAGTCGCGGTGACCTGTCGTGTCGGGACGTATCGGCACACTCCGTGGCGCGAACGTCAAGAAGCGCGCGCTGGCCAATCATGTGGCTGCATCGTGGTAGCGGGACCGGACGGCGGCTCTAGACTGGGATTCCAGATGGGAGACAAGTAGTATCCTTCCTCTCGATTGATATTATGTGGATTTTTTCGGATTTCTAGAGATTCGCGGATTTTCCTGGAATAAAAGAAGGGGCTCTTAGAAATGATATGAGTTTTTTCAAACAATATGGAATGACCGGTTTCTTGGCAGTGTTCTGCAACTGCAGAATGGGAGAAAAGACCTGATCGAATGCATCTTTGATGCTCTTGAATCCGAGTTTTGACGGAACGACCAGTTTCGCCAATATACACTTGTCCACATGAACAAGGAATAGAATAGACACCACAGGAAAATAGGGGCGGTAATGGGTCCTTAGGAGAGGGTAGATATTGTGAGATTTTCTTGGGTGGTCGAAAAGTAGTCCTGATACCTTCCTTGCGAAGAATTTTGCCAATCCTATCAGTGACACTTCGAATATACGGAAGAAAAGCCACAGGAGTATTACCCGAAGATTCTGAATTTGTCGTCCTAGGGTGTAAAGGGGGATGTAGATGTCGGTGTGTAATATTTTGAATTGTGGACTTGGAGTAACCGTTGGCGACAAGGGTTTTTTGCAGATGGCCAAGTTCTTCTCTAAGGTTGTCGGGTTCAGAAATCGAAATGGCCCGATGGATGAGAGAGTTGATCACAGAATTCTTTTGGGCAGGATGGTGGTGTGATGAAGCATGTAGGTAACGATTCGTGTGAGTCTTTTTTCTATAAACAGAGTGACCCAATCGGCCATTGGGCTTGGAGGTGACTAACACATCGAGAAAGGGAAGGGACCGATTATTTTCTACTTCCATTGTGAATTTTATACTCGGATGTTGTGAGTTAAGATGATCTAGGAAGGGAGAAAGGGTATGTTGACCATGGGGCCAGATGATAAATGTATCATCAACGTAGCGGAACCAGACTTTTGGTTTTAAGGGGTAAGATTCTAGGGCTAAAGACTCAAAGGCTTCCATGAAAATGTCAGCAATGACAGGGGAAAGGGGAGAACCCATTGGTGTTCCAGATATTTGTTTGTAGAAATTGCCTCTAAAAGAAAAATATGTTGAAAGGAGGCATTTTTCCGCAAGATCTGCCAAAACCAAAGACTTGTTATCATTGGTCAAGTGATCTCGCAGAACAACTAGAGAGTCATGTATGGGGATATTAGTAAATAGGGATGATACATCGAAACTGACGAGAATGTCTTGGGGATCGACCGTGAGGGAGGAGATTAAGGTGATGAAATGTGTGGAATTTCGGACATAAGAAGAGGTACGACCAGTATAGGTCTTAAACTGATTCGACAAGTACTTTGCGAGTTTGTAGGTAGGAGAGTTAATCGTAGTCACAATGGGACGAAGAGGTACGTTGTCTTTATGGATTTTGGGAAGACCGTAAATTCTGGGGCAGATGGAGTTTTTCGGAGCTATGGACTTCTTAACATCATCGGAAAGATCGGATTGTTTGATGGCATGGGAAATTTCGCGTTCGACTCTAGGAGTGGGGTCTCGAGAAATTGTGTTATAACAGGATGTATCCCTAAGTAAGTCGTTTACTTTCTCTATGTAGGAAGGAGTATCCAGGATGACTGTGGCATTACCTTTGTCTGCAGGAAGGATTATTATCTCAGAAAGAGAACGGAGATTTTTGAGAGCTATGAATTCCTCACGAGATATATTGGAAGTAGGGATTTTGGCTGTATCAAGACATTTAGCGACGTCAAAGCGGATACGGTCGGCTGGAATTTTAGGAATTGTGCGGAGTGCCGCTTCCACATTTGAAACTATTTCTTCGGTAGGAATTCTGGAAGGAGTGATAGCAAAATTAAGACCTTTAGATAGAAGACTGCTTTCTGCACTTGTTAATTGGTGAGAAGAAAGATTAACGACGGTGTTATTAAGAGGTGAAAGAGAAGTAGAAGTGGTGGAATGTGATTTTTTCTTAGATACAAGGGATTGGAATTTCTTTTTGTGAGTTTCGTTGCTTAGAAGAAGGATTTTATCGGCTTGATGATAGGAAATGCGGTCTAAAAGTGACCAATCATCGACACTAAGAATACTGGAAAGTTCAAGATGCAGCTTAAAAAGTTTTTGGGATTGAAAATTAAGGGTTTTTCGAATATGTTGAATCCGTTCACGAAGTAGAGATAGGCTGGCTCGATGTAGAATTCGGGAAGAAGATGAAGAGGAAATGTGATGTTTTAGAACAAGAAAATTGGGAACCAAGTTATTATCACGACATCTAGAGAGGAAGGTGAGCGAAGAAAGTAGAGATGAAACTTTAGAGCGAAGATTGGAGAACTCTGAGGTTTTGCGGAATATAACCTCCCCGTAGAGGTTGGTCAAATGAAATCGTAGGCTTCCACGGCCAGAGTCAGAATTATAGTTTATTCGTCTTCCGGGTTTGGACCGTGTCATTTGTGAGTGACCCAAAAGTGGGTTCATCTCGACGTTTCGCTACAATTGTATGTAGCTTCTTCAGGAGAACAAAAAAGAAGAAGAAAAAGAAACAAAAGACAAGAAGATGGGTAGTTAGCAACGGTAACTCAGTTACTCAACGCAACCAGAGGCGAATACTAACTACCAAGATGGGCATTTGGTCACAGTAACTCAACTACTCAACGCAGCCAGAGGTGAAAACCAAATGCCAGGACAGGGATTCACGTCCAACAGCTCAGAACACTAACGCGTCGAGAGGCAGGGAGTGAATCCGACGATTACTCCGCTACCGCTCTATTTATAGTCGCGGTGACCTGTCGTGTCGGGACGTATCGGCACACTCCGTGGCGCGAACGTCAAGAAGCGCGCGCTGGCCAATCATGTGGCTGCATCGTGGTAGCGGGACCGGACGGCGGCTCTAGACTGGGATTCCAGATGGGAGACAAGTAGTATCCTTCCTCTCGATTGATATTATGTGGATTTTTTCGGATTTCTAGAGATTCGCGGATTTTCCTGGAATAAAAGAAGGGGCTCTTAGAAATGATATGAGTTTTTTCAAACAATATGGAATGACCGGTTTCTTGGCAGTGTTCTGCAACTGCAGAATGGGAGAAAAGACCTGATCGAATGCATCTTTGATGCTCTTGAATCCGAGTTTTGACGGAACGACCAGTTTCGCCAATATACACTTGTCCACATGAACAAGGAATAGAATAGACACCACAGGAAAATAGGGGCGGTAATGGGTCCTTAGGAGAGGGTAGATATTGTGAGATTTTCTTGGGTGGTCGAAAAGTAGTCCTGATACCTTCCTTGCGAAGAATTTTGCCAATCCTATCAGTGACACTTCGAATATACGGAAGAAAAGCCACAGGAGTATTACCCGAAGATTCTGAATTTGTCGTCCTAGGGTGTAAAGGGGGATGTAGATGTCGGTGTGTAATATTTTGAATTGTGGACTTGGAGTAACCGTTGGCGACAAGGGTTTTTTGCAGATGGCCAAGTTCTTCTCTAAGGTTGTCGGGTTCAGAAATCGAAATGGCCCGATGGATGAGAGAGTTGATCACAGAATTCTTTTGGGCAGGATGGTGGTGTGATGAAGCATGTAGGTAACGATTCGTGTGAGTCTTTTTTCTATAAACAGAGTGACCCAATCGGCCATTGGGCTTGGAGGTGACTAACACATCGAGAAAGGGAACTCGAAAGGGAACAGAGTGGGTCACTCTGTTTATAGAAAAAAGACTCACACGAATCGTTACCTACATGCTTCATCACACCACCATCCTGCCCAAAAGAATTCTGTGATCAACTCTCTCATCCATCGGGCCATTTCGATTTCTGAACCCGACAACCTTAGAGAAGAACTTGGCCATCTGCAAAAAACCCTTGTCGCCAACGGTTACTCCAAGTCCACAATTCAAAATATTACACACCGACATCTACATCCCCCTTTACACCCTAGGACGACAAATTCAGAATCTTCGGGTAATACTCCTGTGGCTTTTCTTCCGTATATTCGAAGTGTCACTGATAGGATTGGCAAAATTCTTCGCAAGGAAGGTATCAGGACTACTTTTCGACCACCCAAGAAAATCTCACAATATCTACCCTCTCCTAAGGACCCATTACCGCCCCTATTTTCCTGTGGTGTCTATTCTATTCCTTGTTCATGTGGACAAGTGTATATTGGCGAAACTGGTCGTTCCGTCAAAACTCGGATTCAAGAGCATCAAAGATGCATTCGATCAGGTCTTTTCTCCCATTCTGCAGTTGCAGAACACTGCCAAGAAACCGGTCATTCCATATTGTTTGAAAAAACTCATATCATTTCTAAGAGCCCCTTCTTTTATTCCAGGAAAATCCGCGAATCTCTAGAAATCCGAAAAAATCCACATAATATCAATCGAGAGGAAGGATACTACTTGTCTCCCATCTGGAATCCCAGTCTAGAGCCGCCGTCCGGTCCCGCTACCACGATGCAGCCACATGATTGGCCAGCGCGCGCTTCTTGACGTTCGCGCCACGGAGTGTGCCGATACGTCCCGACACGACAGGTCACCGCGACTATAAATAGAGCGGTAGCGGAGTAATCGTCGGATTCACTCCCTGCCTCTCGACGCGTTAGTGTTCTGAGCTGTTGGACGTGAATCCCTGTCCTGGCATTTGGTTTTCACCTCTGGCTGCGTTGAGTAGTTGAGTTACTGTGACCAAATGCCCATCTTGGTAGTTAGTATTCGCCTCTGGTTGCGTTGAGTAACTGAGTTACCGTTGCTAACTACCCATCTTCTTGTCTTTTGTTTCTTTTTCTTCTTCTTTTTTGTTCTCCTGAAGAAGCTACATACAATTGTAGCGAAACGTCGAGATGAACCCACTTTTGGGTCACTCACAAATGACACGGTCCAAACCCGGAAGACGAATAAACTATAATTCTGACTCTGGCCGTGGAAGCCTACGATTTCATTTGACCAACCTCTACGGGGAGGTTATATTCCGCAAAACCTCAGAGTTCTCCAATCTTCGCTCTAAAGTTTCATCTCTACTTTCTTCGCTCACCTTCCTCTCTAGATGTCGTGATAATAACTTGGTTCCCAATTTTCTTGTTCTAAAACATCACATTTCCTCTTCATCTTCTTCCCGAATTCTACATCGAGCCAGCCTATCTCTACTTCGTGAACGGATTCAACATATTCGAAAAACCCTTAATTTTCAATCCCAAAAACTTTTTAAGCTGCATCTTGAACTTTCCAGTATTCTTAGTGTCGATGATTGGTCACTTTTAGACCGCATTTCCTATCATCAAGCCGATAAAATCCTTCTTCTAAGCAACGAAACTCACAAAAAGAAATTCCAATCCCTTGTATCTAAGAAAAAATCACATTCCACCACTTCTACTTCTCTTTCACCTCTTAATAACACCGTCGTTAATCTTTCTTCTCACCAATTAACAAGTGCAGAAAGCAGTCTTCTATCTAAAGGTCTTAATTTTGCTATCACTCCTTCCAGAATTCCTACCGAAGAAATAGTTTCAAATGTGGAAGCGGCACTCCGCACAATTCCTAAAATTCCAGCCGACCGTATCCGCTTTGACGTCGCTAAATGTCTTGATACAGCCAAAATCCCTACTTCCAATATATCTCGTGAGGAATTCATAGCTCTCAAAAATCTCCGTTCTCTTTCTGAGATAATAATCCTTCCTGCAGACAAAGGTAATGCCACAGTCATCCTGGATACTCCTTCCTACATAGAGAAAGTAAACGACTTACTTAGGGATACATCCTGTTATAACACAATTTCTCGAGACCCCACTCCTAGAGTCGAACGCGAAATTTCCCATGCCATCAAACAATCCGATCTTTCCGATGATGTTAAGAAGTCCATAGTTCCGAAAAACTCCATCTGCCCCAGAATTTACGGTCTTCCCAAAATCCATAAAGACAACGTACCTCTTCGTCCCATTGTGACTACGATTAACTCTCCTACCTACAAACTCGCAAAGTACTTGTCGAATCAGTTTAAGACCTATACTGGTCGTACCTCTTCTTATGTCCGAAATTCCACACATTTCATCACCTTAATCTCCTCCCTCACGGTCGATCCCCAAGACATTCTCGTCAGTTTCGATGTATCATCCCTATTTACTAATATCCCCATACATGACTCTCTAGTTGTTCTGCGAGATCACTTGACCAATGATAACAAGTCTTTGGTTTTGGCAGATCTTGCGGAAAAATGCCTCCTTTCAACATATTTTTCTTTTAGAGGCAATTTCTACAAACAAATATCTGGAACACCAATGGGTTCTCCCCTTTCCCCTGTCATTGCTGACATTTTCATGGAAGCCTTTGAGTCTTTAGCCCTAGAATCTTACCCCTTAAAACCAAAAGTCTGGTTCCGCTACGTTGATGATACATTTATCATCTGGCCCCATGGTCAACATACCCTTTCTCCCTTCCTAGATCATCTTAACTCACAACATCCGAGTATAAAATTCACAATGGAAGTAGAAAATAATCGGTCCCTTCCCTTTCTCGATGTGTTAGTCACCTCCAAGCCCAATGGCCGATTGGGTCACTCTGTTTATAGAAAAAAGACTCACACGAATCGTTACCTACATGCTTCATCACACCACCATCCTGCCCAAAAGAATTCTGTGATCAACTCTCTCATCCATCGGGCCATTTCGATTTCTGAACCCGACAACCTTAGAGAAGAACTTGGCCATCTGCAAAAAACCCTTGTCGCCAACGGTTACTCCAAGTCCACAATTCAAAATATTACACACCGACATCTACATCCCCCTTTACACCCTAGGACGACAAATTCAGAATCTTCGGGTAATACTCCTGTGGCTTTTCTTCCGTATATTCGAAGTGTCACTGATAGGATTGGCAAAATTCTTCGCAAGGAAGGTATCAGGACTACTTTTCGACCACCCAAGAAAATCTCACAATATCTACCCTCTCCTAAGGACCCATTACCGCCCCTATTTTCCTGTGGTGTCTATTCTATTCCTTGTTCATGTGGACAAGTGTATATTGGCGAAACTGGTCGTTCCGTCAAAACTCGGATTCAAGAGCATCAAAGATGCATTCGATCAGGTCTTTTCTCCCATTCTGCAGTTGCAGAACACTGCCAAGAAACCGGTCATTCCATATTGTTTGAAAAAACTCATATCATTTCTAAGAGCCCCTTCTTTTATTCCAGGAAAATCCGCGAATCTCTAGAAATCCGAAAAAATCCACATAATATCAATCGAGAGGAAGGATACTACTTGTCTCCCATCTGGAATCCCAGTCTAGAGCCGCCGTCCGGTCCCGCTACCACGATGCAGCCACATGATTGGCCAGCGCGCGCTTCTTGACGTTCGCGCCACGGAGTGTGCCGATACGTCCCGACACGACAGGTCACCGCGACTATAAATAGAGCGGTAGCGGAGTAATCGTCGGATTCACTCCCTGCCTCTCGACGCGTTAGTGTTCTGAGCTGTTGGACGTGAATCCCTGTCCTGGCATTTGGTTTTCACCTCTGGCTGCGTTGAGTAGTTGAGTTACTGTGACCAAATGCCCATCTTGGTAGTTAGTATTCGCCTCTGGTTGCGTTGAGTAACTGAGTTACCGTTGCTAACTACCCATCTTCTTGTCTTTTGTTTCTTTTTCTTCTTCTTTTTTGTTCTCCTGAAGAAGCTACATACAATTGTAGCGAAACGTCGAGATGAACCCACTTTTGGGTCACTCACAAATGACACGGTCCAAACCCGGAAGACGAATAAACTATAATTCTGACTCTGGCCGTGGAAGCCTACGATTTCATTTGACCAACCTCTACGGGGAGGTTATATTCCGCAAAACCTCAGAGTTCTCCAATCTTCGCTCTAAAGTTTCATCTCTACTTTCTTCGCTCACCTTCCTCTCTAGATGTCGTGATAATAACTTGGTTCCCAATTTTCTTGTTCTAAAACATCACATTTCCTCTTCATCTTCTTCCCGAATTCTACATCGAGCCAGCCTATCTCTACTTCGTGAACGGATTCAACATATTCGAAAAACCCTTAATTTTCAATCCCAAAAACTTTTTAAGCTGCATCTTGAACTTTCCAGTATTCTTAGTGTCGATGATTGGTCACTTTTAGACCGCATTTCCTATCATCAAGCCGATAAAATCCTTCTTCTAAGCAACGAAACTCACAAAAAGAAATTCCAATCCCTTGTATCTAAGAAAAAATCACATTCCACCACTTCTACTTCTCTTTCACCTCTTAATAACACCGTCGTTAATCTTTCTTCTCACCAATTAACAAGTGCAGAAAGCAGTCTTCTATCTAAAGGTCTTAATTTTGCTATCACTCCTTCCAGAATTCCTACCGAAGAAATAGTTTCAAATGTGGAAGCGGCACTCCGCACAATTCCTAAAATTCCAGCCGACCGTATCCGCTTTGACGTCGCTAAATGTCTTGATACAGCCAAAATCCCTACTTCCAATATATCTCGTGAGGAATTCATAGCTCTCAAAAATCTCCGTTCTCTTTCTGAGATAATAATCCTTCCTGCAGACAAAGGTAATGCCACAGTCATCCTGGATACTCCTTCCTACATAGAGAAAGTAAACGACTTACTTAGGGATACATCCTGTTATAACACAATTTCTCGAGACCCCACTCCTAGAGTCGAACGCGAAATTTCCCATGCCATCAAACAATCCGATCTTTCCGATGATGTTAAGAAGTCCATAGTTCCGAAAAACTCCATCTGCCCCAGAATTTACGGTCTTCCCAAAATCCATAAAGACAACGTACCTCTTCGTCCCATTGTGACTACGATTAACTCTCCTACCTACAAACTCGCAAAGTACTTGTCGAATCAGTTTAAGACCTATACTGGTCGTACCTCTTCTTATGTCCGAAATTCCACACATTTCATCACCTTAATCTCCTCCCTCACGGTCGATCCCCAAGACATTCTCGTCAGTTTCGATGTATCATCCCTATTTACTAATATCCCCATACATGACTCTCTAGTTGTTCTGCGAGATCACTTGACCAATGATAACAAGTCTTTGGTTTTGGCAGATCTTGCGGAAAAATGCCTCCTTTCAACATATTTTTCTTTTAGAGGCAATTTCTACAAACAAATATCTGGAACACCAATGGGTTCTCCCCTTTCCCCTGTCATTGCTGACATTTTCATGGAAGCCTTTGAGTCTTTAGCCCTAGAATCTTACCCCTTAAAACCAAAAGTCTGGTTCCGCTACGTTGATGATACATTTATCATCTGGCCCCATGGTCAACATACCCTTTCTCCCTTCCTAGATCATCTTAACTCACAACATCCGAGTATAAAATTCACAATGGAAGTAGAAAATAATCGGTCCCTTCCCTTTCTCGATGTGTTAGTCACCTCCAAGCCCAATGGCCGATTGGGTCACTCTGTTTATAGAAAAAAGACTCACACGAATCGTTACCTACATGCTTCATCACACCACCATCCTGCCCAAAAGAATTCTGTGATCAACTCTCTCATCCATCGGGCCATTTCGATTTCTGAACCCGACAACCTTAGAGAAGAACTTGGCCATCTGCAAAAAACCCTTGTCGCCAACGGTTACTCCAAGTCCACAATTCAAAATATTACACACCGACATCTACATCCCCCTTTACACCCTAGGACGACAAATTCAGAATCTTCGGGTAATACTCCTGTGGCTTTTCTTCCGTATATTCGAAGTGTCACTGATAGGATTGGCAAAATTCTTCGCAAGGAAGGTATCAGGACTACTTTTCGACCACCCAAGAAAATCTCACAATATCTACCCTCTCCTAAGGACCCATTACCGCCCCTATTTTCCTGTGGTGTCTATTCTATTCCTTGTTCATGTGGACAAGTGTATATTGGCGAAACTGGTCGTTCCGTCAAAACTCGGATTCAAGAGCATCAAAGATGCATTCGATCAGGTCTTTTCTCCCATTCTGCAGTTGCAGAACACTGCCAAGAAACCGGTCATTCCATATTGTTTGAAAAAACTCATATCATTTCTAAGAGCCCCTTCTTTTATTCCAGGAAAATCCGCGAATCTCTAGAAATCCGAAAAAATCCACATAATATCAATCGAGAGGAAGGATACTACTTGTCTCCCATCTGGAATCCCAGTCTAGAGCCGCCGTCCGGTCCCGCTACCACGATGCAGCCACATGATTGGCCAGCGCGCGCTTCTTGACGTTCGCGCCACGGAGTGTGCCGATACGTCCCGACACGACAGGTCACCGCGACTATAAATAGAGCGGTAGCGGAGTAATCGTCGGATTCACTCCCTGCCTCTCGACGCGTTAGTGTTCTGAGCTGTTGGACGTGAATCCCTGTCCTGGCATTTGGTTTTCACCTCTGGCTGCGTTGAGTAGTTGAGTTACTGTGACCAAATGCCCATCTTGGTAGTTAGTATTCGCCTCTGGTTGCGTTGAGTAACTGAGTTACCGTTGCTAACTACCCATCTTCTTGTCTTTTGTTTCTTTTTCTTCTTCTTTTTTGTTCTCCTGAAGAAGCTACATACAATTGTAGCGAAACGTCGAGATGAACCCACTTTTGGGTCACTCACAAATGACACGGTCCAAACCCGGAAGACGAATAAACTATAATAATGTTAATGTCTTCACTCACTATATCCTTACAGGAAACACGCATTTTTCATATACTTTTCTTTTCGGACATGCCTATTCTGATGTTTTGTGCAAGCACTAGATTTGTCATTATTTGAGTTTTGCTCTCATTTATTCATACTTTCAATGATGCCTTTAATAATTCATCAAGCATTTGTTTTGCACCAGCGATTTTATCATCTGCAAATTTAAGGTGAGTTAACCTTTCGCCGTCGATATTGATAACTCTGTTCTCCCAAAACATTGATTTCATTGTGTATTTGAGGACAGTTATAAAAGATTTGGCAAAATGATTCACTGTTAATAAAGAGCACAATGTTCTTTAAGGTAAGTTTGAGCTTTTGCTATCTTACGTTGTTGTAACTGCAGCTTTAGGTTTAGAAAAAGTAGATAACAGATTTGTATCACATATAATATGCATGTCTGTTGCATAAGTAGCCATGCTCGGTCTACAATAATTTAAATTCAAAAATTATTTCTGCAGTAGGTATTATTTATACAGTACTAGACTATAAAAAATTTTGTATTAAAAACTTCTTAAATCAGTTTAATGAAACTCTTAAACAAATGTAATAACCTAAAGGTAATATAATATTTTTTTTACATCAAACAAATATTTAAGCAAAAAATACTTGCATCATTTCACGCTAACTCGTTCTGTTTGAATTTGAATCAATAAATTCTGCTAGAGAGAAGAACGAGTTTTTACTAATTTATTTACTGATCGTTATGTCATCAAGTGCCACCAATCACGCACTTCGATGTTCATCGCCCTTCCTTCTGGAACACATAATTAAATTTAATTGGTTGAGAAATGAAAAAGTTTCATATAAAAGTTAATTTATCTTTAAATATGGGACATTTTCGGATCTCAAGTCAGTAGTGAAAGTCTGTGTCAACACATGGTTTTACCCGTGTAGGGTAGCTCCCTAGAGCACTTTGCTCGAAGGGCTCTGTTTCTTTCTAAGACTCTGAAGCTGAGTTTTTTTCTTCTTAGAAAGAATGTGTTTTATTTCCACCACCTAATAATGGCATAATGGCATTGTCTCTTCAAGATAATGCCACAATAAGAGCGTACCGGCCAACTACGCAATATAACACCATATTGCGCAATAGTTGGACAAATTAATAAACATGGAAACTTGCACCAAGTTGCAATCAGTTTTTCATACGTTTATTAATTACACCGGAGACGACAGTTAGA
The DNA here is from genome assembly GCF_040954645.1 of Diabrotica undecimpunctata. NCBI lineage: Eukaryota > Metazoa > Arthropoda > Insecta > Coleoptera > Chrysomelidae > Diabrotica > Diabrotica undecimpunctata. The sequence continues at coordinate 48,936,565 of NC_092809.1, forward strand.
TCCTCCTGCCAAAATACCGTAACAATTACAAACTGCTGTGTAGAATAACCGCCTGTGCAACTATCTAGTTTTAATTAGTCAAGAATAAAGCCGGGCTAAATCGTTTCTTTGCATGATTCGATTCCTTGATATTACTGCCATACACGTTGGGACTTGTTTTATTTAATTTGTTTAACATTTTGTTTTATCGATATAGTACAAAGCCGATTACCTAAAATACCGATTGTTACTTGCTTGTATTTTAAGTGTATTATGAAACACTGCGATAATTTTTGTCACTCTGAAACACCTTTTGTGTGATTAACCACACAAAAATTTGACTATGTGTTTATCTTAATTCCTAATTTATAAATAGTTGGGATGTCGATTTCTTGGAAATATGTATATAATCATTCACCTGCATCCCAATTTTTGCTTAATTACATTTTTCCATAAGTTAGATCAAAATGGGTCATCAATGGGATCAAAATCAATCTCCTTTTTCTGCAGTCGTCCCGAAAATAAAACTTTTGGTATGATTTATTAAATCGAAAGTACCATTTTACAGAAAGTAGGTACTTTTGGGACAAATTTTTTCACTTTCGGGACAATTTTGGGTAGCTAGGTAACGGCTTTCTCAATAACATCAACTTTGTATTTTATTATGACAACGCTTGTCATTTAAGGTTCGTGCGTTATCGCTCAGTTTTTAAGATCAGTCAATCAGTCAATTTCAAGAAATGGAAATCAGCAGTGAAAGTGAAGCCAAAATGATTCCAGATGAGATTAGTAAATAAAGAAAGAGGTATGAATTGGTCTACGATTTATTTCAAAAATGGAGCAATGACTAAAATGTACATACTATAAATGAAGAAGGCATTCTTGCATATCTAATGGAAAAATCTAATATCATGAAGCCATCAAGCCTTTGGAGCAAGTTATTGCTCTCCTTAAAAGAAAATCCATCTGCTACAAACCAAAAAAATCGAAAGTATTGAATAAAGAAGAAATAGATAAATTTTTATCAGAACCTGTAGATAATATCTACTAAATGACAAAGGTTATGTAATTAAATCTAATTTCTCTTTTTTTATTATTTTTTTTTGTAAATTTTAGGATGCATTAATAATTGGTTGGCTGGCGCTTGTCGTCGTGAGGAGCTTTGCACAATGAGGTTAGATGATATAGAAGATAAGATAACCATGTAAGTGATTAAGATTCCTAATTCTAAAACGAACATGGAAAGATCCTTTGTGGTTATTGGAGAAAATAACATTTCTTTATACAGAAAATATTTGTCATTAGGTCAAGCAAACACACAACATCATAGATTATTTGTATATTACAAAAATGGAAGTTGTACTATACAACCTATTGGCATTCACACTTTTGGAAAAATCGCCTGCACTATTGCTGAATTTCTTAAATTGCCGCATCCCAAGGAATACACCGGGCACTGTCTACAAAGGAGCTCAGCCACTTTACTGGCTGATAGTGGTGGTACTAAACAAACTTGAAAAGACACGGAGTACTCCACAAGTACTCGTCTCGTAAAATATCACTTTCGGAACTTGTTACGTACATTACTATTACAGGCATATTTTGCCCAACGCCAACCTTTCAAACTAGGTTTTTGTCTTCCTCTACTAATTTTGCCAGAAACTTGTAACTATACTCTCCCATTTTGGAATCAATTTATGCCAGACCTAAACTTCCCTTAATAATGCGAAGTAACACGAGAAATATACTCTTTAATCTATGAAGATTCCTATCAGCCAGGTCACGAATATTTTTGTGAACAAGTTCAGGTTTGGTTCTAACCAACTAACTTACAATTTAAAAAAAGCTAATTTTTGTGACTTATAAAGGGAATTGTATGAAACGGATTGGGCTTTTCTAGATGACGTTACTTATGTTGATAAAGTTATATACACGTGCTATGATGTTATAGCTAACATAGTTTCCATAACACCTTGTATCCAAGACTTGGCTGGTCTTCCTCGTTTCCTTCTATTACTTGAATTGTATTCCATAGCTCTTTTTGGCCATCTGTTGTCGTCCATCATCTGTACGTGTCCATACCATATTAATTGTCTAGTTTCTATTCTTTCAGAAGTTGTATGTACTCTATCTGTTTTTCTTTTAATTTCAGAATTAGGTATACGTTCTACTCTTGATATACGGCAAGCTCTTCTCAGGTAGTCCATTTCAACCGTGTCAACTTTTTTCTTTCCTTTTGCTGTCATTTGCCAACATTCTGCTCCATATGTAAGAATGGGCTCTACAATTACTTTGTAGATAGTCATTTTAGTTCTCATAGTAGCTTTGTTGGACTAAAGTATCGAATTCAGAATTTGAACACTCTTCCTGCCTTGTTGCACTCTATAGTCTATATCTCGTTCCGCTGTTTCTTTACTGCAGATAATACTTCCCAAATATTTGTATTCGTAGCACCTTTTCATTTGTCTAATTTCCAAATCCGGGTCTTCGTCTCCACTGCCTATTCGCATATATTCTGTTTTAGACATATTCATACTCATCCCCCATTTTTCGTATTCATCTTTGAGCTTTCTAAGCATATAATCTGCATCTTCTTTACAGCTTGCAATTAGTACTTGATCATCTGCAAAGAACAGCGTTGTCAGATAATGGTTGTTAAGCTTCAACCCCATTCCCGCACATTTTTGTCTTTACTGGTGCAGTACTTCTTGGATATATATTTTGAATAGGGTGGGGGAAAGACAACATCCTTGTCTCAAGCCGTTGGTTACTGTAAATACCCTTGAGAAAGTATTTTCTGTTTTAACAGTGCTTTGAGGACATTTATAGATGTTCAGTATTGCTTTTAGATATGTTTTACTAAGGTCCGTTTTCGTCAAGACACTAAATAGGAGTTTTAAAGAAACTGTATCATAAGCCTTCTCCAGATCTTTAAATACCAGATGCGTAGGGAGGTTTCGAGCTGTTCGTTTTTCAATTACTTGTTGAAGGGTAAATGTGTTGTCCACGCACGATCTTCCTGCTCTGAAGCCGCTTTGTTCTTCAATTTCTTTATACTCCTCTTCTATTCTTCTTTTCAATATACGACCATATAACCTTCCCAGCGAGCTAGTTACGCTAATGTCTCTATAATTTCCGCATTCTTTTCTGTCTCCCTTTTTATAAATGGGGCTAATGTGGGCCAAATTTCCTCCCATTTTTAAAGCGACCTTTATTCAATTGAAAATCTAAGTTTTTCCTTATTTGGAGGCGATCTTTATCTTAATAAGGAGGCCTCTACTTACAGAAGATTCGGCTGATGCTGAGGCAACCATCCAGTTAATCTGATTAACATCTCATCAACATAATCTAATATTTCATGAATTTGAAATAAACTAAATGCATGATCATGACTTAATCAGCAGATGCAACTTAGGAACATAGATAACATCAAATGTAGACCAAACCAAAGAAATTAAGACACATATTGAAATAGCACGTGCATCATTCTTTAAACTTAAAAAATTTTTTTGTTGTCGTGATATAAGGTTAGGACTACACCTAAGAATGCTTTGGTTTTACGTATTCACTACTCTCTTTTATGGCTTGGAAGCATGAACATTAAAACAAGTGCATCTAAATAAGTTGGCCTCCTTTGAATTTTGGTGTTACTGAAGAATCTTACGAATGTCATGGACTCAAAAAATGTCAAACGCAGAAGTTACTAGAAGAGGAAATGGTTTTAATGCGGTAATGCAGTCAATAACTATTTAGAGCGGTAGTCAACAAGGTCCGCATAGCCATGATGATTTCCAACCTTCGATAGAAGGTGAAACTTAAAGAAGAAGAATTTTCCTTATATTCTAAGCCAATTCGGGTGATGTTACTTTCAAGTTAAGAAAGTTTATATAAAAATCCTAGAGGCTGAATAATATAGTTACGTCAAAGAATTTAATGCTTAACATTTTTTGTAACAAACAGTACATATTTCATTATTCGTTTCTTATTATTTAATGTTAATTAATATTTTTGTACAGTCTCTATTTTAAAAATAATAATAATAAACATCCACCTTAAACACAATAATTTACCAATTAATAAACATCTACAGATTAACAGAGGTTTTTAATTTATAATGTTTTTTGACAACGATCACCGCATTCGAAATCGAATTGTCAAAATAGGAGTAAAATGTAATTTTCATTACACTTAATTGTAGTTTAATCCCATATAAATATAATATTTAACTTACAAATGCCACGGTAAAACAGTTTCAGAACCTCTTATAAGCTTATATGTCTTGCTAATCATATTTTGTGTTTATTCCTTTTCTCAACATGGGATATGGGAAAGCGCTAATTAGTGAATCGAGAATTTGAAACAATCAAGTGATTCATTAGATTCAATTAGAGTGTGTTACCGTTCCTATTGACCGATTTGTTAACTACAGACTCATCTCTACAGCGAGGTTCCTATCGCTTAACTTTATCTTAGTTGTAAAAACTTTTACATCGCTCTTCCCTCCTTAGTCTTATAACAAACTCAAATAGAACTTCCCAAGTTGCGTTCCGTAAAAATCTCTCGTTAAGTTATCTTCAGCCTTTTTGACATTATCATCAAAGTTTATTAAGTAGTTAATATCCTCTCAACCAATTGAGTACTGTAGTGGGGTCGATTGTGAGCTAAAAGTTACAAAATGGGATTGGAACAAGCCGTGTTGTGATAAGAATTCGGAGGTAGCACAACCAATGTAATGTGGTTTAAAATCAAATTTAAGACACATTTCACAATTACTGTAATTGTAAAAATAATTACAGTAATTATCATTTAACATGTAAACATTTACTTTATATAAATGTGTATATTGGTTTCATTTTCTTCAAAAGCACTAGTCTGGAACCAGGGGAATTGAGTAAGCACTGTTATGTCCGGTCGGTGCCTTGACATTTTTTTATCATTTTTGGTGCGTAAAATCAATTTTTCGAGAATACTAGGCTCAAAACCCATCAGATAATTTGATATTAACAATTTAATTGTATAAATGATTGTATCTCAAACTATTAGAGACATTTTATTTTACCAAAAAGAAAATTGTTCCTTTAAAAAAAAATAAACAATATGGCGTTCAGTAAACTTTGAGTAGATTGATAGAACCGGTGTAATAACAAATTTCTTGAAAAACAATTGCAAAATAGGCATTCAATGGGGCTTTTCCAAGTATAAATCAGCTTTCTTATATGCGATTAACTTTCAAAACCCCCTCATTTTAAAGGTAATTTTTTAAGCATTAAAATAAACTGTAAGGGAAATAAGTTTTTAACTTACAATCCGTTATAGGCTGTTATTAAAGTTAAAATAAAAGAGAATGGGCTACCGGTTTCGCTGTTTACAAACTTTTACAGCATTTTCAGACCCTCAAGAAACTAAGGATATCAGTACAATTCTAATCTATACATCAAATGTAGCTTGATAATGTAATCTTTTTTATAGATTTCTATTATCTACATCTACATCTTTTAACACTGTCAGACCATAAACGGGATATCGACTTGCATTTTAATTTTAATTTAATGTGAAACATATTTAATGTGAAACATAAATATTTTTATATTTGTGTTGCATGTTTGTATGTATGTTTTTTGTTTTTTGTCCTGAGAGTACCAGAAGGCAGAGGTTATGCTTAAACAACTAAGTAGAATCTATAAAAAGATTACATTATTAAAAGATTATATTATCAAGCTACATTTGATGTAAAGATTAAAATTGTACTGATATTCTTAGTTTCTTGAGGGCCTAAAGATCCTGTAAAAATTTGTAAACAGCGAAACCGGTAGCCCATTCTCTTTTAACAACTTTAATAAAACCTATAACGGATTGTGAGTAGAAGACTATGCATGATGAACCTATTTATCTTATTTATGATTTATCTTTATTAATAAAATAGTTATAACTAATAAACATTAAAAATTTCACTAAAAAGTTGCGAAAGAGATTTAAACAGTATGTGGTAAATATTCGAAAGTCGTATCCAGTCCAATGTCTTGTTTAAATCTTCGGAAGCACATATATACGTAACTGTTGGATCCTAGTGGTTTTACTATGATTTGTTTTATTCTAAACTATGCCTATGTCGTGAATCTACCCTTTTTGATTTATTTTTGATGTTCTTGGATTTATATTAGTTGTTTTTATTTTAAAATTGCAAAAAATAACTACATAATTATGTTTAATAGCGGTATTTCCTTAGATATTTCGAGTCTGGTTTGTTATCACTATTTAGTATTCCTAGAGTTTCCGTGCGATATACTTGGATATAAAGTTTACTATGCTGGAAACGACACAACACATCACAGAAACGGCACCGCAATAATAGTTGCCCCACATATTAATTCGGCAGTAAAATCTTTCACTCCCCATTCAGATAGAATAATGCTTTTACAAATTCAAGCAACACCGGTGAATATTAACATATTACAGGTATACGCGCCAACGGCAGATAAAGATGAGGCAACCAGCGAAGAATTCTATGAACAACTGGGAAGCCTGATGAAAATGACAAAAAAACATGAAGTAACAATAGTGATGGGAGATTTTAACGCAAAGGTTGGCAGTGGCAAGGTGAATGAGATCGTGGTTAACTTCGGCCTAGGAGAGAGAAACGATAGAGGTGATAGACTTATATGCTTCTGCCAGGAATATAACCTGCTATTAAGTAATACACTCTTCAAGCTCCCCAAACATCGACTTTACACATGGAAATCCCCCGCTGACTCACCTGACAACATCATAAGGAATCAGATAGATTATATAGCAGTACCAACAAGATATAAAAACATGATAAAATCATCAAAAACGTACCCAGGTGCCGATGTTCCTACGGACCACAATCTGTTGGTATGCAGAATGGTCATGAGAGTAAAACGGCTCGAGAAAAGATCTAATTTAAACACAATTGATATTAAGAAACTCACTAACCCAAAAACCGAAATAAAAGTACGAGAACAACTAGGAAAGAAAATAAACGACATTAACGAGAACACGTCGGACATAATAGAGAGATGGGATAAATCGAGGGAAGCAATCCAAACAACATGCGCGACTCTATTAAAGCGTGACAGACGGAAGAAGAAAGAATGGATGTCTGATGAGATAATGGATATGATGGATAAAAGACGTAAATTCAAGAATAAAAATGAAGAAAAATACCAGCAGATCCACAAAATCATAAGAACGAAAATTCGAGAAGCCAAAGAAAAATGGTTTTCCAACGAATGCAGGGAAATAGAACAATACGAACGAAAATACGACAATTACAATATGCACAACAAAATAAAATCAATGACAAACAAGAGGAAATTCAATAAGTCACCCAACAGCATAAAAGATGGCGATGGAAATCTTATTTCGGAGCCATCAACGATCTTAGAAACATGGAAATCATACATAGAAAAATTATTTGCATCTGAGAGGACTGATGATCACCTATATGGAGAAGGAGAAACAGGACCTTCAATCCTTAAATCGGAGATAGAAGATGCCATTGCAGCACTAAAAAACAATAAGTCAGCAGGTCCGGACAATATTAAAGATCCTATGTAAATCAGACAAACAGTTCCTTGATAATCTAGTTGAACTTTTTAACAACATATATAATAGCGGTAAAATCCCGGAGAACTGGCTGCAGTCAACATTTATTACAATCCCGAATAAACCAAATGCCCAGATCTGTGATGACTACCGGCTTATAAGCTTGATTAATCATGTCACTAAAGCGTTCACTAAGATCATTCATAAAAGAATATATGATAAATGTAAGTCAAATATTGATAGATCGCAGTTTGGCTTTCGGAAAGCACTTGGAACTAGAGAAGCAATTTTCGCTCTCCAGGTGCTTATACAGCGTTGTAGAGACGTTGATAAGGACGTGTGTTTGTGCTTTGTGGATTTTAGAAAAGCATTTGACAATGTCAATCATGAACAATTGATAGATATTCTGCGAAAGACAGGTATTGACAACAAGGACATTCGAATTGTGGCAAACCTATACTGGGGTCAAACAGCAAAAGCAAAAATTGGCAACGAACTCACTAAAAGTGTGCAGATCAAAAGAGGTGTCCGTCAGGGTTGTATATTATCCCCACTCCTATTCAATATTTATTCCGAAGAAATATTTAATAAATGTATGGAAAATGCAAATGAGGGCATAAAAATAAACGGCGAGTTAACGAACAATATAAGATATGCCGACGACATTGTGATCCTTGCCAGTACCATAGACGAATTACAGCAGGTAATGGAAAGAGTTTATTCAGTTAGTGAGGAATACGGCCTGAGCCTCAACTTCAAGAAGACAAAGTGGATGCTGATAAGCAGGAAGCAACAGCCTGCTCGACAGTTACGGATAAGTAACATACTAATTGACCATGTAGAATCTTATGTGTACCTTGGCACCAACGTAAATGCAAAATGGGAACAGGCCACAGAAATTAAGGCGAGAATAGAACGAGCTAGAGCAGCATTTAGCAATATGAAAAAGCTCCTCATAAGCAGGGATTTGTCTCTTCCCCTAAAACTACGTCTAGTTAAATGCTACATTTTTCCGATCTTACTGTATGGTGTGGAGGCCTGGACGCTGACGGAGACGCTCACGAGAAAACTAGAAGCATTCGAAATGTGGGTGTACCGACGCATTCTTCGTATATCCTGGACCGAACATGTCACCAACATAGAGGTAATCCAAAGAATCGGAAAGGAGAAAGAAATCGTGAATACAATTAAACAAAGAAAGCTTGAATATCTAGGCCACATATTGAGACACGATAAGTACCGTCTACTGCAATTGATTGTCCAGGGAAAAATAGACAGTAAACGAGGGCCAGGCAGGAGAAGACACTCGTGGCTCCAAATTTTGAGGAAGTGGTTCGGGCTCACATCGGTCGAGCTATTCAGAAGCGCCGCAAACAAGATCAGAATTGCCATGTTAATAGCCAACGTTCGCAACGGACAGGGCACTTGAAGAAGAAGAAGAACAGTTTCCGTAATTTTCTATGCTCACCACCTCATCTAATTTGTTTTTTGTTTTTAATTATTTTGCTCACTTGTTTATACTCTGTACATCTATGGTATATGATTCTTATAAATGTAAACCAATATTGCGTTAAAGTGATTGATTTTTTAATTTTTAGCATTTTCAACGTGATTAGGTATATGAATTTGGAAAATAATCTCCAATAAAAAATTTCCAAAATTCTATACTTTGTGACTTATAGATTAAACTAAGTTATTTATTTCTGATTTACATTGTAGTATTATTCTATAGATCAGTTACTTCTATTTGAATCTTAAACTATTTACTTTTCGATTATTTAATTACTCAACCCTGAATTTACAAATGAAATATAAAATTATAGTAATCTCTGAAAGTTTAACTCCATATAATATACATATAACAATTTAACATCAATATTTTATTTCCAATGCATGCGCTTTCTGAATATTCATCAGTATTAAATAATCCTCTAGACTACAAAATCCTCTGAACCGAGTCGAGAATTACCTCAACTACTGGATAGATTTATATGTTAGTTGAACCGACTGTGAAAATTTATACAAAGAGGTTAAAGATCATGGGAAGTTACACTCGGGCTGTGCACCTACGAGTACCGACTAATTTAGGTGAGAAGTTTTAAAACATTTCTGACTTTAAATGGCTACTGGACCAAGAAAACGGCTCGTAAGAAAAGAAAATTAAGAGGCTAGGTTTCCGGGAACAAATAAAACATTGCTCTTTTTAGTTTAAAAGAATTTCCTTCTACAAAAAGATTGTTACATATCTTACGTAAAGTCAAACACAGCGACATTTAATACGGTTAAATTTATTCAAAATTCAATTCATTATCAACTTAGTTTGACAGTAATAAGTTAAAACAATATAAACATAAATAATTTTTGATTGAAGTCTTTAGTGCTGTTCGAATTCAACAAGTCTTTTTATAGATAAGTAGGAAAGCCAGTAACTGACCCGATTTAAAGTTATTATAAAGCATTATAACAGTGATACCAAGGTTCAAGAAAGGAGATAAAGAAGACTCCAACAATTATAGAGGTATAAATCTACTGAACACCGCACTTAAGCTTACCACAAAAGTCCTAACCAACAAAATCAATAAACTAACAACTTTATCAGATGAACAACAAGGATTCAGATCCGGAAGATCATGCGCAGACGCCGTATTTGGATTAAGACAATTCACAGAAAAGGCCATCAAGTACAATAAACCAGCATATCTATTTTTTTATAGACCTGACAAAGGCTTTCGATCGCATCCAAGTCTTACGCCTACTGTATAAAAGAAAGCTCCAAAGATTAACACACATCTTCAATACAACAGGCAAGAAATACAATACGATAATATCATCAGAAAAAACCGAATGTATGACAACATCTAAATACCCACTACGATGTAAAATCGAAATTGATAGGTAAAAAATAAAGTAGGAAGCAAGGTTTGGATATCTGGAAATAGATATAACTAGTTACGGAGATATTGAAGAAGAAGTACGACAACAAAGCTTAAAAGCAAGTAAAGCGGCGGGATCTCTTAATGACACAATCTGGAAAAACAAACACCTAAGACAAGACACAAAAACAAGAATCTATAAAGCAGCAATTAGACCTATATTAACATACACGGCGGAGACAAGACCTGACACATCTAAAATGAGACGACTACTAGAAACAACAGAGATGAAAATACTCCGACGAATATCAGGGAAAAGTCTGTTGGATAAGAAGAGAAACGAAAACATAAGAAGAGCCTGCAATATAGAAGAAATAAATAGATGGGTGACAAAACGGAAACAGGAGTGGAACGAACACATTAGTAGGAATTGAGGAGGATAGGATAGTACGAATAGCACGAGATAAGTCACCAAATGGACGAAGAAGTATTGGCAGACCAAGAAACAGATGGTGCAACAATTTAAACAATTTAAGAGGCTAATATTGAAGAGGAAACAGACTTTAAAGCCTACATACAAGAAGAAAGAAGAAGAAGAATAAAGCATTATTTTAACAGCATCACAGTAGCTTAAAGGGTTAGTTCATCCAAGGTACTCATTGGATTTCTCATACAAAAGTCAAATATCCTACAGAAAAACGATGTAATACCCATTATATTCCACAGTTTGACCTGCAAGGCAAGTGTGTAAATCCATCGTAAGGGTATCCTCATTTTTTTTTCAAATGATTTGTGCGCTATGTACAAGCTAAAGGGCAGAGGAGCTAGTACCGATCCCTGGGGCAGTCATTTTTTAGTTTTATAAGCAATTTCCTTCACCAATTGTATCGTTGAGTCGTTTAGAATACTGACTATATTTGTTCGGAGAAGCTTACAAACCATAGGTTAGGTCTATGAACGCAGTTACAGTTTTAAGTTTTCTCTAGAAACCTGCCTCAATAAAGGTGATAAGCTTAAAAACCTGATTTGCACAACTTTTCTTTAGTCAGCAGCGCCTGTCTGTTCATTGCTTCAAGAGCTTTTGTGCTGATTCTAGAGGATGAATTGTTTTGAAAGGAATTTTTAAATTAGAGTTAGACAACAATGTGTTGCATATTAACAAGAATAATGAAACACACTGTTATTTAATATGTGTAGCTTTGTTACGATGTATAAATACCATTTTTCTGCTCATAGATAGAGAAAAACTTAGTCGCTAAGAACTGGATCTCAGATATTATTAATAACTGCCAGTATAACTGTAGAGTTTTAAAACTATGGAGAAAATCTAAAGTCATGGCAGTTTTAAAGTCTCCAGTACCAGTCCAGGTAAAGTACCAGTCTCCCTTCTATGCTACCCCATTAAGGTATACGGAAGACTCATCCTAAATCGCATAGGAAACATAGTCGACCAGAGCCTTATACCATAAGAAGCAGGTTTTCTTCTTCTTCAAGTGCCCTGTCCGTTGCGAACGTTGGCTATTAACATGGCAATTCTGATCTTGTTTGCGGCGCTTCTGAATAGTTCGACCGATGTGAGCCCGAACCACTTCTTTAGATTTTGGAGCCACGAGTGTCTTCTCCTGCCTGGCCCTCGATTACTGTCTATTTTTCTCTGGACAATCAATTGCAGTAGACGGTACTTATCGTGTCTCAATATGTGGCCTAGATATTCAAGCTTTCTTTGTTTAATTGTATTCACGATTTCTTTCTCCTTTCCGATTCTTTGGATTACCTCTATGTCGGTGACATGTTCGGTCCAGGATATACGAAGAATGCGTCGGTGCACCCACATTTCGAATGCTTCTAGTTTTCTCGTGAGCGTCTCCGTCAGCGTCCAGGCCTCCATACCATACAGAAAGATCGCAAAAATGTAGCATTTAACTAGACGTAGTTTTAGGGGAACAGACATATTCCTACTTATGAGGAGCTTTTTCATATTGCTAAATGCTGCTCTAGCTAGTTCTATTCTGGCCTTAATTTTTTAAGCCGAGAATAGAATTTTTTTTTCTAAAACCTAAAGCAGGTTTTAGACAAGATAAATCGTGCATTGGCCAAATTCTTAATCTCACAGAGCATATAGAAGAGGGGTACGAAAATAAACACATAGCAGAGCCTGAACTAATTGATCTGAGCTTCGCCAAGAATACAGTGAATCACGGAAAGTTATTCACAAAACTTTATAATGTGCTTAAACATTACCATCTAGTAAAACTTGTTAAGTGCAAAACAGGCGATTCTATCTTACTCGGGATCAGAAGAAAAGTCTATGGAGGAGACAGAATAATAGTGTGGCCCAACGAAGCGTCTTGGTTCCCATTTCCTTCAATCTATACACGAGCAACCAACCAACCCCAGAGTATACGGAAAACTTCCTTTTGTTCCAGGGAAGAACTTTTGAGGAAGTGGAAGGCAAACTAGACAGCAAATATATAATGAGATGCCAAAAATAATCATAAAGTCTGACGAAGAAAGAAATACTGACTTTCTCTAAAAAGTATACATATCAGAAATATATATATATATATATATATATATATATATATATATATATATATTGTTATGATGTGTTGTTTGTTTGAATGATGAGCAATGAAAAATTTTATCGCGGTTCTCAAAGAATTAGTTTGTAAGTACTTTTTTAAATTATCTTTATTATAACTATTATGAAACACACATATATATCTAACCTAGCCAATGTAAATTTAAAATAAACTATCTTTAAATTGATATTCTTATAAAACTAATTAAATTCTATAGACAATGTAAAATTTAAACAAACTATCTTCAAAATTGAAATTGTTATGACACTAACTAAATTATATTAACAAAATTTTGTACCTTTCTTTCACTGAATGCCTAAATGAACTGTTTTCCACTATATAGATTCTAATCACCACTGAATGTCTTCGTACTTCGGTTATCCTTGTTTTTGTGAAATCACTTTTTCCAATTATCAGCTTCTACCAATTTAAGATATATTTTTCTTCACCAGCATTTATAAACCACCAAGCAAACCAGCAAACAGCATTTATATTTATTCTTCTTTTCAATATCTTCTTCTTCTTTAGATGCAAATCCACTAATGGATGTTAGCGATCACATTTTCCATTAATTCTCTATTTATTGCAGTATGTATCAGAGATTGTATGTCGTTAATCCCTGTCCATTGCCTTATGTTTCGGAGCCAGGACATTTTCTTGCGTCCCATTCCTCTCTTGCCTTCAATTTTACCCTCGATTATAAGTTGGAGGAACTGGTATTTTTCATTTCATGATGTGACCTAGATACGCCGTTTTCCTTTTCTTGACGGTTTCGAAAAGTTGGCGTTCTTGGTTTATTCTTTTAAGGACATCTATATTTGTGATTTTCGCTGTCCATGGTATTTTTAGGATACGGCGATAGAGCCACATTTCGAAAGCTTCTAATCTGTTTATATCCCTCGTTTTGAGTGTCCAGCCCTCTACGCCATATAGCAGCACTGACCACACGTAGCACTTAGTAAACCTTAGTCTCAGTTGAAGATCGAACTCTGAACAAGTCAGTACCTTCTTGAATTTTACGAAAGCTTGTCGAGCTTGTTCAATGCGACATTTTACTTCCCTGTCCGATGCCCAGTCTTCAAAAAGCCACGATCCCAGGTATTTAAATTTACTCACTCTTTCAATGGACTTAGTATTCAGTGTTATGGTGGAGTTTTCAAGTGCATCCAAGTTTCTGGAGATGATCATAAATTTGGTTTTTTTGGTATTAATCTCTAATCCCATTCGCTTACTGTATTCTCCGATTATAGTGACAAGTTGTTGAAGATCGACTATGTTGTCACAAATTAAGACACCATCATCAGCATATCGTATGTTGTTGATCAGTACTCCATTCACTTTGATTCCCATCTTTGCATCCTCCAGAGACTCTTGAAATATGGCTTCCGAATAAATGTTAAATAAAAGAGGGGAAAGCACACATCCCTGTCGAACGCCCCTTCTTATATGTATGGGTTTGGATATAGAATTGTCTATTTTTAACTGTGCCGTTTGATGCCAGTACAAGTTTTCAATGCATCTTATGTCTTTTTGGTCTATATCAACTTTCTTGAGGATCTGCATTAACTTGTGGTATTGGACACGATCAAACGCTTTTTGGTAATCTAAAAAGCATAGGAACACATCCTTCTTCTGATCGTAACAATTTTGGACCAGCACCTGTGTTGCTACTATTGCTTCTCGTGTTCCTAAACCTTGCCTAAACCCGAACTGGGAGTCACTGATGTCCCATTCACATTTTTTGTATACTCTTTGATGTAGTATTTTTAAGAATATCTTTAAAGTGTGACTCATCAGGCTAATGAGTCTGTGATCCTCACATCTTTTTGCATTGACTTTCTTGGGCAGGGGAATAAAGGTAGAGCGTAACCACTGTTGAGGATAGCAGCCAGTTTCATAAATTAAGTTAAATATTTTGTGTAGTGCTGAAATTCCCCTTTCATCCAGTAATTTGAGTATTTCTGACGGGATTTCATCTGGTCTTTTTCAAGGGTTTTTTCAATATACCAATATCCAATTATTATAAGTTGATTTATACTAATCTCCAATCATAATATAATTTTAATTCCTTCCAATATCCATCCAATATTCTTCTAATATACTTTTATAATCTTCAATAATTATTTGTGTATAATTATAAATGTGCATTAAAATATATGCATAATTTTTAATCTTCATTTAACTCACTATATTAAACAATTGGACTATTTGTAACTGATTGACTGACTCCAACTAACTTTCATATTTTTTACTAAACTTTCTGACTGACTGACTTACTAAAAACTGTCATCTTGAATCCAAATCACGGGTATTTATATCCTTTTGGATGTTCCAGAACCATCTGGTAAGAGATCATGTTCGATTTAGTTCTATTTCTTCTATATGGATGTTCTCGAAAAAAGTATCTGTTCGATCCACCGACATAATCATTATTCCAGAATGTTCCAACATAAACAAAGGTCAAATTCTGCATTCTGGAGAATTCGTTAATGTTCTATTGATAATTTTGTTGACATTTAGGCTTTTCAGATCAGAATAAACACTTAAATCAGTAAATATATATAAATTAACCATTTTAAACTAACATTATTATTATAACCCCACTTAAATTCGTAAAAATGATTAATTTCTGTCTGTCACTTACTGTATAGTTGGTTGCCTATGCACATGGCTCACTTAAATATATTTACAACATTAAAATACAACTTTTTACAATTATTATATGCTAATTTCTTAAAAATGCCCTCACATAAATAATTTTTATAAATTCTCTAGTATATAACTTCTTAAAATAACCAAATACTTGTTATATCTAATATTATGTAGTATATAACTTATAAATTATTTTCTATAAACCCCAATCGTATCAATATATATATATATATATATATATATATATATATATATATATATATATATATATATATATATATATATATATATGTATATATATATGTATATATATATATATATATATATATATATATATATATATATATATATATATATTTAAGTAAATACAGTAAGCTTCGAAAATAGAAAAATATTGATGTTAATAAACTATTCATAACCCGTCAGAACGAATATTAATACAAAATCCGCAGAGGATTAACAGTATTAAAATTTGTGTGGTGTCGCAGCCCGTTAATTAATTTATGACAAAACGAATATTCGCTAAACCTCAACAAAAAAAAATAACGGTGAAAACTTCAAGTCAAGTAAAAGTTAATTTAAATAATTGAAGAGAGTATGATGACCTCCTGCTGAGTCAATCTTACTTTCTTTGAGCTGAATCTTGTTTTAATTTCTCACGTGACTACGGAGGTGTCGTAAATATGTTGTAATTCTTCGAGATTCAGATGAGTTGCATTAGTTTTTGCATCATATATTTACACATTAGAATATTTCGTTACTTAAATAGCCCTAGTTTTGGATAAAAAAAAATAAAGCGTAGACTGAAGGTCGTTACAAATATTTTTTATATGTTCTTTCGTCACAAGTGTTTCGGTAATATTTAGTAAAATACAGTAATTGTGATGGTCATTAATAATAGCTATGAGACAGTGGCACAGTAAATTATATATATATATATATATATATATATATATATATATATATATATATATATATATATATATATAAATTTGATATGCTTAAATTTATTTATTTAAAGGGAAGATCGGGAAGATCATGCATGGATGCTATATCAATAATTAGCAATTACGAGAGAAATCACTAGAATAAAACAAACCGGCATATTTATATTTCATAGATATTTCAGAGACATGGGTGATGACAGAAGACACAAAACGAAAGCTGGAAGTCTTTGAAATAAAATAGTCTGGTTAAAAAAAATGGTGGAAAAATGTTTCGCAGATATCTGAAGCTTTTAAGACATAGGTGGGGGATACTAGATGATGAATAGATGAAAAGATACTCCTAGTTTTACCTTGCGTTTTTTTTTAAGCAATAATTTATGGTCACAATTTGATTTTTTGTCTATAAATTTTTTCCCTTATATTTTAAATAAACAATATTTATGTCATTTTTTTATGTCAAGAATATCTTTATTTTCCCGTTTTTTTAAGTAAAATTAATAAATAATTAACAGAGATATTTGCAAAAAAGCAGTTTTTTTGCACTAATTTATAAATTTTATTAATTTTTTTATTAACAAAATAAAATGGTATTAATACATTTAAACATCAAGGAATTACCATCTTTTAGATTTGTGCGAAAATTCCCCCCGATCAGTCAAATATTTTATAAGTTATTTAATTTGTTTATCCCTGACGCTAATTATTTAAACTATTGAGCTTGCCCTATGCATGATGCTAGACACATTCAGCAAATTTCATAGGATTCTTTAAGACTTAGACTATCTCAGAAGTTAAATGCATATTAAGCTTTCATCACAATTATTTACAAAATAAACGTTCGAAAAAGGGGTATGTTTTTTACTTATAAACAATTGTAATAACTTCTATATTTTTCAAGCTACAGACTTGTACGTACAACCATTGGATAGCTGGTAAAAAAGCTCACATTAAAAAATAAAAAACCTTCTATGACCAATAGGAACGAAGTTAGTGACTATTTTAAAAAAAATCATATCTCCATTGTTTATAAACATTAAGAAGTAAAATTTGCACAAATTTTGAATGAAAATCTAAACTTTATATTGAAACTTATAGCTATAAAATTTATCTAATTTTTCGAAACGACGGTACTTTCGAAAGATCGACATAGGAAAGTGGAGAGGATATCTGTTTCAGCTCCGTTTTTTTTTTCGGCATCGGAACTTCAAATTGCAACACGTAGGAAAAATTTACATTATCTCGGCTTCCTTTGCAGCTGCAAGTCTCTTTTTTTTATTCTGGGGTAGCTCGTCGAAATATGAATAACTACATAGTTTTCACTGGCCGGAAAATATGGGAAAACTCGGAAAAATTGAGTCCATTTAAAATTCACCCTAAATACTTACTTTTTTTTAATTTGCTCGAATAGTCTGTCGCCGTATTAATAATGATGACATAATTTTCACCCCCCATAAATCTCGGAAAATCCCGGAAAATCAACATATGTTTTTTCATATTATATTAATGATGTAATAATACTTATATGTTTTATAAATTAAATTTCAGGTAATTTTTTACACATTATATTATTATATTCCTTATATTAATTATAATTGTTTGTATTTTTATAATTAACAATATTGATTTTTATTCTATTTTTCTTACAAATATGATTACATTATTAATCTAATCTGCCTTACTGCTCTGATAAAATAAGTCGATTTTTTCATCACTTGCCTTATTAAATTTTGCAATGTTTATTGAACTTTACTTTTTTTTATTTTCTTTACATACATTGGTTTAAAAGTTAAAATTTGGTTCATTTATTCGACTTCACTGTCAGGTCTGAACCTTTTTGTTGCAGGTTGTTTGTCTTCACTTATTAAGTCAGTCTTTCCATACATTAACATATTAATGGGCGATCTTAATGCCAAGGTGGGTCAAGGTAAGGTAGGAGAACAAGTAGGAAAATATGGGCTTGGAAACAGAAATGACAGAGGAGATCGATTGATTTAATTTTGCCAAAGTGAAGACTTCGTAATAACAAATACCTTTTTCAAATTACCTCCTCGACGGTTATATACATGGACATCTCCACAACATACCAAAAAAAAATAGTGAGAAATCAAATAGACTACATTATGATAGCAAGGAGGTATCATAATGCTGTTAAATGTACTAAGACGTACCCAGGAGCTGATATAGGCTCAGATCATAACCCGGTAGTTACTGTGATAGAGGCGAGATCAAAAAAGATTAGAAGACCACACAGAAAGGCACTACATTTAAATAAATTTAGAAACAAAAATATACGACAAGAAACAGGAGAAGAAATAAATGAAAACCTCCGTTCAGTGCAGCAACAAATTAAGGATACAAACAACGTTAACCAAAAATTAAAGTACATAAATACAGCTATACAAACAGCAGGAAAAAAACATCAACAAACAAAAACAACAACAAAGAATAATGGGTGGATGACACAAGATATACTAGACTTGATGGAACAAAGAAGAAAGATGAAGAATTACCCAGACAAATACAAAGAAATAAATAAACACATAAAAAACAGAATAAAAGAAGCCAAAGAGGAGTGGATTAAAGAACAATGTGAAGAAATGGAAACCTACGAGAAAAAGTACGATGCGTTCAATATGCACAAAAAAGTAAAAGAGATAACAGGAAGCATAAAGAAATGCCAAATAGGTAAACTTAAAGACAAAGATGGAAATCTTATTGTAGATCTAGAGAATAAAATAAAAAGATGGACAGAATACCTGAATGAATTATTTGAAGACGATAGAAACAACTTAACTCAGATAATCAATGCAACTGGGCCAGAGATATTAAAAGAAGAAGTAGAATACGCAATAAGAAACGTTGAAAATGGAAAAGCAAATGGACCTGATGAAATTCCTACAGAACCGTTGAAGCTTTTGAATGATAAATCCGTAACCATAATATTAAATTTTGCAGCGAGGAGCTAAAACAGTTTCCCCTCCACTTTCCTATGTCGATCTTTCGAAAGTAACTTCGTTTCGAAAGGTTTTAAGTTTCGAAAAATTAGATGAATTTTATAGCTTTAAAATTCAATATAAAGTTTAGATTTTCATTCAAAATTTGTACAAATTTTACTTCTTAATGTTTATAAACAATGGATATATAATTAACAAAAAAATTGTCGCTAACTTCGTTCCTATTGTTCATAGAAGGTTTTTTTTTTGTTAAATGTGAGTTTTTTTACCAGCTATCTAATGGTTGTACGTACAAGTCTGTAGCTTGAAAAATATAGAAGTTATTACAATTGTTTATAAGTAAAAAACATACCCCTTTTTCAAAAGTTTATTTTGTAAATAATTTCGATGAAAACTCAATATTCATTTAACTTCTGAAATATTATAAGTCTTAAAGAAGCGTATGAAATTTGTTAAATATGTCTAGCATCATTCATAGGGCAAGTTCAATGGTTTAAATAATTAGTCCCAGATATAAACAAATTGAATAACTTTTAAACTATTTGACCGATCGGGGGGAAATTTCGCACAAAGTTAAAGGACGGTAATTCCTCAATGTTGGAAATGTATTAGTAACATTTTATTTTGTTAATAAAAAAATTAATTAAATTTATAAATTAGTGCAAAAAAACTGCTTTTTTTGCATATATCTCCGTAACTTATTTATCAATTTTAATTGAAAAAACGGGAAAATGAAGATATTTTTGATATAAAAAAATGGTATAAATATTGTTTATTTAAATTATAAGGGAAAAAACGTATAGATAAAAAATCAAATTCTGACCATAAATTATTGTTTAAAAAAAATGCAAGGTAAAAATAGGAGTATCTTTTTATCTATTCGTCATCTAGTAACCCCCACCTATGTCTTAAAAGCTTCAGATATCTGCGAAACATTTTGCCGTGAAATCGATGAGTTTTGTATAACCAGACTGGGCTAAAAGTCCTAAGAAAGATCTATTACCGAAAACGGAGTATGAAGACTCATCTTCAAGGTATAACCATGAACTTTACCGACTGCTCAAAGAGGCACCGATGTCAGAATTCGTGAAACTTCATAGACTTCGATGGGCTGGTCATGTAGTGAGAATAAAGACTGAAAGATTACCAAAAAACTCTACATAGTAAAATGCAGGGCGCAAGACCAAAAGGAAGGCAACGGAAAAGGTAGAAGAATGAAGTGGCAGCGGACGCGCAAAATTTGCTAGACGTGAGAACCTGGCAAAGATCGGCGTGAGACCGGCAAGGTTGGAGGCATAGTTTGGAGGAGGCAAGGTTCGATTTGTGCTGTAGTGCCAGTGGAGAGGGAGAGAGAGGGAGAGAGAGAGAGATAGAGATAGAGAGAGAAAGAGAGAGAGAGAGAGAGAGAGAGAGAGAGAGAGGAAATACAATTTCTATTTACTTATTATTCGACAAATTATATAAATATAAAAACTACTATGTCAATTTTGAGAGAATGAAACTTTCCCCACTTTTCAAATTTGGCCACTGCTCTCCCATAACTCACGTCTTTTCACTAATTTGGGATAGTGTACCTTGTTATCAATATATAGCTGAAGTGTAAACAAAACACAAAAGCCTGATATTGTACTTAAATGATATTTAAATTGCTACAATGTTATTGTATACATTACGTCTAAGTATTATATAATCGATTTTTAAACTAACGTCAATTTTTAAAATAATGTTGAATTAATAAAGGCACTATAAATAAAATTTACAAGAAACTTACTTTAATTCCTCAAAAATCCGGTCTCTAAATTTGTTCTTCCACGAACAGCTGAAACAGAGAAATTCTACATTACTATTGTAGGTACACTTTTTATATAAAAGTAGACACTAAAATAGTTAATAATAGTCGATCCGATATGCCAGTAGGCTAGTACACTCATTTACGTAGCCGTAAGTAATTAAGTGGGTTTATGGTTCAAGCTACGATCTGTTTAAAAAAATTAAATTTGAATGGTAAAAATCTAAGAAGTAACTGCGACTTTGAATTGAAAAGATATATGCAAAAATAAGAATAACAATTCCTGGAAAATAATGAAGGATGAAGGAATACCCATTCTGATGTGGAATTATAAAGGACATAATAAAAATCGATGACAAAAAGGTCCATGACGGAACTGCTCTAAAGAGTTGTTTTTATTTGAAATTTTGATATTTCTTCATAATTTTCACAACCACAAAATTGGACACACACACAATTGATTGGATCACACACATGGATAAAAATGTCGTCCATGATTTAACTCCAGACTATAGGATGTCGTTCACATTTATCTCTGCTGGTTCTGACTCAATAGCTTCCAATACTACTTCCTCAAGATAAAAAATAGGGATGTCAATCTACATCATTGCCTAACTCTCCTCATAATCTAGATTTATTTGGATATTACATGCCCAATTTGTACCTCTGCTCGCTGATTATACTAGAGATTTGATATTCATCTGAACGTCCAGGTTTTTATTTCTGAGAATTTAGGGTATTATGTTTTACCCTTTCAAAAGATTAGTTGTAGTAGTATATGAAGCAGACGTGAAGATTTTGATTAATATCAAGAAAAATACCAAGATTAGACATCGTTGAATAACAACATTAAAGGCAAATATTGCTTTTGGTATGCTTTGTTATTTTTTCATCAAGAAAAATTAGAATACCGGAATCAAGTAAGTGCGAGACATAAACTTGGAAACAGGACCAGTTAATGAGCGCAAGAAAATGGCTATTGAGTGTTATAAAAATAAGATTCTAATAGATCTGAGATATGCACATATAAGTGAGATACTGATCAGAGTGCGATGTGAAGAATCATCAATGATTACTTATCCAAAACTGGATGGAAAGTTGCACTTATTTTACTTAACAAATTGCTTAACAATCTCTTTAATAGACTGTTGTAATATGTTGTTGACCTATTAGTAAACAAAAAACAAAAAAAAAAACGCCCATTACAAGTACTTGTTCGATTTCAGTAATCTTGACAAAAGCAAAAGATTTTATTTAAAAAATGATTTTCACCGTTTAATGTGATGAAATACACACAATAGGATTAAATCGAGACCTGAAGAGACGTTTGTCTTTTCTCTGCTTGGGAGTCTGAGAGAGACATTGCCCAATAATGTAATTGTTTTAAGCTCCAAAATAGCCAATTCCTATATATTTTTTCTTGCTGACACGTGTAATCACAATGAAGTTATTAAATTGTTGATTAAAAGATAAAGTGACATGTTGATTATTGGTCACAGGAGGAGGCAGAGCTTCTGTGGTCTACATTTTAACAGTGTAATGTTCTCCAACATCAGGATATCGCATTATAGACATGAAGAGAGAGATATACTGTCTTTTTTGACAAAAAAGATGTTTATAAAGAAGTTATTAGTTAAATTAGTAAATTATCAATATTACCAATTAAAGTTAAATGTTAGCAACATATCTTTTTACTTTAGGAACAAAACATATTACGAAAAAAGAAAATCCAAACAGTCTCTTCATTTTGTTTGAAAAACACAGATTTATTCAAGCAGAACTAAGTGACCCTAATCGAGATCTGGACTGGTCGAGAAGGAAGAGCTTCTGGGATCCACAATCTAACAATGTAATCTTCTTCAACGTCAGGGTATCGCTTTATAGACATGGGATCTCCTGCGTTTTTAAGAAAAAAGATAATATTTGTAAAGAAGTTAATGCTTTCATGAAATGTTTAAATATGGTCCCAGTTCCACCTAAGAGAAAGCTATTTAATTATTCCTTAAGTTTAAAAGCGGTACTCATTCGCCATTGCAACTGCAACCGTTTCCATTCTATTTCTGTTGGTTATACAGCACACATGTATATATGTGATAACATGAAAGTCATTGTTGTTTCCTTAAGAATTTAATTCTGCTATAGAAAGCACTGTTTTTTGTGTATGTGGTACAGTAGACATAAAAATTATATTATATAAACCCAATCTGGCCTGTAAAAAATTTAAATAACCAAAAAAAAAGCTAAGACCATCGTGGTGCCTTTCTAAAAGATAGTTTGCTTCCACCTTTACATATTAAGTTTGGTTTGACTAATAATGGTGTCAAAAAAATGAACCAAGAAGGAGAGTCTTTTAAATACCTAAGGGACACATGTCCTCCATAAAGTGAGGCTAAAGTTAAAAAAGGAATTTTTGTAGAGCCACAAATTTTTTAACTTACGAAGAGTGTGACATTTGACACAGAGACTATTAAAACAAATATACTATAATTTAGTG
This sequence comes from Diabrotica undecimpunctata, assembly GCF_040954645.1. Classification (NCBI taxonomy): domain Eukaryota; kingdom Metazoa; phylum Arthropoda; class Insecta; order Coleoptera; family Chrysomelidae; genus Diabrotica; species Diabrotica undecimpunctata. The sequence continues at coordinate 48,960,401 of NC_092809.1, forward strand.
AAAGGCTTACTGGAAAAGCTGTGGAGTTGTCTAGCTTGTGGAGCTGTATGTGATGGAGAAAGGTTGCATTATATTTCAGTAATCGAAAAAAGGATATATCAAGGTCGTTAAAACGTAGCTATACTTGCAGATTACTTTTGAAACGTTCTTTACTTAATTTAGCACTCTTGGAATATAGCACTCATTAAAGGCTATTCAAACAGACTCTTAATACTTTATCATATGAAAAAATAGTTGTTTTTTATCTTTTATGTTTAATGATTGTATATCATCAAAACTAGAGGTAGGGAAATTAAAGAATTTTCGTACCTTATTCTTCTCCAACGGATTATTTTTTCGATCACTATATTCCAAAATTAAAAACTTAAATTTTCATAATATTGGCACAATGAACATTGCGTTGTCATTCAAACAAAAGCTATAAACACCGCCGGTGAATTATCCTTCAATCTCGAAATAACGATGTTTATATCTACAACATAAGCGGAGTATCAACTCTAATTTAGGAGTTGCCATAAATGGACTAACCGCCGCATTTTATCCTGATTCATGACCATTTGTACATTCCACCCACCTTATCTTGCTCTTTATTTACGCTTACTGTCCGCAATTCGGACAAAAACGTCACGAAATGTAGATCAGTGTTGCAGTAGGTCCTGCATTACCATTGCCGACCGTGTTAATAGACCAGGAGCTTCCAACTGTTGGCATTTTTATTTTTAAATTATGGTCACGTATTGGTTTGAATAACAACATGTTTTAATTTTATAATTAAATTTAATAATTTTTTATTTTTTTGGACTTTTGAACGATAGATACACAATGTATTTTCTGATCCAGCGGCAAAAAATACTTTAAAATTGCGCAAATATTTCTTTTGTTCATCGTTAGTTGCCGTGTGATTATTACATGCAAAACATCTAACAATTATATGATCTAATATATATTTACCAGTAGGAATATGAACTTATCAATTTGGAATATGGAATATAGATTATTAAGAGTCTCCATTAAAGGTTTTTGTATCAAGACATATATGCTCTACTACAAGTCTAATTGCTTTATTTTTAATATAAAAGTACTGTCGAAAAGAATGACTTATATATAACAAACTACATGCATGAAGAAGTACGTGAACGTTAAAGCTGTCAGAAGATGCTTACATGTAATTAATTTAAGGATAAAAATATATGACTAGATTAATTAAACCAATGGGAGAAATATGTGTCGACACAATCCATAAGCTTTGTGACAGAATTTGACAACATGATGAGCCAATCCGTGACGAATGTTGGCTATCATCATGGTGATCTTTATCTTGTTTGTAGCAGCGCGGAAAAACTGCACAGATGTTGTGTTGAACCAAATTCTAAGGTTCCTTAACCAGGATGCGCTTCTTCTTCTTGGACCTCACTTTCCAAATATTTTTCCTTGCAGAATGGCTTGTAGGGGGGCATATCTGCATTTATTTTACATAATGTGTCCGAAATATTCTAACTTTCGAGATTTGATGGTGGTGAGTACCTCATCGTTCTTCAATATTCTTTGAAGGACCTCCTCATTTGTGACTCGGTCAGTACACGGGATCTTAAGTATTCTCCAATAGGTATAGCCACATGTTACATGCTTTCAATTATCTGTACATATCTTCAAGGACCACGATTCAACACTATAAAAAAATACTGAGAATACAAAAACAAGAGGGAGGTTGTGGCTCTTGAAGAAGGCCGTTATCCGGTTAAAGGTGAAATGAATTTTCAATGGTCGCTCTTATATCCTGGTTGATGGTCAATTCTTCATTTATTATGGTGCCAAGGTAGTTGGAGTCTTTATTTATTAAGTAATATATGGAGAGTATAATATGAAAAAAGTTTTGCAAGGATAGATAGGCAAAAAAATGATAGGTAGCAAAAAAATCACGATTTTTCTATATGCGGATGTTACTGTAATATTAGCCAGTTCACAGCCTGGTCCAAAGAATGAAGGTTTCCCACACGCTGGGTGAATCAAACAAAATGGATTATTGGCTATGGTCCACATGAAGTTTTACTAAGTCCAAGATAGAGAAGGATAAACATCTATCATCCAAGCGATCGAGATTTAATGTCACTGTACTCTTTCAAGAACCAACAAACAAAAGAGGCAGAGAATATTGCACAGTAGGTGCGTGCTAATTTCTGTAGGCAAGAGAAAATAGTAACTAGAATTTTTGAAATTGGAGGTATTGTCTGTTCACTGTCGAGTTAAAAGTGTATTTTAGTTACAAACAGTTATAACTGAAGTCATATTATATATAAAATTCATAATTATATTCATGGTAGAAGTAATCACCGATCTATAGTACTTACAGAGTAACTGTAAAAAAGTCGTGGTCTGTACTTTGGAACTGGGCTATACATAATCTTAATATATGGTTGTGAATACTGTTAAGTACTTTAAGATCAGTTTCAGACGCGGACATATAAATAAAGCTACCATACATCACTCTAGAACAAATGTGTTACCTATATAATGTTAGTAATACTTCTTCATCAGATCTTCGTCGATAGTTAGCTAACGTTTTTAGAATGTTCATTCTCACTCCTAATATCAAAAAATAAAAAAGAAAATGTTTATTTTCTTCCAACTATTTGGTTTGATACTATATTTTTTATTTTATTTTATATTCACGAGATTTGTACAAAAATTTAAGAAAAATGAAATATCATAACCATACCAAAAGTACTAACAACTAAGTATTAAATAATGAATAAAAAGTTAACGATTAAATTAATATATATTAAATTAAAATTTCTTGATAATAATATTAAAATAAAATGAATACTCAAAGTAAAAGGTCCCTCATCTTCGATCCCTAACATTCCAAGTCAAAGGTGCTTAAATCTTATACAGTTTATATCCACCAGATATTAAGATTGATTAAAGTAATTTTGCAGTGTCTGAATTATGTTAATAGGAGACAAATTGCCTTAGCTTGTGTGATAGTATTTTATAGAAAACAAAGACATGTCTCTAAGAATTTTAGTACTACATCTAAGTTGATAAGACCTAATAAATCAGAACAGTCAGTGGTATCGAGAGAAAAACTAAATTACATTTAGTTCTGTAGTCTTATAGGGAAATCATAAATTGCGATGCTTGGCCACCACCTTTATTGGCCTGTTTTTGACTTCAGATGCCTGCTCCACTCATAATATCTTTACCACATCCTTCTGGGTAAGACCAATATTGTTTAAGATCTGAGTAAGGGCGTTGTTATCAGCATTTATTCTTTCCTGAATAATACTACTTGCTGAGTCCGGGATGTCATATACAATCAAGTTATTAGCACGTTCAGCACAATCCTCAACAATAATGTTTCCACATTAGTAGTACCACCTACACACTACTTTAATGTTGCCTTCAAGGAGTAGCTCCTCCTTTAAGTTCATGATTTGTTCCTCTATTCGAATAAACTTGTAAGTTAAAATAAATTTTTGTTTTTGAAGGAAAGCCACAGTTTTCGCAGAACAAAATAATCGATTTTTGAACAACAATTGCACTCTGCCCACTTGTACATCGACTCAATATGACCTTTTCACAGTATAACCACAATATAACCTCAAAAATTTTAGTTCAGAAAAAAGTTTGAACAATAATATTTGCGAAACCAGCAACGTCGTCCCAAAGAACTTTAATAGGTCTTTACTTTTTTGTATAAAAAAAGTTACTATTAATCACTTATTTTAGTTTAATTAGGGAAATTGTAATCTATTTTGAGATTAGGTTCTTAAACGTGACATGTGCTGATACTATATATGTGAATTTTATCAAAAGGAAGACCCAGAACTATGACTAATATGAGGCTCAAGAGAGCAAGTGATTCTAAAAAATATAATTATTACTTGAAACCTCTATCGTTTGCCAAAGAATTAGCTGATTAACAACTTCTCGAATTTATGTAGCAGTGAAAAAATATTAAGAATTTAAAGAAAATTTAGAAAATAATAATTTTCTATATAGTACATAAAAATATATGCGTAGCGTTCAAACAGAATACAAACACGCAATAAATTAAAGATGCTATCATGTCGGCTGCCTTGATTTACAGAATCAATTATTTTTATTCCTTTGTGGTTCTTTTCGTTTTGTCCTTTTAGAAGACTTACTCCTTGGTCTATAGCCGTGATCAGCCGCAATAAAATTTGAGTTGTCAGAAGGTTCGTGTTCTGATTCACCGTTGTGGTCTTCGGCCACGATCTTACATTTGAGTCAATATTTTACTTATACGGGAGACTGGAAGGGTATCATAATTTTGGCAGCGCTCGATTTTGTAGGTACTACGCAGAGTCGTGCACCTTTCATTTTTATCTTCGTAAGATAAAAGGGAAAGTTTTTATTCACTTTCAATAATCTGATATATTGAGTCCTAGTTTTTTAGACAAATTATTAATTTATCAGCTATATTTTTTTGTTTCTTGGTAAAGCGTTTCTTAGTTTTCTAAAATTTCTGACGTTTAAAGCGATTGATTTTAACAAAAATAATTGACAATTGAATGCTGTGCTGGAACAACATTGTAAATGCCAAATTACATTTTGTCGACACATTGAAAAAAATTCCTTACAATTGATTATATGAAAAAAAAAATATTTATGAGCATATTAATGATAGACTATAGGATGTATAACATTAATATCAACAAAAATAACCTTATGTTATACAAAATAAACATTTATGAACATATATGCTATATTTTAATAAAACAACGTGTTAAATCCTCTAAAAGTTGTCTTATAAATAAAAAATGAAGTAACCTAAAGAAGAGAAAGAAGAAAATGAAAGGGAGAAAGTAATACAGAAGAGGTATATCAGCTTAGAACAAGAAAGCGTGAGAGAATCATACAGAAATAGATGATAGAGAGAAATACAGAAAAGTTGGAAAATACACAATTTAATAATAATGACGAACATTACACAAATGAGATGGTCAGATGACGTGAAGAAACACGCAGGCCCGAAGTGGATACAAACTGCCTACAATAGAGAGACGTGGAAGAAGGAAAAGGAGGCCTATGTCCAAAATTAGACAGCAAGGGCTGTATAGATAGATAAAAGAACTTTACACTCACATAAAAAGGTGTCTCCAGGAGGCAGCAACAGAAGCCATTAGATATCAAATCCAGAATAAAAAAAAACTTACATATTGGTTTGACGAAGAAATAGAACAATAAATAAAGAAGAAAAGAGACCAATATCAAAAATTCTTAAATACAAAGAAAATAACGGATAAAATAACCTACAAGGAGTATCAAGCTAAAGTACGAAAAATGATATGTCGGAAGAAAAATGAAGCATGACAACAACAGTGTAACATGATAAATTCACATCTAGGAGGACGAAGAAGCACAGAAAGTTGGAGAGTCTTAAAATCTTTACGACAAGAGAGAAGTAGTGTCAACAATAACAATGGATGACTGGGACCAATAGTTTGAAAAACTTCTAAGGGAAGATAGACCACAATTTAAGGACAACAACGAAACACAAAATATAAATATTTTAACTTCGCCCATACGAATAACAACGAAAAAAGTGGAAGATGTATGTAGTTCTCTGTCTGTAAGGTCCAGGTAACATCACTGCAGAGTTGATTAAACACGATACAACCAAACTATATACAAGTTTAGCCAAACTGTTCCAAAACTGCATTAATGGAATGACAACCCCAGAGGAGTGGAAGACATCATTCATATCCACTATACACAATAAAGGCAGAAGGAATGAATGTGACAATTACAGAGGCATTGCCGTGACAAACTCGGTCAGTAGAATATACGGAAAAGTAATTAAAAACAGAATAGAAAGCGAATATAAAGACTTAGAGACTGAGGAAGAGGCAGGATTTAGGGCAGGCAGATCTACTATTGACAATTTGTTTTGCATTACACAGATTATTAAAAAGGAAAATACCCGTTAATCAAGTACATTTATTGTATGTATACCTACGAAAGGTTTATGATAGCGTACAGCATTATAAATTATGAGAAGCTTTAGAGAAAACAAACATAAGCGTGCATTTAATAAATGCGACGAAGGAAGCAAATAAATAAAGGCCTTAAGCAGGGCTGCTGTCTCTCCCCGACATTATTTAAAATTTGTCTGGAATAGGCTCTAGAACTGTGGAAGCGCAAATGTAGAAATATGGGAATGCTAACACTTTTTCATTTGCAGATGAAGATATTGAGTATATGACTCGAAAATTAATCGAGTAGTATAATAATAATATTACTTACTTCATCTGATCAACTCAGAGCTTCTTTGGGTACTTTTCTAGTTTTTCTAGGGTTTTCTAATATTCTGCTTTCACTTATCAATGTTAAGCTTTCGTGTTTTCCCTCTGTTAATTTGGGTAATCACTGACTTGTGTATACCAACCTCCATTTTAGCTCGAAATGACAAATTACACGATTGAAAACGTTGACTTACAAAACACGTGCAGAAAATTTGGCGCGAAACACGACCCACTTTAACCACATACAATGTTGTTACACCGAAAGATGAAGGTTGCGTAATTTTCAAACTACCAAAACTGGCAAATTAAGTCTCATAATATTCCCCACAGTCAACAGTAAAATATTTTGCACATATAGAAGCATAGCATTCAATTGTCAGATATTCTAGAGTAAACAATCAAATGCTAGATATTTATTAGACTGCCAAAAATATTAAGTACTGGACATGAAAATTGAATAAGTTATATAAATCATTATGAATGTTATAATATAATAAAGAAATATTCAATCTAGAATATAAGAAAAAACGCAATAGGGCTTTCTAGGAACGTCATAGAGAAATCATTAAATAAAGACATAGATTAGTAGGTACTACGGCAGGCATTTTTCAATTTTTAAGTTTTGGAATTAAATTCTTCCTCTTAAGGTACCATATCCGAATTTACGACGTTGGCTATCACCATTGCGAAAGAATATAGATCTTTGGCATTACAACGAAACTAAATGTAAAAACAAATATTTTTATATAGTTTCCACACTCCACACAAGAAAGCATCTAGTGAAGATCGACATAACAAAGTGCTAGGCCATAGCTACGCTAGTTTTAAATTGTACTGAGGTCAAAAGGTTTCTACCATATTTTGCTATGAAGAATCAGAAGAAGTTTAATAAAACAAACAGGGATGAATTTCAGGCTCACCATAAAATAAGTCTTGTGTAATTTTTTTATTAAAAAATTCAATATCTCCCTTTCAACACACAATTAGCTACAGTTAGTTACAGTTAGGTACAAATAAAAATTGTTTAATAGTGTTTTTAACTTTGTAAAGAGCACTCTAGGGATCTTAGCTAAACCTTTAACAGTTAATTTTTGATATATTTTTCAGTTAATTAATTTCGTTTGCTAAGTTTATTTAATAATGTATGTTTAGTTTTTTTAACTGTATAAATTATAACACTACATATCTTGCACGGTGCCCATATTCATATTCCTAAAATCTACAGAGAGTAACTCATCCTAGGCCAGGCTAGTTTAAGTCCTCCTTATGAATTCTTACTTACCATCAGAGAATTCTCTAGTCTCTATAATATAGTCTGATTTTGTTTGATTTTCATTTTGTGTGCTTGTAGCCACAATACTTACTATAGATCAAGGCTTTAGCATATAGTCGTCACAAAAGCTCTGAAGGTTTGCTGCTTGCGATATCATCATCATCAACAGCTATTCCATTTATCGTCGGATGTAAGTCTCCCGTAGGTAGAGTACATTCATTTTTGTCTGTTGTTTTTTGCTTCCATTCGTGACCAGCCATATCATCAGTCCATCTGGTTTGAGGTCTGCATCTACTTCTCTTGTTTGATCTTGGTCGCCATTCAATAATTCGCGTCGTCCAATGGTTGTCTTCCATTCTTCCTATGTGTCCTGCCGTTCCATTTTAACACGGCAATCTTTTAGATTACATCTGTAACTTTTGTTCGTCTTCTTATTTCTTCATTGGACTTGCGATCGCTGAGCTTAATGTTGAGCATTCTTTGTTCCATAGCTCTCTGAGTTACTTGGAGTTTATAGACTATGTTGTTGTTAAAAGCCCATGCTTGAGTTCCATATGTCACAATCGGCAATACGTACTGCTTGCTATATACAAAACTTAAACTTTAGAGTTTTTAGCAAAATAGTTGTCCCGTCTCTCTAAATTTACGAGTGAATAATAGACATTACATAAATGAAATATTTTAAAAGGATTGCTGGAAGGACCAATGTCAATAAATACACAAATAAATAAATTAGACAACCTATAAATCAAGAATTTCTACTGAAAAATATTGAGCAAATGTAAAAAGAAAATCGAAATACTCTAATCTATAAAGCCTATGACAGGGATAAGTTGGTTGTGATAAATCGCCGAATTCAAAAGAAATGACACCTTAGAGTGGATGAGGTCTCACGAAGTCAAATAACCCTAATATTTGTTTTGGTAATATAGTTTTTCTTCGTTATTTACGGAAAACGTAATTATTATAATTTTATCAACATATATCATACGTATAAAATATTTTGACCTCTGTGTAAACGGTTCGTATAATTAATTCGAGTTTAAAATTCTCTCTATATACAAAGTAAGGTGTAAAGAAACGAAGTGTTACCGAAAAAACGAAAATACAAATTGTACAGTACAAGATTGCAAACAGAGAGAAGTCAGAATCATCATCATCATCATCCAGCCTTCATTTATCACGTCCACTGCTGGACATAGGCACCCCCCTAAAATTCCTCCATTCTTTGCGAGTTTGTGTCTTCCTCTACTACGTTTGTCTGCTCTTGGCCTAGAGAACTCAGAATATCGTCCATCAAATATTAAGGAATTCTGACAAAAGATAATAATCTATTTGCAGCAACTGTAGCAACTTCTATTTGTAAATATGTTTAGTATTCTGAAAAATTCTTATGAAAGTTATCCAAGAGAACGTTGCGCATTTTGAATATATCGATTGTAATAGATATTTATGTACTAAGAGCATTAAGGGGCGACTATAACTCGCCCGAAGGTACAGGTCCCGTCATATATACCTGGTACACTTTTTTTTCCAACGTAAACCTGTGTTCAGACTTGACACAATGGTTCGTGAATGAATGAGTTGTTGCCATCACAGAATTGCACTAAATCTAAATAAAAAAGAACGTTTAAAAATGTTTAAAGTTTTTATATAGGTATTACTATTATCATTAACAACAAAAGACCGTATCTAATAAATTTATTAACCAGAGAGAAGGTTAAGTTAATTCCCAAAATGTTTAAAGGATCTTTAAACGTAGGGTATTGGTATAGGAAACATTGGAATGCATCTACTGTCATTTTATAATGTGTCTGTCGTCCTTTTAGCTGATTTTATACAATAGTTTCGTTGAACTGGCAACGTTGCTCTAGAAATTAGAATGACATATGTGACAAGATCAACTTACACAACTTGAAAAACACGATTTTCGATTATAAGAGTTGTACCAGTTTTTTATGACGCAAACGGTACAAACAGCTATTACTGCCCACGGTGCATACAAATTTGTATGTCATACTAGTTTGCTATCGTATTCAAAATCTAAATATTTTTTAAAATTCAGAAAATTCATCACAATAGAGTAGGCAATACCGTCAAACATAAATACACACCTAACAAGTGAAATGCAGGAAAGTTTTGAAATTCCCGACGAAATCACAAAAAAAAGCGGATAAAGCAACACAAGACTTGCTAACGAAGAAATCGAGAGACGTATACGACAGAAAATACGACAAATTACTAAACTGGATGGCAGAAAATCGTGTTGAACATATAAATGAAACTGTACTACTATGGTCCAAATATTCAATGGTAAAGAAGACTTTACTGGTAAATAAAAATATTAACATCGCTAATTACCATAAGTGAATAGAATATTTGAAGCAAGAGCCAATATGATACCAGCCTAAATATTCTTCTGTTTAAAAAGTTCTGTCTAGAGAAGAAGATATTTTAAAATTTATCTATGAAGCACCGAATGAAACGTTTTTAATGAACAAAATTGCATTAATGTTTGGTGTATTTGGTAGATGACGACGGCTGGAACTGGTGAATATGCTATATATCGACGTAGAAGATAGAAAATCAGTTTTTGTGGTAAACGTAACACAGATAAAAATCGACAAAAGGCGCGTTTTTACAATTATTGACGAAAACAAAATGAATAGTTTGAAGCTAATAAAAAATTCTATATTTAACGGCCACATGGTTGTTTCGAAAAGTTTTTTTCTGGCCTATATACAAGGTCACTGTACTATACAACCAGTTAGAAAAAGTACATTTGGAAAAATCCCCTTCATCATTGCTTAAATCTGGATTTAAGCGATCCTGACAAATATACAGGTTACTGTTTGTGTTAAACATCAGCAACTCTTTTGGCAGACACTAGAGCCAGTATGACAACGTTGAAGCAGCACGGTGGATGAAAGAGTACGTCAGTTGCTGAATAATATATATATATATATATATATATATATATATATATATATATATATATATATATATATATATATATATATATATATATATATATATATATATATATATATATATAGTGGGTAGTATATCTTTAAAAAATGAAGTTTCAGGGATGCTGGCAGGCATACTTCCTGAATCTGGCTTTTCCTTACATAAATTAGATACTCAGACAATGAAATATGAAATAACATTTGCTGCTGGCAATCTATCTATTACCAGATCTTTACAGTGTTGCCAGTTTGTGTGAATTTCACTAAATAAGGTTATGTAGTTAAAATAATTTAATTCCATATTTTGTAACTTTGATAATAAATGTTATTAAGAAGTTATCAAAAATTTTTTATGTCTGGTCGGGCCATAAAGTGCACTTTATTTTTTTTTTTACTAAAGACACAAAAGTGTACTTACATTAAAATCTGGTCAGTAAGACCAATTATCAATTTGTTTCTAACTTAAATTACTAATGAAATCTTAAAATTAGGTGTCTACTCACTAGTATCTTTCCTATTATTTCTAATAACTAGCATTAAATTTAGCATGCATACTCGCACAACACTTTACTCTGCTTTTCACTCACTCATTATACCAGTTCAAAAGGCTTTGTTCTTTTGAGCCTTCTCTCTAGGTTCGTATTGTCGACGAGCTGGATAGCCTCGACTTTTACATGATGATGGAGTCGTTGTTCATGGCTCCCTGCAAATTTCTTGATTATCTGATTGACGTCTTCCATCTTGAGGTCCCGGTGAAGGTCGTTGTTCCTAACGTACCAAGGCGCATCTACGATGTTCCTCAGCACTTTATTCTGGAATATCTGGATTACTTTGATGTTACTAGGCTTGGCACAGCCCCAGAATTGGCAGCCATAGGTCCATACTGGTCTCAGTATTTGTTTATAGATAAGGAGTTTATTATTTATGGATAGTGAGGAATGTCTTCCCATTAACCAATACATTTTCGTGTAGCGGATGCCTAGTTCTTCTCTTTTCATCTTCACGTGAGCTTTCCAGCGAAGTTTCGCATCAAGAGTGATCCCCAAGTACTTTGCTGATGTTGCAATAGGCACTTGGACATCATTTATTCTAATTGGAATATTATTAATTCTCTTATTGGTAAAATTTATATGGACTGATTTATTCTCATTCAGCTTAATTTTCCATTTTTTGGTCCATTCATGGATTTTATTTATTGAATTTTGTAGTTTTTCTGTAGCTTCTTCGACGGTGTCACTTACCGCTAAGACAGCAGTGTCATCTGCGAAGGTAGCTATGGTGTCGTCTTCTAGTTCAGGTATATCACACGTGTATATTAGGTATAGGACTGGACCCAATACACTCCCTTGTGGAACACCTGCTTCAATATCCTTGAGATCAGTGTATGCATCTTCTTGTTTAACTCTAAAATGTCTGTTCGCTAGATATGATTGTAATATATTTGAATATTGTTTAGGCATGAATGATTTAAGTTTATGTATCAAACCCTTATGCCAGACTTTATCAAACGCCTGTGCTACATCTAGGAAGGTTGCAGAACAGACTTTTCTTTTCTCTAATGATCTTTTAATTATAGCAGTTATTCTATGCACCTTGTCAATTATCAAATGCTTATTTCTAAATCCAAATTGATGATCTGAAATTATTTTCTTTTCTTCAATTATTGGTAAATTTTCTTCAATTATTTCAAAGTGAATTTTATGCTGTAAAGTTTACTATTATGTGGTTGGTAACTAAGCAATAAAAACACAATAATGAACTAGTATGACATATACAATATAATGTTTTTGTAACTGTGTTTGGGAATACTACATAATGCTACATTTGTACTTAATTTGAGAACATTATCTAATGCAGAGAGATACAGAAAAAATTCTGATTTCATTTTAATTAATAAACTACTAAAATACATTTTCCCTTTAAAGATCCACCCGATATAAATATCTTCCCCGTAACCTCTTATAGGACATTGCAATTAATATTTATGTGGAAATACTTTATTATACCCATGAGCTATTATTTTCAGGTCTACTTACTTCAAAAGACAAAATAATGATATTTCAAATAATAACACTATGTAAGAATTGCTATAATTTGTCATTGTATTAGTAAACTTTCTCCGTAGATCTGTCGTAATAAAAGATGCAGTAGATTCCAACATAAGGAAGCTTTTATAAATGTTAGCAATTATGTATTTTCAATTATCGATCTTCGTTATAATCATTATAAATAGTTTGATGAGCATTTTTAAAGTCAAATATAAATTAAATAGCATTGGGCACTACTTTTGTTACACAACTAATTATTTGTATTTTGTTAATAGTATCTAGTAAATTAAAGTTAAATAAAGAGGTGTTATGCGTGTAGATGAGTTTGGATTCTGGACTTAATCCATTAGCTGAAGATCGTAATAATACTGAAAGTATTATAGAGAAACAATATAAGCTGACCCCTAAATAAAATTAGAAAAGAGAAACTAAGTTTCATAATTTTGAATAACTAAATATGCTTTTGAAAACATTGTAATATATAAATATAAAAAATTATACTTTAAATGAATATTTATTTTTCTAAATCTATTACATATGCTGATAAAATTTGACCAATATTCGGCCATCGAGATCAGAATTTACTTTTCAGAAGTTTTATTTAGTACGCTGAATCCGAATATGAGCTCCAAATTGCCAAATTGGCTCTGGTTTATGAGATATCTTAACTTATAAGTGCAAAAATATCTATTTTTAGTCGTTTTTGAGGTTATGTAGCATCGTAATAAAATTTTTCTCCCAGAAACTCGTATAACCATAGACAATTAATACAAATCAACTGACTGTTGCAATACAGCCCCTTCCTACCAGTGCGACAGAGAAAACTGACGCAAAGCAGTTCCTGCATCTCTTTCTAATAAACCGGTTTTATCAACCGCGTGACCTAAATGACCAATAGAAAACAGCTATTTTTGCACTTTGAGGTTAGGATATATCAGTAACCAGGCAGCGTTAATTTGGAAATTTAGAACTCGTGTAGATTCGTATTCAGCGCACCAAAAACCTTTGGAAATGAGACTCTGTTTTCTGGGTCTCAGGCTCGTTGGCCTATGTTATCATAAGTTTATAGATTAATTTGTCTGGTAAATGATGAAAAAGAAACTAAATAAAAAGTATCAATACAAAATTGTAATTATTAATTATTAATTATCACAAACAACAAAAAAATAGACTTATGATATCATCAGAATTCTCTTTGCCTTTATCCGTATGCGGGTCGGCTTCCCTAACTGCATTTCTCTTTAAGTGGTCGATCTTGGCTCATACCAATATCAACCCTGCATAAACGTCTTTGCAGGTCTTTCTCTTCTCCTCATTACAGGAACGAAAAAATTAGCAATTCTTCGTAATGGGTGATTAATGTCTTAATAACTATGCTTCTACCTCGTGGCATCAATTAGTTTCACTCAATTGAAATATCGAACATGTACCTCAATATCAAACAATCAATTACGTATAATTTATCTCCTATCTCTCTCTCTCTTTCTCTCTCTCTCTCTCTCTCTCTCTCTCTCTCTCTCTCTTCAGTTCTGACCGCCCGAAGGGAGTGTAGTGGTCATCTTGATGTTGTGTATTGTACGTCTCCAAAGATATCTGTCTTTGGGCACTTCTTGTAACTAATGCATAGGTATTGTACCTTTCCATGTTTTTCCCAGTCTTTCCATGTTTTCTGTGTCTGCTCTCATGTCCCGAGTATTTTAATTGTTGAAAATGGATATTGCTGGAGGGCCGTTTAATGACCTTAAGTTCATTTAAAATTGAATTATTTGTCCGATGACATTGAGTTTTGGTCCGGTGGCTTTGAGCATTTCTGCTGATATCATATCTGGACTAAATGATCTGTTATACTGGAGATTACTGATCGACAGACTTATTTTCTCGAGTATATTAGATTCTTCTTCGATTTCTTTAGGGATTTGGTTAACAAGTTTCTGGCGATCATATATATATATATATATATATATATATATATATATATATATATATATATATATATATATATATATATATATATATATATATATATATATATATCTCCATGTCTCTGCTATATCTCCTCTGTTGGTTCTCAGGATTCCTGTCCCAACTTCTGTCTTTAAAGTCTCTTGTTATGTAGCGTAAGATCTCTTGGTTGATTGTTTTGATCGTGGCTCCCATTTTTTTACATATAATGTGACAGTGTTGTGTTGTTTATTAGCCTTGCATCTTCGTTTTACTTCTTTGTTAAGGTTTATTAAACTCGCTTTTTTTCTTCCACTATGTACACCACTTTGAAAAAAATTTTTCTGTTCTCAATTATTTTAAGGGTTTTATCTGTTGTTCAGTGTTTCTGTTTCACAGGATTATTTAGCTTTGGGCGATTAATTGGTATTGTTACACGATATTTAACTTTTACCGATTAATTGGGGTTGTTACACTTATAATAGTCTTCCATATATATTTTGATGTATCCTTACGAATACGAGGGCATACTTTTTTGCACAACTTGGAGAAGTTCGTCCTTCTTTCTTAATTTTATCCTTTTTAAATGTCTATCCTCTCGATAAATGTTCTAGATAAATGTAAAATCTACAAAATCTACAAAATGAACTAGTAAAAAAGAAGGTCTTGAACATATATTTAATGTTTAACTATGTTTAAAACACGCACATACATATTATTCGTCCTTTTTTGAATGTTGTGCCCATACAGTCTTCAGATAATGAACAATTGTAAGAGCGCCTGATCGATTTTTTTTATAAAGTTGATTACTGTGGAAGTACTTACCTTCCGTGACGTAAGTCTAGTATGTATCTTCTTCTTCAAGTGCCATCTTCGTTCCGAAGGTTGGCGATCATCAGGGCTATACGTATTTTCGAAACTGCTGACCGAAACAATTCGTTGCTGTATAAAAAAGAATTATCTCTAGACAAGAAGCATGAAATCCAGTTTTTCCTTTTTTGGTTGTTGTTAATATATTAATTTCATGTTGTTTTCTGGTGAGATTTAAGAGAATGGATGTGATGCTTTCTGCACAAGAAGATGATAATTTCATATATGTTACTAACTGACGAATTGTCTAAAATTGGCCAAAAAAAGAATATTATTGAGAATATTTTCCATCTACGTTCGTATCTCTGCTTCCGTACTTTTTATTTGATTGGATTTTATACTATTTTTATAAATAATTTTCTTGACTTTTATTGATAATGCTGCAATATTTTGAATGCTATCAGATACAATAAGAGCTCCAAGGTAAGCCTTGTTACACCACAAATTTCGTTTTTATGACGCGTATGTATTATTAATAAATATAATCCATCTGCTTCCCTACCAAAGTTTTTTTTTGTTAGTATCCATATGACGTCTTTTTAATCCTTTTTTTAAGTCGTGGATTAGAAATCTGAAAGCAGCTTTAGATTTATGCTTTTCTAGCTCTTGTCAATAGTTTTCTTTCTTCCATACTATTCCTTCTTTCTACATTTTTCTGCCAGTTTCGCAAAAACTGTAAAAAAGGTTCAAATTCCCTAGTTAAAAGTCCCTTCGCAGCCCATGGATATCCAACACGCATAAAATAGGCACCGATGGCAGCAAGTCCTTGTTTTTTCTTAACTACGGCTTCAAAGATATTCAAACTTTTTTTAATGCGCCGAATTTGAATTTTTTTCGTCGTTAATTTCGAGAACCGATCACGATGATTTAAAAAAATGTTCTGTATAAATTGTTCCCTGGCAGGCAATTTATAACCTCTAAGACGATTACAATGCACATCGAAGAACGTATCATAGATTAAATTGTATCGTTATACCTGGTGCGTTCTTTAATATTTATGTATAATTACATATTTATGATTGCTGAACTCTATATATGAATTATATTTAATTTAATTGATGCTGATTGATTTTGTAAATTACACACCAAAATACACTGATTTCTTGATATTGTTGATACCATAAAATGTGTTAAATTTTGTAAGGCGGAAATTTTGAGTATAGAAAAAATGTCAATTACTACAACGATCAGATGGTTTTTTTTTGAAAAAAGGTTTTGAAGTAATGGCATTTAACATGCAAATACCTACATAGGAATGCTGGCGAATGATCAACGGGACGGCCAACAATAAAAAAATGCCCTTCCAGACAAGCAAGACAAACTTTTGTTTACCGATAGTCATAGATTACGATTAGTCAACCGCTTAGATTCAGCGCAATGTTTCTTTTAATCTCAGCTACAGGATCATGCAGTGCTATGTGTGGTCCATATTGTTATTTGTCATGGAGGCACAGGTATTGAAAATATTCGCCATTAATAAGTTGAAGGCTTTCGAAATGTTTCTGCAAAGGATGTTTCGCATATCATTGACCAAGAGAATTGTTTAACTTGATCAGGGTACGCTTCTAAATGCAGCGTATAAAATATTTTTCACAGTACTATGTCACCGTATGGCACCATATGCAGAACGGATAATAGGAAAATACCAGGCTTGTTTCAGAGGTGGTAAATAGACAATTCATCAGATTGCAACCCTAAAACAAATTTTAGAAAAAACACTGGAATATGGCATATATACTCATCACATATCTATAGACTACAAAGCATCCTACGACTCTATGAATAGAAGAGAAATGTTCAAAGCAATGAAAGAGCTAGGAATACTAAATCAGTTGGTAAATTTAACAAAACTGACTCTTGAAAAAGTTTAAAATAAAGTACGAATTCATGGGGAACTGTCTCAAATAACGGGCTGCGCCAGGGAGACCCTTTCTCCTGTATACTGTTCAATCTTGCCCCTGGAAAAAGTAATACTACTACTACTACTACTTGTCGGTTTATAACGTTCTCCGCCGTTTTCCGACTTGCAATCGCCACTTAGACCGGTTGTTCCATAGATCTTCGTCTATGGCCCTCTCTCTCTGTTCTTTATTTATTCCTTCGCTCCAACTTTTTCTCGGTTTACCCCGTTTTCTCTTTCCTTCTGGTTGCCACTTTAGTATTTCTTTTGGTATTCGTTGTTCGTCCATTATTTGTATGTGTCCGAACTAGATAAGTTGTTTTGTTGTTAGGTCATCTGTGATTGTTCGTTTGATTCCCATTATTTCTCTAATGCATTCGTTGGTAATCCTTTCTCTTATAGATCTTCCTGCGGCTCTTCTCCAAAAATCCATTTCCGTCGCTTTCAGCGTTGACAGTGTTCTTTCTTTCAGTGGCCATACCTCACAGCTGTATAAAGTGATACTTTTTACTATAGTCTCATATATCCTCTTTTTATTTTCTTTGCTGATGGATTGGTCCCATAAAATGGTGTTTAACATTGTGATGGCTTTTCTCCCTGACGTATTTCCCTCTCTTATGGCTTTGTCTAATGTTCCATCTTGTGAAATAGTGATACCTAGGTATTTGTAGTCACAGCAGTGCTTTATCGTAGTGTTATCGTCTGAAAAACTAATACGTATGTCACAAACCACAACGATTGGTTCAACATATAATAAATCAGTGCAAATACTTGCCTATGCTGATGATATCAATATTGTTCGTAGAACGAAAAACGATGTACAAAACATATTAGGATGTTTCGAAAGAAAAGTACTAAGGCGAATCCATGGAGTAGTGAATGACAATAAAGTGTGGAGAAGACGATACAACTTCAAACTTTATAGAATATGCCAGGAACCAGATATCGTAAAACATATTAAGATAAGACGTCTGAGGTGAATAGGGCATGTAATGCGGATGAAACAAAACGACCCAGCTAGAATGATGCTCCTTAATATACCCATTGGTCAGAGAAGAAGAGGAAGATCCAGAACAAGTTTCCTTGATAATATCGATGAAACCATGAGAAATATGGGAATACGTGCTTGACGAAGAAAGGCGATGGATAGGGACGACTGGAGAGAAATTCTTGAGGATGCTAGGACTCACACAGGGTTGTAAGGTCAGAATGATAATGACTTCAGGTGCATAACACTATAAGAAGATGAGCTAAACATTTTTAACGTTCACATATTGGAAAACACTCCAAAAACGCCAAATTCACTTTAACCACTCTAAACACTATTAAAACGGGGACTCTATAGATTAATAATTACTATTGCAGGAAACATAGATTTGCAGTGAGGTGGATGTTTAGAATATAATCCAAGAAAGTTGACATTTTTAAACTTGTAACTTGTATCTAAAGTTATATACGCACCGGATACTTCCTGAGTTGTTAAAACAAGTTTTTCTTCCTTTATAATAATTTAGTTAAAAAAATTAAAAATAATTATGAAAAAAACTGTCTAAACATAAGTTATGGTAGGCTAAACATTGATTCAGCATCAACAAAAATCACAATAAATAACTCAATTAGATAAACAGCCCAAAAGTTTATTATTATAGCTGTATAATTCGATGAACCTCTAATATTGGTAATAATTTTTGAATTTGATATTATTCTAAGTATATGTATAACTAAGCGTCTTCTAAAATCGTGCCATCCTGTACCACTACAATAAAGAGGTGGTTCGTAATGATTTTTTACAAAAATGAAACTTGTCATGGGTAATTTACACTTTTAGCACTTCCCTTTGCAGCGCTTCAGGCGCCGACAAAAACCTACTGTGGTCTTGCTTCTCTTTTCAGAACGCATTAAATTTATTACATGTTTTTAAAGCACTGATTTGACTATAAGAAAATGTAACTATAATTTGAGAATATTTAGTTACATTACTTACAGTTAATAAAAACTACTAGATTTAACGAGTCAATAAATAATACCTTTAATGAATATATCTGAACATTTTGAAAATTGACGACAATGAATGAAAATATTCATCTCAATTCATTGTTCATAGGTCTACCAATATGACAGCAGCAAAAACATGTGCTGATTATAAAACCATCAGTTTCTTAAGTCCTTTATTGAAAATTTTTCAATAACTGAATGTTTCAAGTGAAACACAGTTTGGTTTCCGTAACGGGTTTTGAACGAGAGGCATTTGATCGTGTTAAGTACTCTATATTAAATTTATCGAAGTTCTAAGAGACATTTGCTTGGATGGTAGAGACGTTCGCATAATTGCAAAGTATTGGAATCAAACAACATCAGTTTTAGTAGTTTTAGTAGACGTTTTGGAACTACAGGCTCTTAATATTAAAAGAAGAGTACGACAGGGATGCTTCTTGTAGCCCCTGCTTTTCAACGTTTACACCAAAAGTACTTTTAAAAATGCACTTTCTGAAAAATAAGAGTGTGTAAAAGTATTAAAGAGTATTAAAAAAGTGTGTCTGTACCCTTGTAATACCATTTGTTATATTGTTTAATAGATCTCTGAAAACCTCCAGAGAGGATTTATTTCCTTATTTATGGAAAAAGTTACGTTGTTTCTATATTTAAAAATGGTCAGAAAGACAATATTGAAAATTCGACTGTCTTATTTAGCAAAGCAACTTTCTTGATTATGTAAAAGCTTAATATCTCAATGACAACATAGTTTTTACAGCAAAAAATCACTGCAACAAACTTGGTTTGCTATCAATCCAATCTAATATCTTATATGGAAGACCATAAACAGGTAGATGCAATATACACAAATTTTTCCAAAACATTTGATCGTGTAGATCACCAAATTCTTTTGAGCAAATTAATTAATGTAGGCTTTCATGTCAGGTTTGTTAAATGGATTAAAAACTCTACATCTGGGAGAAGTCAAACAGTCAAGATAGATTGTCATCTGTCTGACAGTATCTCGGTAACAGCTGGAGTTCCTTAAGGAGGCCACACTTCTCCACTTCTTTTTAATATCTTTGTTAACGACATCACTTCCTGTTTCCTAAATAGCAAATGTCTAATGTTGACAGATGACTTGAAATTTTGAAAAGTTACAGATAGCTTAAAAGATCAAGCCTTGCTACAAGATGACCGACTGCAAAATTTGTGCAATCAGAACAAACTCCACTTAAATGTAAAAAAATGTTGTTTTATAAGTTTTCCTCGTAAAGTCAAAAGAATTGGAACAAGCTATACTATTAATAATCAGCCACTGAATTATGTTTCTTCTATTCGGGATTTGGGTGTTATTTTCGATGAGAAGCTTACTTTCTGTGACCACATAAACTCTATTTCAATAAAGGCATTTAAACTTTTTGGTTTCGTTACTAGGAATTGCAAGTATTTCTCCATTGATTCAACAAGATTAGTGTATTGTTGCTTAGTTAGAACTATTTTGGAATACTGTTCAGTTATTTGGTCACCCTATTTTCAGAACAATATTCACACAATAGAAAGAGTTCAGCATAAATTTTTGAGATATTGTGCTTACCATATCCACACTACTATTAAAAATCATGATTATTTCCGTATCGAACAATAATTATCTTAACCCTCACTCCAGAGCCGTCGTGGTATGCCAGGAGCTATATTTATATATAAGATCATACATGGATTTATTGATTGTCCAAACCTGTTAAGCCAGATTATGTAACTTTAATGCTCCTCATCAATCTCTACGTTATCACAAGGTTTTCAATATTCCTTTCCACAGAACAACCTGGTATTCACAACCCATAGGATAGATACATGGGGCTATTAAATGTTCTCGATTTTGATATTTTATATTATAAGTAATTTTAAGTTTTGAATCCTAACTGTGATATTGTATATTGTAATTTAAACTGTTAATGTGGTTATCCCGTGTATTAAGTAAATAAATAAATAAGAAAAATAATTATGAACGGTGAAGTCATCAATAACTTGCGATATGCGGATGAGTACTCCTACAGTACTCCTAGCTTCTATTTAAGAAGATCTGCAAACATTAATTAATCGTAAAATTGACTTGAGCAAGTTAGTCAAATTGTTTACCTTGGATATTAGTTACATTGTAACACAGAGAGGCACGGTGAAATCAGATCCAGAATTGAACAGGTCAGAGGCGCTTTTAAAAGGATGTCCAAGGTATTATGTAATAGACACCTAAAATTGGCATTTCGGATCGGCTTACTTTACTGCTACGTGTTTTCGGTCTTACTTTATGGTGGACTTTATGGTTGTCTTGGACTTTGAATAAAATTAATCTAAATCTGATATAGATATCTGCCTATCTATATGAATATCTGATATCTGTCTTGGTTTTTTTTTTGATATGTTTTCAGTTTTATGGTTTTATTAGTGTTAATCAGTTTATAATCTTTTACAGTTTAAATATAAAATATCTACTATTTTCCCAGCATGCTACAGAATGCGTTAATCTTTAGAGATACTGTTCCATAAGGATGTTTCGATTTTTATGTCCGATAATAACCCTTTTTTATCCTTTCTGGCTGTGGTCTGTTATGAACTGCTCGTGTAGCATCCAACTGGCTTATTATATATCTTTTATTTATTCATGAGATCTATTTTACAATTCTGG
Organism: Diabrotica undecimpunctata; assembly: GCF_040954645.1. Lineage (NCBI taxonomy): Eukaryota > Metazoa > Arthropoda > Insecta > Coleoptera > Chrysomelidae > Diabrotica > Diabrotica undecimpunctata. Next base: position 48,982,331 of record NC_092809.1, read on the forward strand.
AAATCTATATCAGTTTGTGCAGGTCTATTGGATGGATACGATATGTTTATGTAGTCAATTGCTAAGTTGCTACTACCAAAAAGTGTTTTCTTACTATGATCTAATGCTCTGTATTAGGTTCTATGACATACAGTCTGCAGCTTCAATCTTCATAAAGTAGATTTATCGTATGCAGGTATCTAAATATTCTGACTTCATTCTACATATTTTCCGCAGTAATTCAGCTCTATTAACAGATATCCCTCCAATAAAAATATTATTTATATTAATTATGCTCAACCAATCTATCAAATTTCTCGACATTCTCTTGGGGTTCCTAAGCCTTCACATCCGCTATACTATATATGCATATATTGATCCGCTTAATGTCAAAAAATTCTAAATGCCTCGTAAGTTCTCTTGCACAAAAAGGATTCCATAAATGAAATTCATTTGAAACGTTTACCAAAGAGACCCAAAACAAAACACTAGTAAATATACTAATATATTACAAAAACACTCAATAAATTAGAATTTAGCTTATTTCAAATACAGTGGCGAGTAGTTCCACGAAATATTTTATCGCGTAAATGATAGAGACAACTATGCAGTGGCGTTGTAATATTAAACAATTTGAAAAAAATAGTTCATTTTGAAATTGCAAAATATGGTATTACTCACTTAAACAGTAAATAAAATTTGCTGTTAAAAAGATTGTTATCTTTAAAACCGTAATTATATAGTCATAAGGACATATACAAAACTGAAAAATATTGTTTTCGAGAATTTCTAACCACTCTAATAAAAAAGAAGGTGGAAAACCAGTCTCATTATATTTTCTAGTAGTAATACGAGTAAACAGATTAGATTGACATCGGAAACCAAAGAGATAGTTTATAAAGTATTTACATATATACAAAAATACTGATTCCCGAAAATAATCGAACGTGTGAGCGAAGCTATTAAAGTATCTGTGCGTAGAGTAGAAAGGATAATTCAACAAGCCTATATGTTAACAAATGCAGATTCAGATAATTAACAAGAATTTTCAGCTACAGCATCTGCTAAACGGAAAGTAACTAAGATAGACTTAAGGGACTACGACACACAGTTCATTAGAAATACAATTTACCATTTTTACGACTAAATTATGCTGTACACTATTGAAGCATTTGCAGAAAAGGGTTGAAGAGTCGTACGAGTAGACGTAGAGAAGAGTAGTATAAGTTCTTTGTAAAGATTTGGGATTTAAATGGAAAAAACCGAAACATAATCGACGTTAATAATTTAACTACAATTAAGTATTTAGACAATTATAAATACTACAGAAGTAAAGGTAAGCTAATTCTATTATGTTGATGAAACATTTGCGCATGTAGGACACACTACGCCGAAAATCTAGTCTGGGGAAAGAGGCAAAGGATTTCAATCAATTGTTGTTTAATCCCACATAAAATAACATTTAAGTTAAACACGCAACAAAAAAAAAAACAGTTTCAAAATCTTGTAGTGAAAGATGCCTTTATGATCAATCAAAATAGCTACTTCTGTTAGGTGAGTATGACCCAGTGGAAGCTAAGGATAGCCTAAGTTCAAATATCAATCGATAAGCTTTTGCTCAACATTCATTGCTCATCATCCATTTTCTAGCTTCTCGTGGAAAAATAATGGAACAAAAAACAAGTCATTCGGAAACTTAAGCACTGGATTGATCTACAGTCTATATTTTAAACCACTGCTAAGATAGCGACAGAAAAAGCGCGATGTTTATAGGGCTATAGCGCCATCAAGCAACAGATTAAAGTAAGGCCTCAGCCTAAAAGATTCTTGAGAGAAATCGGTAAAGCATGATTAAAAAAATCAAACATAGATGTATACAGAAAAGATCTTCTACTACTAAGTAGTACTAATACTGCCCTAAAACCTACAACACAAATTTGACAAAAACTAATAAATCAAAAGATAAGTTTAGCAAATGCACAACAAGTTTTCGTACCGAAACATCGAGTCCAGATCCAATATTCGCCATAAAGGAAATTATCGGAAAATCACTCTAGATTACAATAGACCAGAATTTATATATCTAATTAACTTGAAGAAAGCTTTTAACAGAGTAAGACAAAATTTATCTCCTATATCAAAGAATTTTTCTTAGATATAGACTCTAGAAAAAATGTACTAAAATAACATAATGGAAGTCAGTACAGGTAGACAACTTATAGAACATATAGACACAATATGGGAATAAGACCCATTAGCCCTATGCTCTTCATTTTAATTAGGAATGAAGTCATTAATAGTGTCAACAAAGTAGGAGGATACAAAATGGGAAACAAAGAAGAAGAAATGGTCTGTTACGCAGAATCAAGTAAAGAATTTGTAAAGCCAGTGAAAGACCAATAATGACGTATGCATCTGAAACAAGACTCGGCACAGCCACAACACAAAGGCTACTGGAAACAAGAAATATGCTAATAGAACGAAAGAGAAGTAAAAGTAAAGACAGAATAAAATGTAACATCAATGAACAAGCACTATTACCTATAAAGAGGAAGATGAAGAAGAGTCCGAAGTTAAACACAATCTTCTGAGAGGACAACAGCAATTTAAAGTGATCAAAGATGCAAATATCAGCTAGCAAGATTTTGTATTTCATTTTTTTGCAAGGTATTTCGTTCATCGATTATCTTGAGAACTGAAAAAGCATTAATAACAAATAATTCTATAATGCATATACTCGTGCGTTAGAAAAATTGCAAAAAATCGACTACACATACAGAAGAAATAAGTTATTTAACCCAAACAAATACACCGTGATGATCAAAATGACGAAACTACTTTTTCACTACAAATTCGTTTTGTATATAGAGTATTCTTAAAATCTGATCTCTAGCGATTACTTACTGTTTACAGAGTTAAAAAAATTCTCCAGGGCAAGAGATTCGGCTCAAATGAAAAAGTTATTATAAAAACTGGGGTGTATGTTTTGTGAGACTGAGTGAAAATATTTCTTCAAAAGCACAGCTCTCTTGTATAAGCATTGTAATCGGTGTATTACCTTTATTTTATTATTATTATTATTATTATATTACAAATAAGGGCAGAGGAGCGAGCTCCTATTATGACCAAAAATCAAAAATAAAAAACATCCTTATAAAACGAATACCAATTATAAAGTTAAGTAAACATAAACAATTAAGTATATCATACAAAAATTGAATTGTGAGACAATAAATAAATAAATAATGCTGTCCGAGAGAAAAAAAACACAATCCTATAAATCAAATAAATCGCTATCAAGTTTATTTTTAAAGATATTAACACTAGTTGCCGATATAGTGTCTTGATCCAAATTGTTCCAGATATTAAAGATTCTATTTGGCAAGAAGTTCACCCTGGACCTTGCAGTAGTTTGTTCCCTCTTTAATTTGTATTGATGGCCTCTTAATCTTTCGTCTTTATTCAAAGTGAATATGGTGCTTAGGTTTCCAAAATTATGTTTTAAAATACGGAAGGACATAATTAGATCACCTCGAAGACGTCGCTGCTCGAATGTCATAAGATGAGCCATGGATAATCTATCTTCATAGTTAGGTCTTACACGGCCGTATGCCAGTCTTGTGGCTTTACGCTGAACATTTTCAAGTAGGATCTTATCGCGAATGAGATCTGGATTCCACACTGGTCCGGCAAACTCAAGAATAGGTCTAACGTATATTGAGTAAAGTTTACTAACAGAAGTTAGAGATGTACGTGTAAAACATTTACGGATCAAAAACAGTTTCGAGTTTGCACGTTTACACACCGACACTATGTGATCAGACCAATTTAAGTCACTATTAATTATCACTCCGAGATCATTGTGGGAAGTTACCGAGTTTAAGGGATGTCCATTAATAAAGTACGGTAGTGATGGGTTATTTTTGCCGATATGTAAAACAACGCATTTTTCAATGTTAAGCGGAAGTAACCATTCTAAGGAACATTTGAATATTGCGTCAAAATCGTGTTGAAGAACACGTTGGTTAATAGTTGGATTCACATATAATTTCGTGTCATTAGCGTAAATGGAAACCTTACTGGATACGATGAGCGAAAGATCAGTAGTATAGACACAAAATAGTAGCGGTTCAAGTACCGATCCTTCTGGGACTCCACTCTTGACTGGCTTATCTAGTGAGTGGTCGTCCCCAACACGAACCCTGAAGTATCTGTCGGATTGAAAATCTTCAATCCAAATGTTCAACTTTCCGCGGATACCATAGTGATCCAATTTAGCTAGTAATCGACGTTTTGGAACACGGTCAAAAGCTTTGGAGAAGTCTAAGTAGACTACATCGACAGGATTCCGATTGTTTAAAGATAATGACCAATCATTTACACAATGAAGTAAGTTTGTGATCGTTGAACGACCTTTGATAAAGCTATGCTGTGGTGGAGGATGACATTTTCTTGAAGAAGAAACTCAGACTTATAGCTTCCGAAATAATCGATTTCATGACCTTGGCAATAGGAACCAGGCTGATTGGACGATAATTATTGCAATCAAGTTTATTTCCTTTCTTGAATATAGGAGTAACCGAAGCCAATTTCCAGGACGAGGGGAGAGAACCTTGATTAAAAGAAGCATTCATTATAAGAGATATAGGGATGGCTACAGATTCTACACATTGTTTGAGGAAAAAAGAGGTAAGTCCGTCTAATCCAGGTGATGAATTATTTCGTAGTTTCCTTAAATGATGTTTTATGTCATCCGGTGTGAAAGATAAGATATATTGTCAATAAATAAATTTTATGAATAAGATCGACTTTTGTCCATAAAATTTGTTTTATTGGTCAACTTAAGACTTCATATGTCTACTATTCCATCCTCGGGATGCTAAATCTACAGTTATAACATTTTGGTCAAATCATTACTTAAAGTACAGCAAAACAATTATTTTATTTGTTAAAAATGTTTAACTACGTGTTTGTAATCAATAAAATTAATTATATCTACAAACTAACTTTCTATTTGAATCCTAATTGCTTAATTGCTGTACCGAAAATGGAATCTTTAACTGTGAAAGAGTTTGTTTCCTTTTATGATTATTTTGACGATTTGGTTTCTAAGTGAAATTGTAACCAAGAAATAATTATTTTCCCATTTTACAACGAACTACACTTTCCTCGCTACGAGAATAATTATTTAGTATATTTTTTGTGAGTCGCTGATTCTCTCATTTCCTGGCCAAAACGCAACAATAATTCACTTTGTACTATTTCCTGCTTTTTGACTGACAGTCACACGTGTTATTAAATAAAGTTGTAAAATTATTTTTGTGTGCTTTAAAAATAAATCCAATGTCAATAGACACATACAAGGTTTTCATTAAAAATATAATTGCAGTGGGTTTATTACCATATCCAAGTACGTGTTTAGTTTTTTAATAGAATAGCAATTAAAAAGGTGGATATATAAATGCTGTATATTAAGCAGCCAAACTTACAACAATACGTGTACGATTAATGATCCTGATTTTTAACCGAAAATTATAACAACTTAATATTAAAGCATTTTCCACTAAAAAAAGTACGACAAACTGCTGAAAAAATACCCGTGCAATAGTTTAATAATGAATTAACATTTAACAGCTTACTTACAGCTTAGCTTACTATAATTTTATTACTAATTCCAATAATAAACTTAAAGACTGCTGGAAAATAGTAAATTTCGAAAGAAATAACACAAGATTCAGTTTGGTACAACCTGATCTACCTCCAGAAGAAATAAATCAATTTTTTACTACAATTGCATAGAATATAATAATATCTCTTCCCACTATTAATGTCAATGTCCTTTTCAATTATAGAAGTTATTCTTCTCCGAGCAAGTCCCTTTTTTGTCCCGTTGTGGAAGAAGAGGTCTCTCAAATAATAAAGTCTCTTAGTAATTCTAATTGTAGGGACGTTCACGAAATTAATAGCAAAATTTAAAAAAAAACTTACCAAATAGCTTTAACACATTTCACTCATCTTATTAATTTAATTCGATCAATTGAAGTATTTTCAGAAGTACTACCTATCTACAAAAAAGGTGTTTCCTCAAAAACTGACAATTACAGACCCATAAGCATTGTTTCTACTTTTGGGAAAGTGATCTAAAAGGTTATCAAACAACAACTTTATTCCTATTTTGAGTCAAATAATCACTTTAGTAACTCACAATATAGATTCAGAAGCGCTCGTTCTAGTAGAGTAGAAGGCGGTATTTAATGTTGTGAGCGAGGAGGTTGAGGGGCTTGAACGCGGCAATCGCATAGCAATTTTTCTTTGCGAATTGTCGAAGGCTTTTAACTGCGTTTCCAGCAACAAATTAAATTACTATGGAATCAGAGGTATCCCTCTTAAGCTTATAACTTCTTATCTATGTGGCAGACACCAGGCGGTAGAGTCTAAAGGTCATCTCTCCGATTTTTTATCTGTTAAACATGGAATCCCACAAGGTTCGGTCTTATTTATGTCAACGATTTGCCTAAACTCATATCTCCGTACAAATCTATACAATTCGGAGATGAAACGACATACGTTATATCAGGAAAAAATAATGATGATTTAAAAATGTCTCATGAAGAAGTTTTCATTAAATCTAGCACATGGTTTGCTGCAAACAAACTAAAACCTAAACTCTGATAAAACGCAAAATTTGGTTATATCTGCAAGTAATTTACACAATTATCCAGATAACAAAGAGACTGTTAAACTATTGGGAATAACCATAGATAATTGACTGAACTGGTCGGCTCATATCTCACAACTTAAGAAAAAGATATCAAGTTCATTATTTGTTATTCGCCAACTAGCAAGGATTGTCAACTTTAAAACATTAAAAATGACATATTTTTCTTTATTCCACTCTCACCTTAACTATGGTGCAATCATATGGGGCAATTAACAAATGCACTTCACATTTTTAGAATGCAAATCAAAGCTATCAGGAATTTAGCTGTTTATATTTCAAGTTCTAACTAAAATTTACAGAAAACGTGCCCATTTAATAAAGAAGTCTGATGTCCGCGTTCACAATACGCGAAACTGTCACTACCTACGAACAAATCGCTGTAGATTTATGTCTTACAGATAAAAATTGCCTTAATTATAACTATTACAATATTTCTCAAAAAAGTATTAAACAGCTAAGCTAAGCTGTAATAGTTTTAAAAAAGTTATAAAATAATATCTTCTGTAATATTGTTTTAACTGCTCAGAAGAATATAGGACGCATTGCAGGATATCCACTGAACTGCTTACTGTAACTTTGACATAATTCTCTTTCTGTTTAAGTTTTTGTGATATATATATTTCTTAATTGCCCTATTGCCACAAATCTTTTTTGGAGATCTAACTTCATGGAGCAAGATACCCTGGCATCTTTCGGTCGAGTAGGATACTAGACCAGAAGACCCCAGGGTTAGTGCCGGATTAACAGTGTTCCGGCTAAAACCTTAACCACCGTTCCAGAAAGGTAGTCTTGTCACTCAATGAACAACTATAATAAAAAACTAAAAACTTAAGTTTTGAGAAGATTAATGGTGTCGAAAAGAAGCAAGGAGAACATTAAATATAGGGATCAGACCTGAAGTGTAGGTTAAATAGAAAGAAGTGGGGAAAGATAGAGATTTTGATCTATTGAGAAGAGGTTTTGGAGTGAACTAAGGAAGATGAATAATTGACGAACGAATAATGATAAATGTAAATTTTATTGTAGAAGTAAATTAGGATGTGGGTTATGAGAATAATTGGCGATGGAGTGGGAGGAAGTCTCGATTGAATGAGACATGACGATTAACACAATTTGGACTTTTTTGTTTTTCTTTGATGATTTCAAGGTCTTCGTATAGGTCTAGTTTGAGAAAGTTTTTTTGGGGGATATTGTGGATAAGTGATACATCTTCTGGGATATTGAGTGTGTCGTTGTCTTCTTTTAGATGTTGAGAGAAGGTGGAGGTGTTTTCTCTTTTTGTGTGCTCTATGGAGCGTGAAGACAATGACCTACATGTTTTTCCTATGTAGGTGGCATCACAATCTAAACATTTTAGTCTATAAACACCATTACTGTTCATATAATTGATAGGATCTTTAGAATTAGATATGTGTTGACCCAAATTATTGGGTACTTTAAAAGAAACGTGGATATTTTCAACCGAACGTTTGATGAGATTTCGCATATCTCCAGAAAGACTCTCGTGATGGTATGGAAGTGAAACATAATTGGGTTTGGTAATAAGGTCTCTGGGGAACGCAGTCTCCTGTAGGGCTTTAAGGCGTCTTCTATGGATGAGTTTATTGATGATGTTGTGATCATATCCATTATTGACTGCTATTTGTCTGAGAATGTTAAATTCTTTATTGTAGTTTAAATGTGAAAGTGGAATGGTTTTTAGGCGATGGATGTAACTATGAAAAGCTGCGTATTTGTGTGACATAGGGTGGTTAGATGAGAAGGGTATTACATGGTCGGTCTGTATGGGTTTCCTCTAGATACTGAAGTTGAAGTGGTCATTTAATCTGGTAATGGTAAGGTAGAAAATTGATTGACATGGACGATTCTAGTTCCATGGTGAACTTGATATTGGAGTCAATTAGATTTATTTTAGAAAGTAATAGTTCAGCTGAATTGGAGTTACCTGAAATGAAGACTAAACAGTCATCAACATAGCGAAACCAATGGAGTATTTCAGGATTTTTCATGATCTGTGTGGATTCTAAATGATCCATCAATACATCAGGTTGTCTATGGTATTTGTTGACAAAGAAATCTTAATCTAAACAAAGTTGTAATAGTTGGATAATGGAGTTTGTAGTAGATAAGGTAATGGAATTGGATCTTAGAAGAGAGTGAACCAGATTAATTGTTTCTTGTTTGGGGACAGAGGTGAATAAATTGCTAACATCAAATGAGAGCATAGTAATGTTGGGGTGAAGATTAACCTGTTGTGGGTGATTAACTGGATGACTGGTATTTTTGACTGAGAATCAAGGAGTAAAGTTCGTCAAGTTGTTGATAAGATTCAATATGAATTTTAATAGGATGGAAACTGGAGTGTTTATGAAACTAACAACTGGACGAATGGGAATGCCCTCCTTGTGTATCTTAGGTAAAACATACAGTCTCGGTGTCAAAGGGTTGCTTGGAATTGTATAAAAATGGAGCAAAATGTTCTGATAAGAAATCTGTAAAATGTTTGATATTTTCTTTTAATTTATTTATAAACTTTTTAGAGGGGTCTGTTGTTAGTAAAGTAAAGTTGTTATTATTGAGGAAAGTAGAGACTTTATTATTGTATGAAGTTTGGTCTAAAATCACTAGGCAGTATTTAAGTGTTCATTATGTTTGTTTTGAGAGAGTTTAGGAAAATAAGGTGTGAGATGAAAGTTTTGGTCAGTGAAAGAAAAGTTGATAGATGAGGGGGTGTTGGTATTAGGTGCTGTTGAAGAATTAGAAGAAGAATTTTTATTTTTAAATTTGTTTATAGTATTAGAGCAGGAGTTTCTGATTGAAGTTTTTTGATTTAAAGGAACAGAGAGATTTTGGATGATAATGTCTAGCTCAATAGAGAGACTCTGAAGGTCTTTTTCAGAGACCTTATTTGGAATGGAGTATTTGAGGCCTAGATTTAGTAGATGAAGTTCTTTATTGTCAAAGGTAACTGAGGAGAGATTTTTTAGTCTTGGGTGGAAAGAAAAATTAGAAAATTTATTGTTGGTATTGTTACTGTTACGATTTGATGAATTAGGTTTATTTTTGATAAGATTGTTTAATTTAGATTTAAGTTTGTTGAATTTAATAAAAGTTACATTGTCCAATCTGTCCTGAAAAAAAAAATCACATTTTCATTTTCTTTTTAATTTTCAATTTTCTTTTACTTTTAACTTTTTACTTTTACTTATAAAAAATATTTCAGCCGTTAGGCCATAAACTAATAAATAATAATAACCTTAAATTTGAGAATCCTGGTTCAATTTTCATCTCTGTCCTCCTGCTCCTTTTTCTTCATCACTCCAGAAATCAGACAGTGTACTTCACTCCATTCTTTCTCCCTTCTCAACATTGTTTACCATGTTTCTTTCATCCAGCATGAAATTGTGATATATTTAGTAACGTTTTATATTCCGTATTGATATACTATGTATTTTTTTTGACTTGCTACAAACAATATTCGTATTTGTTATGTAGTTAAAACTCTAAACTCTAAACTATACGTAAAAATAAGTACTCTAGAAAAAACAAATAGCAGAGGAATGTAGAGTATGTGTGAAGACACCGATAAAGAAAATGACATAACTAGTAAAAAATTGTTAATAAAAACAGCTTATTGTGAATAGAAGTCGATTGGAAATTAACAAGAAAATATCTCATTGAATGATCTTACACTCACAAAAGAAGATCAAAACAGAGGCTTCTAAATTTACAGCAGGTGGAATTTTTGACCACGCCGATTCCGTTCGAGATAACTGTTGAGTGATAAATTACACATAACTATTCCTATCATCGTCTGCATTCTATCGCAATAAGTTAAGATTTTTGTTAACAACTTTTCAATAATATCCTGATGCCCTTATATAGGTACACTTATGAAAATTGCACAATGCTGCCACTCTTACAAAACTGTCCTAAGATGTTCCTAAACAGCTGGATCACTGGTTGAGATCAACGAATGACTGAGATGAAGCGTTTCCTGCGTTGACGCTCTTGCCCCAACACGCCTATTAGCTCAATAATTAAACAAGAATTAGAATAAAAGTCAAATTAACATAAAATGAGTTTTAAGTTTTGTAATTTTCTTTAATGAAGAGCGCTCATGGACACCGTATATAATAGGATAAAAATAAGATATGTATTCTGGCATCTTGTTCGTAGTGATTATTTATTATTATTCGGATATCCCTTGGGCAAATAATTGTATTTTCGAGTAATTACATTAATGTTTTATATTGAAATCTATCAAATGCATAGTGATCCAAAATACACAAAAATACGTCTTAATTTACATCCATACATCACTCTATTAAGACATTAAAAGCAAAAAATATCTGGAATAACTAACTTCCTCTAAATTATGATATCACGCATAGCTGTTGTAATTAAATCACGAGAGAGTAATTCGCGATATTGATCGGGGTACCTGCATCCTTAAGTGCAAATTATTACGCATTATATCGTAAACGATTTAACTGTCTGGATTATTTGTCCTACAACAAATTTCCCACCAATGTAAAATCTTCTATAGGAGTAAAACAATTAAATTTTTATCAAAAAAGATGTGTTCTTCCAAGTAGCAAATATTAATCGAAAGAGCTGTCAAAAATTACAACATAAATCCTATTATTACCTGATGAAACACACTTAACATGATCTCTGCATAATGATTACCATGAGTATTAGAATTACTAAGGACGATGGATCATTAACTGGAGAATTTATTAATACGCTAGTCATGATTGGTCAATGAGAAATCGATTAGAGTGAAATTAATAAAGAAGTACTTGCTGATTTTTGTAGTACTGGTTAGGCGGTAACCGTATGTATTATGTGAAATAAAGTTGCCAGTAGAATATAAATAAGCATAACTTCCGGTTTGAGTATAATTTTATTAAATGTTTTTAAATGTGTTAATTACTATATTTAATCTATCTGGTAATTGGAAAGTAACCCTTCAATTTTTTATCTTTAGCACTCTGGAAATCTACTTACCTACACTTTATTTCTTAATGATTAACAGCACGGTAAAGCATAGTGCTTGTAAACCAGAAACTTACGATGTACAATTCACCAACGGAACTTTTTTTGCTTGCTACAATATAAATACTAGCTTAATTAAATTTAAATATATATTTAAATATAATATATATATATATATATATATATATATATATATATATATACTTGTAAATACAATACATTTTGGAGACGGCTATTGCCCGTATTCCTGTTCTCCTCCGCAAATCCTCCCGGTTCAAGGCATGCTCCTCCTCCAAACCTCTCGATTCCATCGCTCTTCTAATTCCTTCATTCCATGAGCGTCGACGTCTACCTCTTTTTCTTCTTCCAGGGGGCTTCGATCTGTGAAGTTTTTCGGGCCAACGTTCGTCAGGCATTCTCAATAGGTGTCCAAACCATTTTAAACCTCTTCTTTCTATTCTGTCAATGACCGTTTCTGTAGCATTCATGTTATTTCTTATAGATTCGTTGGTCCTTCTTTCCAGCCTTGATGTTCTAGCACTTCTTCTCAAATAATATAATCCATTTCAACTGCCAACAATCATCTCTTAACAGCCATAACAAAGAACTAATTCAACCATGGTTTGCCCCATTTTTTTTGTTCCTTTTGGAAATGTTGCGATCCCACCATGAGGAGTTCAGACATCCTATAATTTTACGTCCCTGACTAATTCGGTGTTTAATTTCGGTTTTTCTCCAAGCCGTTCTTATCAATGAGTGCACCTAAATAATTAAACTTTTCCACTTGTTTAATTTCCACGTCCTCGTATATCAACACTTCAAACCTTGCATTTGAATTGATAACTAAATAGTCTCTTTTCTTCATGCTGACTTGTAACCCCCATTTTACATATTCTCTATATAGACGCTTTATCATAAACTCTGGATCATAAGAATTTTGAGCTAGGATGACTTGGTCATCCGCAAAGTTCAGGGAGAACAATACGTCATTTCCTGTGGGGATTCCCATTCCCTGGCAGTGGTTTTTCCAATTTTGGAGGGCTGCCACAATATATAAATTAAACAGTAAGGGTGACATACTGCATCCTTATCTTAGTCCTTTAGTTACTTTTATTGGCTCTGATAGTCTATTTCCGATTTTTAGGTAAGTAGTGTTATCCCTGTATACTTCTGTGATTATTCCTAAAAGGTATGAACTAATGCCGAATTGTTGTAAAGCCTGCCACAATTTAAGTCTTGGAACTGTATCATACGCCTTTTCTAGGTCGATGAAGGCTAGATGTACTTCGGTACCAAGCGCTATTCTTTTTCTATTAATTGTTGGAGTATAAACAAATTATCAGTGCAAGATCTACCAGGCGTAAATCTACATTGAATTGAAGTGGATTCAATTTGAAATAAACGTTACAAAAAAGGCCTTATTTCATTACAAAACAAAGCGTTTTTACTCAGATTTCAGTACCACCCCCAGTACCTGAGCGACAATAATTTACCTCTAGAAAAAAATCAGGTAAACAATGATCAGTTTCCATATTTCAGGCAAAATCAAAAATTTATGGAATTAAAAACTTTAATGCCAATTAATAAATCATTGATTTTGTCAATACTTAACTTTACATTTAAACATAAAACAATAGATGCTTTAGTTTACTCTAAACACAATTTCACTGTTTTTTAATTGTTTGAGAATTCACATTATATTGTTTATAGTCTAAGATCCCACTGAAGGACCACTACGTTCATAACGTAGTTAATAAAACTCACATTCTTACGTACATTTAAAGTTAGGAGAATACATTGATAATAGGTTACCAGTCAAGAAGTGGCTGCAAATATTTTTAATTCAATTAATAGCAATTAATTTTTAAAGCACAAATTTGATTTCGTTCATTTATTATTTAAATAAAATGCGCTGCTCGTGACGTATATGCACGTTTTTTATTTCAAATGACAAGCCATGTGGCCAAAATGAATGGCGGGCGGTGGACCGAAAAAATTACAGTGTGAAAACTACAAGCAGATAAAAGAAGCAGAAGTAGACCACCTACACGATAGAGAAACGACGTCAAAAAAATCGGTGGGAATTGGCTACAGGAAGCTCAAGACTAATGAAGAAATTAGGGAAGAAATAATTCGACTTTGAACGTGGAAGGCTGGATGATGATAATATCTTGCCAAACTTTTCTTACAAAATGTACTTTATTAATCCATATTTCATCTAAATAAAAAATATTAGTTTCTTCTTTTTACAGTTTTTGAAATTTTCTTAATGAAATATGGAATCCTTCAAAAAAATTTTAAGGTTTCATTAAGTATCTTCATCAATAAGGTTGAATATAAGAAGATGCCCGGGTTTTTTATGTGCAACATCGCTTTACTATTATATAAATACGTAATATCGAATTATAAACCAATAATTTATATAGACAAAATTGGGAAATTCCATCGTTTCCGTCGATGCAGATTGTTTTTTCTATAAATTGTTATACAACTCGTTACTTTCAAATCCTACCGATTGTCCGTAATCCGTAATAAAATTGTAAATATTCATAAAGCAGTTCTAATAAAACTTTACGTAACGTTTTACATAACGCCTGTTTGCGTCGACATACGAATGCTATAAAAGTACTTGTTATTTCTCGGTGAACTTGAAATATAGTTTTATGTTCTTCGTTAATTAATTTATCTTACAGGTGCGGGTACCTGCATGCGTATTTTTTCGTTTTATTTGTTTTATTAAAGATATGTTTTAATAATATATGATTCGCCCAAGGATTTACTGTAATTCTAATTTAATATATGTGTTACAGAAAAAAAAACATTCTGCTCTGCCTAATTAGATGTGGGATTCATAGTTTCCTCTTGCTTTAAAATTAAAATCAGCTTTATTTAATAGAAAATATTTTTCAAAATTTAAACCCAAGGTTAATAGAGATCATTAATCAAATGTGATTTATAAAATGAATTATAAAGACTGCAATTCAACATATATTTCGCAAACACGCCAATGCCTGCATAGAATGGTTGTTGCACACAAACGTAGTGTACAGACCAATGGATTAAACATAAGAGCCCTAGCCAAATATCCTCTAGAAAATAGCCATTCTTTTGATTTTGAACATGTACAGATTTTGGAAAAAGAACAAAACTACAACGAAATATGCATATTGGAGATGATTCACATAAAAAAGATCCAAATTCTATCAATAATAAGACTGACGTCAAAGATCTTTCCAATATATATCATAATTTAATAAATTAAGTTTTTTTTTAATGTAGCATGGCAGATATTTAAGATACGACCCTGAATCACTTCTGTTTTAAGATACCAGGCAGATGTCATCTGTAAATGTCAGATACCAATTTTTTGATCCATGTTAAACTTTTAAAAAGCGTAAACATGAAATAATGTAATGTTTATTAAATAAAGTGCTTATTGAAAATGGCAAATTACCGAAACGTTAATGTCTTTTAAGTGCATTACTGATTGTGCTTTTCTTGAATGGCCTACATGAAGCATTGGGAGGCAGATGAGCAGGATTTTAAAATATTTGTTGGGGTGAAGGGCTCTACGTAATTAAACTTCGAACTTGATACTTGTGATAATTTTTCTTTAAATTTGTAAAAAGAACATTTTGATAGAAACATTTTTTTATACATGAGTCTAGTATCGGTAATTTTCGCGGTACTAGAACTTCTATACTTAAGTGAATCTATTGTACAGATAAAACTCAGAGATAAGGCACAAACTAAAAAACTTTAAGCATTATCAAATTCACGAAGAAATAAATAGTCATGACCACACAAGTCTTGCAGAAGATGTGTAGTATTAAGATGTTTTTTAGAACCGTTAACTAATAAAAAGATAAAAATGTTACTGTAAAATATCCCGATGACTTACTACATTATTAAAAATGGAATGGAATACTAAAATTCTTGTGCACTAATAAACAGTTAATTCGGTTTTAAGAACGCTTATGCAACAATAACGGAAGTAAAAGAAAGCCATTAAAAAATCATAAAGTACGGTTTATTTATCAATCTCGCCGTACTAAAAAGCCTTATGTTTCATAATGGACTATTTTACGGTTCCGAGATTGTCGCAAAGCCGTTATAACGTATTCAACAACAGCGTTACTTCTTTTCAGCTTATTGATAAATGTTGGCAAGGGTTTAATCTTATTTATATATTTTTTTATTTACCAGTTTTACAAACAAGATTGTACAGGGTGTCCCAAATTGGTATGTTTTGCAGGGTATACCGAAAACTAGAGTAGATAGAAAAAAAGTAGTCAAGATGTTATGACTTGTCGTTAAAGTACCGATTGTCCAATCAAATCATCAACAGCTCCCAACATTAGCGAGATACAGTGCGATTATTGAAAAATGTCGAAAACGACAGGGGTACATATCTTCTTTATTAGGAAAAATTTTAAAAAACTTTATAAAAACTTTTGATAGATATATTCTAGAAGGATTCAGTGGCGTACAAGAAATTTTTTAAGGGTGTCTCACTACAGAAATATGATACCAACTTATGTTTTTTTTATATGGGACGTCCTATATATTTTGACATTTTTGGTTTACTTTTTTAATTCTCTTTCACTTGATATAACATATTATATATCTACAAGAAAGGGGGAGAGGAACTAGCCCACAGAATCCACAACCTAATAGAACGAATATGGGAAGAAGAACGCATGCCGAACGACTGGAATTGTGGTCTGATAACACCAATCCCTAAAAAAGGCGACAAGACGAAATGCACTAACTACAGGGGAATCACGTTATTAAATACAATGTACAAAATATTAACTAATTTGATCAGACAAAGAATAGAAAAAGAAACTAGAACAAAAATAGGTGAATACCAACATGGATTCAGAGAAGGTAAGTCAACAATAGATGCAATACACATTGTAACGCAAATCGTCGAAAAAAGTTACGAGCACGGAATAGATCTACATATACTGTTTATTGACTACAAGCAAGCTTTTGACAGTGTAATAAGGGAGGAGCTAATTAAGGATATGCATCAATTAGGCATCCAAGAAAAACTAATAAGTCTCACGAAAATGACGATGAAGGAATCCAAGGCACGAATCTTAACAAGGGAAGGCCCGTCAGATGAAGTACAAATGGAGGTAGGTATCAGACAGGGAGACTCCCTGTCAACAACATTTTTTAACATTGCCATAGAGGGGGCAGTAAGAGCAGCCAAAATTATGGGAACGATTATCGAATCTTCAGCCCAACTGATAGAGTATGCAGACGATATTGCACTGGTTACTAGAGATTTAAAAACCATGCAGAACATAATATTAATACTAGTTAAAGAAGCAAAGAAGAGAGGGCTAATAATAAACCAAAGCAAAACGAAATAGCTCAAGTGTTCAAGAGAGAATACGAACATAGAGAAAGAAATTAAGCTTGGTGCATATACATTTGAAAGAGTACACCGTTTCAAATACCTGGGAGTGATGGTGAATGACAGAAATGATAGAACGGATGAAGTAAATGAACGCATCCTACTGGGTAATAAAACCTACTGGAACTACCAAAAATTCCTGAAAGAAAAGCACATTAGTAAGAAAACCAAACAAAAATTTACAAGACTGCAATCAGGCCAGTGATCACCTATGGTGCAAAGACGATGTGCCTAACACAAAAAGATGAAATGAGGTTGGAAATCTTAGAGAGAAAGATAATTTGACGAACAATGGGACCGGTGAGGATAAGTGTAGGCGAATTTAGAAGATTAACCAATGAAGAAATTAAAGAAGTCATCGAGGGTGAAGACATAATCAGGTTCGTGAAGACGCAAAGGCTCAGGTGGCTGGGACACACAGAAAGAGCTAACCGAGACTCTACGCTAAAGCGAATAACTGGATGGAGACCAACAACAAAGAGGCCAAAGGGGAGACCCAAAACAAGATGAAGAGATCAAGTCTTAGAAGAGATAAAGAAGCTGAGAATCTACAATTGGAAGGAGCGCTGTAAAGGACCGGAAAGAATGAAGGAAAATTGTAGACAGGGCCAAGTCACACACGCTGCTATAATAATAAAAAAAAAACAACAGCGGACTGATTCTCCGCAATAAATGAATCAGAGAGCCCAAAAGGGCGGCAAACACTCCGCCAGGAGTGAATAAGCCCTAATGATGATGATATCTACTTTTAGTCGTTGGAGATACTCTGCAAATAAAATATTTAGAGTTGACCTCATGTTAAAGGCACTTAAAATTAAAACACTAGTTAGCATATTATAATATTTTAGCATACCATAAAATTTCCTAACGCCAAATTGAAAAGGAAATAGATATTCCAAAGACAAGTGCTGAGACAGTTTTAAGGAAACATAAATTTAGACCGTATCATACATCTGTCATACAAAAATTATACCCAAATGATTATTTAAGAAGGATACGATTTGCAGAATGGTATATAGGAAAATGTAATGAACATCCAAATTTTTATTTTAAGGTAATATTTAGCGATGAAGCTCGTATTTCCAGTGCAGGAATATTTAACTGACGCAATGAACTGTATTGGAATGACTCAAATCCCCACTTAGTTCAGGGGATCAGGCGGTAAGGAAGATTCGGTTTTACGGTTAGTTGTTTTGTCAAGCATAATAGATTAGTTTATCATGTATTTGATAACGAATTTAAGTGACCTTTTTTATGAGGAATATTTGGATGAAAGGAATACATTTCGTTTCAAGCAGATGGTGCAGCTGTCCATAATGCTGAATTCGTTGGAAATAATTTTAATTCGTTCACCAGAACTAAATCCTCCTGATTTTTTTTATTTGGGGATTTTTAAAAGACAATATTTATAAAACTAACTAACACTAAGACAGACTTATTACAAAGCATTCATTAAGCATTTAGAAAAATAAAGCCAGTGCATATACTCAATTGTATAAGATTTGTAAGAAAAAGGTGTCAATTGTTATTAAAAGAAAATGGTGGAAATATTTATTATAATTTTCGAAAAAGCTTCGAAAAATATTTATCATGCAACCATTTTGCACTAATTTTACAATATCTCGAGTTCCACTTATTAAATTAAAGTTTAGTAAACGCCATTTTCTTTGTTTTTTTTCCAGAAACAGATTAAAAATTTGTTATATCTCTTTTTGTTTACGATTTAGAAATAACAATTAAATTGTTTCTAACAATTTTTTTGACAACTCCGATCGAAGTCTACCCTCGAAATTAGTAATCAACAGCCAAAAATACATAGTTCATTTCATTACATGAAACCAACTTTAACTTAAGAATACCCGTCAGAAAAATCATAACATATGATTTGTTTTTAAAAAGACGATCACATGCAGAAGTATGTATGCAATTCTCCTGTTTCTCCTGTTATTCCAAAAATAAAATTCTCCTGTTAAAACTCGGAATTTATATGTATGTTATCTAAAACATAAATGATATTTATCCTCTCGATATATTATTGACTTACTAATAGTGGTATTTTCTTTTAAAATAGCTTTATAACAATAATCCTTCTTCTTATTCTTCTTCTTCCTTTGCCCTATCCGTTTCGGACGTTGGCTATTAACAAGGCTATTTTGACTTTGTTTACGGCACCTCTGAACAGTTCTGTCGATGTTAATCCGAACCATTGTCGCAGGTTATTCATCCATGAGTGTCGTCTTCTTCCCGGTCTCCTCCTACTGTCGATTCTTCCTTGGACTATTAACTGTAGCAGCCGGTACTTAGTATGCCTCATGACATGTCCGAAGTACTCAAGCTTCCGTTTCTTTACGGTGAAGATTATTTCTTTGCTTTTGCCTATTCTCTGCATTACTTCCACGTTAGTGATGTGGTCTGTCCAGGATATCCGAAGAATACGGCGATATATCCACAGCTCAAAGGATTCTAGTTTCTTCAGGTTGGCTTCCGTTGTAGTCCATGCCTCTGCTCCATAGAACAAGACCGGGAAGACATAACACTTGACCAGTCTTAATTTTAGTTCCATTGAGATTTTGCTTGTGAACCACTTTTTCATATTGTTGAACGCGTTTCGCGCTTTTTCAATTCGTGATCTTATTTCTGTTGACTGGTCCCATTTTGTGTTGACTGTGGTTCCAAGGTATGTGTATGTCTCCACTTGTTCTATTTTTCGGTTGTTTAATGTCAATTGCATCGGAGGTTGTTGTGTTCTGCTGATGAGCATGCATTTAGTTTTGGTTGTATTGAGTTCTTAACCATATTCTTGACTTGCTGTGTGTATGCTTTGCATGAGTCTTTGAAGCTCGTTGCAGTCATTTGCGATAATAACTGTGTCGTCAGCATATCTAATATTATTGATTACCTCTCCTTTTACTTTGATACTCTCCGAAACTTCTCCCAGTGCTTCTCTGAAGGTTTGTTCAGATTATATATTGAACAGGAGCGGCGAGAGGACGCATCCCTGTCGTACACCCTTTTTAATATCTATCTTCCCACTATGTAAGTTGCCCATCTTTATCTCAGCATTTTGGTTCCAATAGAGACTGGTTATTATGCGCAGATCCTTGCCATCAATATGCATCTTCCTGAGCATTTCCATGAGTTTATCATGTTTGACCTTGTCAAACGCCTTGGAGAAGTCGATGAAGCACAAGTGGACGTCCTTGTGCATGTCTCTGCATCTTTGAATTAAAACTTGCAAGATCGCCTCTCTTGTGCCCAATGCGCTTCGGAATCCGAACTGTGACTCCGATATATTTGCTTCGCATTTGTTATATATTCTATTGTGTATGATTTTGGTGAAAACTTTGGTAATGTGATTTATCAAGCTTATTAAGCGGTGTTGATTACAGTGTTTTGCACTTGGTGTTTTAGGTATGGCTACAAAGGTCGATCAAAGCCATTCCTCCGGAATCTCCCCTTTGTCGTAAAAGGTGTTAAAAAGGCCTGTCAGAAAATCCAGGAAGTGGTCATCCGTTTCGCATAGGAGTTTTATGATCTCGCCCTGTATGTTGTCGGGACCTGGTATGTTGTCGGGACCTGGTATAACAATAATAACAAGAGAGATTGTGGAAAATGTACGAATTAGGCTTCGTTTGGGGGAAGCACGATAGAAAATATGTTCCTATAGAGAAAGAAGAAAGAATTTGTTGGAGAAAGTAACTTAATACAATAATACAACACAAAGTATAGTAGTTTGTAGTTGTGTATATAATTTTTCGTGTAAAGAAATAAAATACTTTTTACTGTCCAAAGAGTATTTGGAATATAGTTTGTAGTTGTGTATATAATTTTTCGTGTAAAGAAATAAAATACTTATACATTACATACTTGTATTTTAAAGCTTATATTGCTGAAAAAATACATTTTTGTGATATTTTGAATTTTATCTACTAACATAGATTATTATACTATTATTTTTACTTTAAGTCGAACATTAAATTCAACCCAAATCGTATTCAGTTAATGCCGAAATTAACATTAATGAAAATTATGATAATCCAAGTACTTCAGTAAACGACAAAGTACTGCCCCAAATTGATTATCAGCATA
The DNA here is from genome assembly GCF_040954645.1 of Diabrotica undecimpunctata. Taxonomy (NCBI): domain Eukaryota; kingdom Metazoa; phylum Arthropoda; class Insecta; order Coleoptera; family Chrysomelidae; genus Diabrotica; species Diabrotica undecimpunctata. Next base: position 49,003,549 of record NC_092809.1, read on the forward strand.
ACATACTCTACATTTAACGTTCAACTTTAAAAATAAAGTGCCCCCAAAACATAATTTATAGTTGTTATTAATTTTAGGACATAATCAGCTTAAAATTATTTGTATATGCGAATTTATTTTAATGTAATTTGTATATATGTGAAAATGCTTGATAAACTAAACATGTGAAAGGAATTGAGCAATAAAATTTAGAAATTCAAAATATTTACATAAATCAAAAACAAATGAAAACATAAGAGGGCTAGAAAAAATCTACGAATCTAGATCACAATAGCTGCTGAGTATCAAGGGATCATGTTAAATTAAATTTAATTTTTTAGTAGTTGTAATTAAAACGAGAACGCTACTAAAGTCATTCCTACTCTTAATGAGTAATACAGTGGTTTTCTGTTGTGTCTTCATAGTACATTTCAATAAGTTGCAGTTCAAGTCGGAAACATTGTATTACAATATTGTAAATATTATTGTATAAACAGCTAAAAGTAACTCAATCCCGTTCACTAAATATAGAAGCACAAACATCGATTCAGTCACTAACACTATCTATAATATTAATGTATGATTCATATTCAATTTTTTAACCAAATTAATTTTATCACAAAGCAAAAAGTAGAAATCCAAAGACTTCTAAGTGTTCGAAATCAAAACTCAGATATTTAGAAGAAAGAGGAAGTAATATTAAAAGTTCGGGGTTTCTTCCTAGTCGCTCTGATGAGTCCTGCTAGAACAAAATACGTATAAGCGAATTTTAGAGGCACTTTACGTGAAATCAGATATTAACTGTCTGTTTTATAATTTTAACACATTTTGGTTCTTAGTTTCAAAATCAAACATAATCCTCTTAACAAAAAATATGATCTAATTTACCTTTTATAACTTTAAATAGATTTTAAAAAAGCAAATTGCTTCCAAAATATCTTCTTCTTTATATATCGTATCTAATTGAGGTTAGCGATGACTTCTGCACATTCGTCTCTATCCTGTGCTTTTTTTATTAGGATTTAAAGGATTAGTCCTGTTTAATCCTTGATGTTACTCAGTCTGGTCGTTTATCGTCTGCCAATACCACGCTTTCCTTCTATTTTTCCTTCCATTATTGGTTGAAGATTAAAGCTTGAAGTTAAAGACTATTTCATGATAAGAAAAAAGATATACACGAATGTAAGGACTGCAAGGTAATAGTCAGTGAGATTGTAAACTAACATTATGAGTTGCTCTTGCTAGAAATAAAAATAAGAAACGAAATGGAACAAAAGTATCCGAGGGGGCACAAAATATTACATGATCAAATAATAGATGAAAGTTATTTCAGGTTAAAACTAGTAGAAAAAAGGTGCAATAATAAAATATCTTGTAAATGCAACAAGTGTTAGGATAAATGAATATAAATCTTACAATAAAAACAGATCTCACATCAAAAACATTCTTGGGACAATGAACATACATATAGTTCAATGGACAGATTCAACAATAGTTATAAAAGAAACAGATTGTAAACAGAGTAAAATTAGGGAATCAGTCCTTATGCTACTAAATTAAATAAATTGTGTAACACACATATTATTAGAATGTAGCAAGATCTAAATGAAGACCATAATTTGATATTAACCGAACACCTCTCAGCCTTTTAATCTCAAAAAGTATAAATACGGCTCCGGATTGAAAATTGAAACGTCAAAGAAAATACAAAGGTAATTATCGTAATTTACTCAAACCATTTATCTATACTTTAGTTTAAGAAATTGAATACTCTTGACTAACATTTACTTCAAGTTTTATTTCACTCCAAGAAAGATACCGGGAACAATAACCGGAAAATACAAGTCCTTACAGTTAACACTATTAACACAGTACCCTCCGTTTAAAAAACCCATCCAACAATCTCTAAAAGGCAAAACAAGGTCTTGTAATGTTGACACGGCATTGACCATGGAATATAATCTGCGATGGTACGCAGCTGGGTTCGAAACAACTGGGTCATGGGGCACGTGGTTGCCGATGACAAAAATTTTTACACATAATGCACAACTGTTGAATGACTCGTAGACAGACAATTGAGTGGTGAATGCCTATAATTTAATTGTTTGCATGTATTATATGGGTTTGGTTCAGTGGAGAAAGTTTTAAGATTTATTTGCATTTTTCGTCACTGTCGCTTGTGTTATACAGGCTTTGTCTTGATGCCACTAGACATTTTTAAAAACAAATTATTTTTAAGTTTTGGTATATGTTGTCTCTTTGTTTTATGAGTGATATAAACAAACACATATTTTAATTGGGTTTACCATATTGCAGGATAGAACAAATAAGGAAAAATGTTCAAAATGTGAGTAGAAAAAAAATTATGCTAAAATAGTGAAACGTGATTTCAAAAACAATTATTTTGTATAATTGTCTATAATTGTCAATCAACTAAACTAAATCAAGGATCAAACTAAAATACGGGGTTCTTAAAAGGAAATATTATCTCCTCCACGCTATTCAATGTATACATACAGAACACATTATGTTCATTATCTTCAATAGATGGAGGAATAACAATCGGAAGGTCGAAAAATCAGCAATCTGCGGTATGCTGACGACACTTTAATGCTAACATCATTAACAGATGAACTAGAACATATTATAAGCAGACTAGGTACTATTAGCCATAATCATAAATATGGACTAGTTTATAAAATAATAACTAGAAATAACCAGCCGAAAAGAAGAAATGTGGCAGGCAATGAAGTAATAAATCGTTTTAATTACTGGGAATCTGTTATCATAAACGATGAAGGATGCGAAGAAGAAATATTTCGACTTCTTACAATGGCCAGATCATCAACGGTCAAACTTATTAAAATCTGGAAAGATACGGCATTACCTAAGAACATCAAACTACGCCTGGTACAGGCGCTTATCTTTCCTGTCGCCACCTACGCTGCAGAAACTTGAACCTTAAAAAAGTGTGATTTACGACGTATAATGGCCTTTGAAATGTGGGTCTATCGTAGAATGTTGCACCTACCCTGGACATATTAACAAAACTCGACATCACCATAACAATCAACCAAAATATGTTGAGGTATTTTGTACACATAGCCAGACGAAGAAAAGATATGAAGAGGTTGGTGGTTGAAGGAAAAGTAGATTGTGAAAAACTCGAAGAAGATCGCCACTTCGATGGTCATACCAAATAAATAGCACCACTGATTACTTTCTCGCACTCTCTCTCTCTCTATAGCAACCAAACGTCGAATAACATAGCGTCAACATATCTTTACGAAGAATAAATGACAGAGGAGCACAGAGAAGGAGACGTCAATTAATTGACATTATCAACATATATTAGTACATAAAACATGTTGAAAGCTTAAAAATCATGTCATATATTGCCACAGCCAGCCTACTACGATGCTAGTCTTTTGGCTCGACTTCTTCTTGTTTGAGAAAATTACGAGGAAGATCCCAACAAGATGAATCGACCAAATTACAGGAATATGCAAAAGACCTCTCCATAAGTTAAAAGAAATGACCAGAGACAGAGATCTTTGTAGACAAACAATACACGACATCACGATCGATGACTACTACACTCCCTTTGGGGGGTCAGGACTGAAGAGAGAGAGAACTAAAAATTTTTTAAAATATTTAGGATCAGATGTTTATGTTGGACTAAAAGATAATGAATATGTAGACTACTTAGATTAGTGTTTTACGTTCTTTATTGTAATATTTCCTTATTTTCTATTCAAATCAGATACCATGTTGCGATACAAAATGATATCCAGTTATTCCTAAAATCACTTGGCTTAAACAAAGAGTTTAAACACTTTGTTTATCCTAAAAATGGGACAATACCTTACCAGTGGTGGTCATACCAGAGGTCCAATATTGTTTGTCCGTTAAAAACGTCTTGGTGGCCCGAGATGAGAAGCGAATGTCCTTCTATATTTCTTTAAGAGTATTAATGTATTAATTATTATCCGTCTATATCTTTATATACGTTATAGATTAAAGATCCATTGAAATTGGCAAAATTACGAAATTCAATGCCATCAATCACTTTGATGTCACATGAATTAAGCTAAGCTGAAGATAAGACGATGATGTATATATTCTCCTATCAATTTTTGTTTAATTGATGAACGATTCCTTCATCACTGTACCTGTACCATCCCAAAACATCACTGATCCACCCTGATAAGAAAAAACTGACTTAGCTGGTCCTTCCGTTCTGCCTAAATCCCTTCAGATTTTTTTTGTCGACTATCACTCTGTATCAGCTAGTGATACTTACAACGCAAATTAAAAACACTAAAGGCAACTGTAAATACGTATTTCAGACCATTTGAGCCACACTCACTACATGAGCAATTAGACCGTCGTGAGACAGGTTAGTTTTACCCTACTGATGACTCGTCGTTGCGATAGTAATCCTGCTCAGTACGAGAGGAACCGCAGGTTCGGACATTTGGTTGACGCACTTACTCGAGCGGGTAATGGTGCGAAGCTACCATCCGTGGGATTATGCCTGAACGCCTCTAAGGCCGTATCCTTTCTAGTCAAAGGTGGCAACGATATCTCTTGGAGTTCCGAGAGTCGAAAGGCTCAAAACAATGTGACTTTACTAGGCAATCGTAGTTCGCTACGATTGTCGCACGAGCCCTTATTTCCGTTGAGATTATCGGTTTACGGTGGGATCGATCCTTGCCAGTAGACCAGATCTTTAGACGGACGAACATGGGTATTATAATCTTTTCGATGTTGGAACTCGGAATTGTCTGAATAATTTGTAGACTACAGGAACACTGGAGAATAAAATGCTTACTTAGCAGCGTTTAGTTTGTTTTTAGAACTCTTTTTATGTGTTTGTTTTCGCTATACTTTACTATTTAGTTATTACTCTTGTGGTTTATTTTATCACCTCCCTCGCAATATCGGCGCAGCTGGAGATTCCAAAAAAAACTTGTTTTAAAAAAATATCGTTGTGTAAAAATATAGATTTGTTTTGCTTTTTATGATACCTCATTAATTTGTCTCCAGATGTTCTTAATGTATGCAAACGAAAAAAAAAAGAACTCATTCATTAGGCACGGTAAACATTTCATAACAATTGAAAAATGGTGTTTCGCACAAATTACCAGAAATCTCACCGGGCGGCATATTTCAACCGCATTTAACATGATCGTAAATTCACAAGATAAACTAATGACAGTACAGAAATTACCATGAACCAAAAAGAACCCAAAAAACTCAGTTTACCTGCTGGAGAACCTTTTAGATCTAAACAATGGCGATAAAAATATAAATCATCATAAACAGCATGCTAGTGACGATGGTGTCAATCAGATTTATAAATGACAGAAATATATTCAAATCTTTGATCGATATAAATATTGACGATGTAGCAGGAGTTGTAAGGTGTCTAACAATACAAAATTAATGAAGATATACAGAGTTGATTGCCGCTTGGTTTTTTTAGGTTGGGTTAGGATAGATTCAGGGTACTCAAAACAAAAATACGACTAATGAACAGGTGTTAGAATACTTAAAAAGTTAAAGAACAGAAATGAACAAATCAAATTAATTAATAATTTAAAATGATCAACCTAGTTGTGCTGACATATGGGTTGCAAACATATAGACCCAAGAAATTAACAAATAAAAAGCGTTTTTCGTTGCACTCTTTGATACAGGTATCTAACAACTGCTTTTGATAAATTTGTTGATAACATTATGTAATACACAAAATATGAAAATGATAAAACGTCATTTTTTAGTTATAAACCCTATATAAACAATGAAAGATGGCTATTTGATTTTAAATACTAAAAGTGAGTACCGGTAAATTATATGCAAAAGTGACACAATTTTACTGAAAAAGCATACAGATTCGTTTAAAATGAGAGTTTATAAAGATAGTTTTGTTAATTTGTTGCTTCCTTATTGCAAAAATAGCTTCAAAAGTCGACTTTTTGAAAACTATTATTACTTTTTTTAAAAATGCACAAAAAAAACTTTAATTTCGCGTGAGAATAGGGACAATATCACATGTATTCAGCTATAAAAGTTTCACTTAACAGATGTTGCAAAATTTAAATTGTTTACCCAGAAAGCTTTTGTCTACAACGTTATCATGCGTAAACTATTAGGTCTACAAGAATTCTGAAAGCACCAAATTGAAGAAAAAGGATTATTTTATCAAACTACATTATTTAACTATTAAAAAATTTATGTTAAATATTCTCAAATAGGTTTGCAAAAGTAATATAATTTTAAGCTTATAAACATTTAAAAAATAACTCTATAATATATTTTTTTTTCGAAATGTTAGCACTTTTACACGAATTTAAAAAAAACACAATGTCCTACGACCAATAGAACCCTAGTTAGCCCTTTTTTCTGGATTCTGGATTCTGGAAACTGGATTCGTAAATTCAAATTAACTTTTTTGAATTTATGTGCTGATTTGGTGCTTTTTTTATATACATTCTTATTATTTTTGCATTTGACATAATTTTTATATGATTTTTATCTTCAAAACATGGTTTATCATGGTTTTATGGTAAGTCTGTCAAAAAAAATTAATTATATCGACATCTTTGCTAATCTGTAGGTAAAACACCGTTGAGAGGGTACATGTTTAGATTATTTAGTCATTTATTGTTGCTTTTCATGTACGCAGTATAACGGTATTTGTGTTACATATTTGTGAATTAAATTAAAATACCAAGCCAAAATGAACGGTAATGGAATGGATAAAGGACTATGAGTAGTTAACATTCGAACATGGTAAATTATTTTGTAAAACATATTGTAAAGAGGTAATTTTTATTTTACAAATTATCCATATCCATAGGGTGTTTCCTTAATAATGCGAAAAAATTTAGTTGAGTTTCCTGCTTAAAAGAAATAATATAAATATGTGTTCGTGTTTCTACAGAAATACAGGGTGTTAAATTTTTATGTTTATTTTCGTTTTTTTTTACAAGTAATATTTGAAATTATGTCGATATTTGGATGAAAATTGGTATTTGGGTGTATCTTGACAAGCAACATTTGAATATGACCACAGTATAGTGATTCAGTACTTTTTGTAAAACCATAAAGTACGTACGTGGACTTCATTACGTCAGAAAATGGATTTCTCTATCATTTTGTTGTAGAAAAAGTATACGTGATAGATGTCCCTATGAACAACTATTTTCCAGATATTTTGATTTAAACTAATCGCTGCACGTTATTCTAAATTAGGGAATATTTTCAAAATTTACTACAAAGATGTACTTGATAGAAGTCACAACTTTTATCGTATCTTACTATGTATTCAAGTAAAAAAGTAATAATATTCAACTATATTATCTCAGATATTATTTAGAAAAAAACAAAAATAAACATATAGTTTATCTTCATGTATATCTGTAGCGAAACATTTCCGGGTGCACTTTTTTAAGCAACGAAACTGAGCAGGAAACACCCTGTATTGATTCTCCAAGGAGCTTAGTTCAATAATGCTATTACTGATTACAGCTACAATGTGACAAAAAATACAATATAGTAAACAACATGTAAAAACATATTTACGTCAAAAATCCCTAAAGAGGTTTACAAATAAATGTAAGCTACAAACAATCAACTTCGGGATATACATATACAAAACAGCATCCAATCTCAAAGTATTTTATCCAAACCTAATTCTATATGGCTGCAGTTTTCACTTGTTAATAAGTTGATTGGGAAAAAATTTTTCAATAAAGCTCCTTCAAGGGTGCAATTTTTTGGAGAAAGCTTTATACTATGCAGAATATACCGAAAATTTTGAAAGCTTCGTATTGGAGCTTCAATGTACCGCTAGCAAATCGATGAAAGATTGTCAGAATGTTTTAGGTGATATAGAATTACAAAATAATCTTGCTATTTTTAAAAGCAACTTTTGGAGAAACAGCAAATGTCATTAGTTAAGACGATCCAAAAAATCAAAAGTTTTGAAAAACGATGAAAATTCAAAAGATGAAGAAACTATTTTCAATTTTAAATGGAGAACAGGTTGAAGATATAAATATGAATCCGATAGTAGTAGCAAAGTATAAGTAGTCACCGATAACCTGTGTGGACAATGAAAGCTTTTCGATTTAGACAAATATTTTGAGTGACAGGCACCGACATTTTACAATGAAACATTTAAAGAATTATAAAAGGTATGTCAATCAAAATTAGGTTAAAATAATTTTGTTTCAGTTATCTATTTTTTTTGTTGTATTTTATTTTTAAATTTATAATAGGTATTTACTAGTCCCTAAACTAAGCTTAGAAATTATTACATACTATGTTTTAGGGAAATTTTTGTAAAAAAATCTGTTTGTCAAAATTTATATGCTGCTTTTCGTGCTTTTTTTGTATAATAGAATACTTTTTTTTTTCATAAAATCTTTATGATTTTTATTCTATTTCCAAAAAAACTCGTTATGCCCCGGTTAAAAATTATTGATACCAGTTTAGTATTATTGTGTTTTAGCACATCTGACATCCTTAACGTAATGTCATACACCAGTAAGAACAATTACAAAATTGTTTGAAATTTTTTTGTTTCAAAATTTGTAGTTTTTATTTATTTAATATATATATTTATTTAATTTAATAAACCAATAATGTGGGTACCTAAATTTTTCTTTTCAAATTGAGAACCTTTCAGTTTAATATATGTGGAAAAATTTTAATATAAAATATGTTTGAAATTATCGCTAAAATGTACATGACGTTTTCAAAATGTTATGAAGGTCTACAAAACAATTTTTTTTCCAATGTTTTCTACTACATATTTTGTTTTTTAAGAAGCAAATTTCCTGGGCTTTTTTCTATGAGCTGTGAGAATTTCATCGAGATTGGGTTATCGTTAAGAGATATAATCGCAATACGTTTTCACTGGATAATGCAACTCTTACACCTTAAGAACACTTAATGCAATATATGATATTGGCATCTGAATAAGGTAATATAACTTCTAGCTCTCTAAGCAATATATAGAAGTATCAAATGGCAGCGATGTAATATCCTTTATTAAAATAAATACTCTCAGATGAACAAAATACCTATCAATAGGTAATGAAAACTGTCGTTACAGACGAAACCTATTATTGCTACCTGTGGGCAATGGAGATGGTTTAGACGGAGACGAGGAACGCCAGGAAGATTGGCAATATACAAGGAAACCAACAAGGGAAAATTGATGCTCAACTAAGATTATAGTACTAACGATTATGACTCAAAAGTGATTCGCCAATTTTAATTTAAATAATTTATTAGAAATACGCTACAAAACGAAAGAAATAATTATTTTAAAGACGAAATTATATTTAAACTTTAAATAATACTATAAAAACTTTAAATATCATGTTTTTATGGGCCACAATTATTATTAATTAATATAGAGTAGCTTAATAATTAATATTAAGCTACAATTATTGGTTGTGTCACAAGACAGCAGGGTAAAACAATGGAAAATTGGCCCCTCCCTCAACCCCAAGAAGGTCCAAAATTAAAGAAAACCTACTATTTATGTCTTATGTGGTTCGGGTTTATCTTTTTTATGCCTTTTATCTGAACAAAACAAAAATAAAGGACGCCGCGAAACAAGCAGCTAAATTAAAATGGAAATGGGCTGGACACAACGAACGTCTCGAAGATGGTAGATGGAACAAAGAAGTCGGAAACTGGCGACCGTACGATGCGAAGAGACCAAGAGGAAGACCTCAAATGCGGTGGAGCGACGATATCAAAAGAGTCGCAGGACCAATGTGGAAACGCCTAGTACACAACAGGGATGAATGGCGAGAAATGGGAGAGGCCTTTATTCGACAATTCGGATAGAAAAAGGGGGCTATAAAAAAATGCCTTTTGGTTAGTATTTTATTGGAAGTTCCCTCCATCCCCCAGTTCAAAATTCTCCACCCAGGGCAAATGTCTAGATCTGCCACTGTAAAAAAATAGTTTCAGAACTATAAAAACTGTTAAAAATTATATCCATTGAAGTCTAACCACACACTAATTCTTCTCTACAACAAGCAACACAACACTTTTGCAACATTCTAAATTGGTAATGAATGAATAAAACGTTTGATCATCATATAGAATATGTTTGCGTCCACAGCCGGACATAGGCCTCCTCAAAGTTTTTGTAATTTACTTCTATCTTGAGGTGTGACAACCAAATTTGTTGAGATTAACATAAAATACATAACATATACTTATGTTTATGATTTATCTAGTTGAATATGGAATTTAAGTGTTCCAGCTTATTATTCTGTTAATTTAACCGTGTTCAGGACTCCGTAATAAACAGGTATTTATGATTTTTACCGTTAATATATACCCACAGCAAGAGACTTTGAACCTATAGAAATAGGCAGCGAAATAAGACAGAGGGACTCGTTGAGTCCTGTGCTCTTCAATGCTCTTCAATTTAATCATTAATGAATTCATCAAAAATGTCAAAAAGGGAAGAGGATACAGAATGGGAAACAAAGAAGTAAAAATACTTTGTTTCGCAGACGACGAAATATTTAATATAACAATTACATCTTAGAAAACTAAAACAATAGTAATCAGCAAAAAACCAATCAGATGCACAATAGAAATTTATGCCATCAGAATCGAACAAGAACTGGAAAAATACCTGGAAATTACACTGTTCAGCTATGGAGACCTGGACAAAGAAGTGAGAAATCAAGTATCAAAATCAAATAGACTGGCAGGATGCTTTAATAACACTATATGGCGAAACAGACACATTAATACTGAAATAAAGTCAAGAATTTATAAAGCCAGTGACAGACCAATAATGACATTATAAAGACAATTGGTAAGTCAAAGGCTAATGGAAACGGCAGAGATAAAAGTAGTGGGAAGAATTACAGGAAATACGCTGAGAAATCGAAAGAGAAATGAAGACATTTATGAACAAGCATAATTGTTACTAAAGAGGAAGAAGAAGAATTAAGAGAACTTATACGTGTTCGTATAAGTATACATGACACCTTTAAAAAGGCATATTCTAAAAATTTTTAAATTAATATGTTGCTCTAAAAAGATCACAATAAGACAAACTCGTTAATTATTTATAACATTTGAAAACATTAACTTGCACTTTTGTGATTGCTCTCAAATTTGGTCTTGTAGTGCATAACGAACCCTCAAAATTTTAGCTCGCTATCAATTAATTTAAAATGATTTAAATTGTTTATCAAATTGATAATTTTTTCAACTAGAATAACATTTTTTATTTTTCCAGACTTAGAACTAGAACCATCCAAATCGAACATTGATGGGTTTTTAAATGAACGTAGAAAAAATGTTGTATCCAACTCGAGCAGTGTTTATTACTGCACTCGCATAATATCTAATTGAGAATTTCATGTCGCGTGCCATAAATACTTATATTTATTAAATTTTTGCATAAAGTACTTAAACACTACGACTTTTCTCAGTTTTATATACAATAGTTTAACAAGAAATTAATTGCAAAAATTAGGTTGACCATATTTATAATCAAAGAAAAGTTATCACTTTTATTTTACACAGCTTTTACTAGATACTAATATCTAAAAATGTTAAGTTCGATTGCCGGAAAATCCTGCTTCCAAAAACAAACAAAAATTAAAAACTTACCTTTAAACTGAAATTAATGTTCTTGTCACAAACCGTACCCGTTAAAATTTCTTTCGCCGCGAATCTGATGTTGCTGGAAGCGGGTAACGAGGTAAACAAGAGTGAGTGTGTCACTAATGAATGAACAACTGATCAACGTTACCTCTGCCGGTACTCGACGGACTGACTATCTCGGTCTGATTGCATTTTGTTTTGTTCCATGCTTACTTGAATGTATCTACAGGACCAGGTGAGTTTAGTTTAGTTATTACACGTTGCCATATTTACCGTTTTTATTATCTAGTTATTAGAGAAATGGTAGGCCAGTTCCAAAAGATCACGAGGCTAAATGTGTTAATGAAAGTTTATCGATTTAATAGCACTCACAAGAGAATTAGCGTAACAAAACAAAACAAAAAAATTGCTTGTTATAATGAATACACTATACTGTAAACTGTATACGTCTAGAACCAAATATTTTTATGATACATAGGCAAAAATGTATTGATCTAATAATATGGCCTAAAACAAAATTGTGTTTTTTATTTTAGAATAATATATTAGTCAAGTTGACGTCAAAATTTCCTTTTTCAAAATAATAATAATAAACTAAAATAATAATGTTCAACTAACCTTTCCTACCTAACATCTGTATTTAGAAATAATGGTGTTGGCTTTCTAAGTACCTACAGAGAAAGAAAATATCTTCATCTTCTTCGTGTATATAAATATATACGCTTGTTAGTTAGCGGGTTGTTGCATTTATAGAAGATAGTCATTCCATCTTTTGTGCGGTGGGCCAGTACTTCTTCCAACACTTAGTGATTTTTCCCTTTCCATTTTAACGAGTATTGTCATGCCCGTCATTCTACTGATGTGATTGTTCCATTCTTTTTTTCTATTTAGTGTCCCTTTGTTTATACCCGGTAAATTACATGTTATTCTGATATCGTCACTCCTTATTCGGTGACTCAGCGTGTTTGCTGTAATTCTTCTGAATATTGTATTGGCCTCATGGATTCTTGATTTCATCTTACAGTTAATGTGTCGGTTACGGCAAATAGTGTTATTACAGGATCCTGCTAATCTATTTGCTCCTTGTACTTGATCTATTACTTTTTTTAACGTCTCCATATCTTGGCAGTGTACGTAATCCCTAGGTACTTTATATCCTTTACTTGTTTAATGCTAACCCAATCGACTTCCAGTTTACATTCTATTGGTTCTTTACTGAATACTGTTGTTCTGTTTTTCTGAGTTAAAATCGTCATGTTAAATTATTGTTATCTAAGGCTATCAATATTGCCTCTTCTGCGTCACAGAAAATTTAAATTTCATTGTTCCCCATTCTGTATCCGCTTTCTTTATTGATGCTCTATATGACTTAGAGAAAGGGAAAGAAAAATAACACAACAAAATTATGGATAAATGATGAGATACTGAAAGTGATGGAAAAGAGAAGATTATACAAAAACCTAGACATCGAAAAGTAAAAAGGCATTGATAGTGAAATTAGAAAGAAACTAAGAGAAGCCAAGGAAAATGGTACTCAAACAAGCATGAGGAAATAGAAGTACTAGTGTAAATGCATAATGACTTCAATCTACATGGGAAGGTAAAAGAACTGGCCGGCATCCAAAACACAAACCACAGTAGTATCCTGCTAGATGAAAGAGGTAAAAAGAAGAGAGGCAACCAGCAAACATAGAACTATGCATCAGAGGAGAAACTGGGTCCATTATAAAAAAACCATTTATTTAGTAAAATTGACAAAAGATAATAAAGTTACAGGTCCTGACGAGATACCAGCAGAAATTATGGCTTAGGTCGACATTCGTAACTTAGTAGTGTAACGAAAAAAATAACGCTAGAGAGTGCTGTGACGACCAAGCCATCAGCTTAATGAGTCACACTCTAAAGATTTTCTAAAAATTATACATCAAAGGATTTTTAGAAAACTGGAGCAAGATATTAGTAACAATCAGTTTGCCTTTAGAAACCCAATGGCTATAAGAGATGCCTTGATTGCCCGTAATGTATTGGCGCAAAGATATATTAATGTTAACCAACTTCTTTATATATGTTTCCTTGATTATAACAAGGCATTTCACAAAATTTCTGGATATGAAAGATATTAGAATAATATCAAACCTTTACTTAAATGAAAGTACATTTGTAAAGATTGGCAACAAACTATTAAAAGAAATAGAAATACAACAAGGGATAAGGCCCTTAGGGATATAACCAATATTTAGAGGAGATAGTTCAAAAAGTACCAAAGGAAACATCAGTTGGAATTAAAGTCAATGGAGAACCTATAAATAGTATCAGATACACCGGCGATACGTTAAGACCCGTTTACACGGGTAGAGTAATCATGCCAGTACTTGGTATAGTAGAGTAACTCTACCCATAAAAACGCTCAGCGCAGTAGAGTAGCAAGTAGAGTGCATAGTACGTGGTAGAGTAGAGTGACTAGCAACATGTGGCAAAGTAACTCTACTCTACTACCACCACCACCGCCAAAATATCCACTCGCCTGCTCACTCTACCCATGGAATGCGGTCAATTCTGGTAGAGTAGAGTAGGTAGGAGAGTGCATAGGGACGCTGTCATTCCGTCTGGGGTTGTGTTTTGTGTAAATAGTGAAAATGAAGTTCACCGAAGATGAACTTCATTTCACTTTCACTTTAAAACTTGTAGAGATGTATGGCGAATACCAGTGTTTATGGAATTTAGGTAGTGTACACTACAGAAATAAAAGTATGAGGCAAGCTGTGGAGGATGAAATCGTCGCAAGAATGGCAAAAAGGGGCTTTGGAGTAAACGAGATCAAGCAAAAAATTAAGAATATAAGGTGCACTTATAATCAAGAGTGTTTAAAAATACAAAAATCAAAAAAATGGGGTTCATTTTCAGGCGATGTATACGTTCCGAACGTGAAATGGTTCACTCCTATCGAAGCAATCATGAAAGGTGCCAAAAGAAACAAGAAAACTGAAGGCTCACGGGCAAGTTACAGGTTTTTATTACTTGTTAATAAAAAACACAATAAGAAATAAAAAATATATTCTTATCAAGATAAAAGAGCTGAGGCCCCGTGTGTATTCCTTCTTTTAAGCCACTCTCTCATCCACTCTTTTCTTTGTTACAAAGCGACCTCATTTACAAATGCATTTGCAACAGAAGCTAAACAATTTTGAATCAATTTTCTTTTCCTTGAATTCATTTTGTACTAAACAAACACCTACTCCACAGTATACTAGCATAAGTACTATACTTGTAACTCTCCTCGTGTGAACGGTATCAAGCCATTTTTAGTAGAGTAGCGAGTAGAGTCGACTCTACTCGCTACTCTACTCTCCTCACAACTCTACTCGTGTAAACAAGTCTTTAGTAATAGCAGAGTCGATTAAAGAATTGCAGGTTCTGATGAATAAGATTGTAGATAGTAGCGAAGAGGCGAAGAGGCGAAGAGGGACATTAAACAAATCCTAAAAATCATGTTTTTTGGTCCGAAAAACATTTTTTAAATTTTTTGGATCATTTTATACAACAAAGGTCAAACATCATTTTTTTCTAATGTTAATAGTTTTCGAGTTATAAGCGATTTAAAATCTGAAAAATGCAAAAATGCGCATTTTGGAGGCTTGAAAACTCATAAGTAAATTATTATTTTTGAGGTTGTCAATTGATATTGAGGTTAATTAACTCTTTAGAATCTTAAAATAAATATTTTAACATAAATCAAGACACTTGGAAACCTCAAAAATAATAATTTACATTATGAATTTTCGAATCCTGAAAATGCGAATTACCGAATTTTTCAAATTTTAAATTGCTTATAACTCGAAAATTGTCAACATTAGAAAAAAATGACATTAGACCTTTTTTGTTTAAAATAAAACACAAAATTAAAAAAATGTTTTCCATGGCAAAATAGGTAACTTTTGTAATTTGTTTAAAAAAAAAACAATTTGCCCAAAAATTTTGTCGGGCACCCTTCAGATTTTTTAAAGAGGACATTTTTCAACAGGAATCTGCAAAGAAACCGAATCAAAAACATTTTTCCTACGAAAGCTGCCTCACAACTTGGACTATTTGCTTTAGTTGTAAATTAAATAAAAATAAATTAACTTTTGCGTTTTAAAACGAAAATATGCCTTATATGGGGTTAACGGATGTGCAAAGGGGAACGATTATTGGTCTTGTGGAGCAATGAATGTATGTCCCAGAGAGCTGCAGCAGTAGGCGTAAAACAGGGCGTTGTGTCAAAAATATATGCTAAGTATCCTGAATTAGGAACGCCAAAAATCGACAAAGAAAAGTTGACAAAAAGTATCAATGTCTCGCCACGATCGTGACATTATGTAAGTAGGTAGAAGAAACCCAACAGTTTGTCACTCGCAGCTCCAAATTGAACTTTTGAAAGCTACGGGTGTAAGTGTTTTAGTTGAAACGATAAGACAAATACTTTGTGCCCACGAAGTATACAGCAGTGGAAAATTACGAGTTTCTGAGTTATCCAGACATCACAAGATCGATAGGCTAAATTGGTGTGTTTAACAGCAAAACTGAAACATTCGAAATTTGCAAAATGTTTTAGTTTCAGATAAAACCAGGATTTGTGTAAAATCGGATGACCTATGAATTTGTGTATTTAGAGGACGAGGAAGACAAGCTAGAATATAATCTACCAGATCTGTTCAGAGATATAAAAAAGGAAGTGTTATGTTCTGGGGAGGCATTCTGATCGATTGAAAAACTCTTTTAATTTAATATTTAATAACAGCTCACAGTTAGGTTGATTTAGTTTGAGAATCTGTAATTAGACTCTGAAGAGGTGCAATGGGAGAAAATTTAATTTTAATTCATGATAATGCACCGCAGAGTGCCCATCACATACCAGCAGAGTGACTACAGATTTAACCCTATACAGCATTTGTGGGATATGTTTAAAAGAAGAATTAGAGCTCGCCGGGATAATCCACAAAACATCGCACAGCTCATACAAACTACGCTTGATGAATGAAAGAACCTACTACGGCAAAATATTGACAATTTGTTTAGGAGCATGCCCACGCGAATTGTGTGTTGACCTCACATAGACTGATAAACGCAAAGAGTCAAAATGTTCTTCCTTTGTTTGGCAAGTTAAGATTTTTATATTCATATTCTTTTGTAACAGAAGCATTTGTACTATTTTTACGGCTTTATAATTTTCAAAATTATGATTAACTCTATTTCGTTGCCACTTCTTGTGTAGCTTGTTTCTTCGTCCATTATCTCCTTAACTTTAACTAGACCACGATTAAGTCTTGTTCTTAATTACTCCCCTACAGCTTTCGAAGACTGTGTTCATATTGATATTTTAAAAAAATAATTTAGTTGTTATAAGCAAGATATTCTAACAAAAACAAATTAAAATTTAAATTATTTATTATATTTATGACTTTAGACAGATGTTCAAAAATCTGTCGATGAGAAATTACCATTTACTAGATAAATTATCCTAAGGAACTGGCCTACTTAATATACTATAGCAGAGCCTATACCTATGAATTAGTTTTAACATTTCTAGATTTTTACAACTTCCTTGAATTTATTTAAGCCAATGCTTGACCTTAGGCTATTAGTCAATGAACTGACTTGTGTTCTTTTTGGTAAAGTTAGTATTAGTAGTAAAACATAACGATATAATGACTTAAAACGCGTCGATACACCTGCAGACTCTTAGGTAGTGTTAATTAGCATTTAAATTACCGTTGCATACTTTATCAATGCAGGCTTATTAGTTTACATAGAGATATATAGGTAGCTAGGTAATTAAATTGAGCAAGACCTACCACATTGTAGCGAATATAATAGTTACTATTTTTGTGTATCTTCTTTTCGTAGCTAACATTATTTTTATACAGTATTGAATTAATTGTCTACTCGGTAAATTTACATCGGTTTCAGATTTAGTAAATATGCAACGATTGAACAGACCGTGTGAACAAATTATTGTATATAGGTTGGTATATTTTAGTGGGTAACGACCGTAGAAGACTAGCCATTAGTCTAAAACTAATATTTTAATTTAATCTATTTAGAGCCTTTTTTGGTTATATTTTGCAAAACTAAAATCTTTTTATTTCAAATTGGCTTATAAATTGATTAAATTGAGCCATATTTAACGATAGGCGCCATTTTGATATATTTAGCTTTTCATTTCCTGTTCCTGTTAGTAACTTTTTCCTTAGCGTGCAATGCCATTCAGCTTGTGGCACCTTATTTCATATTGACCGAAGACTGCGAACCTGGATAAATTAGTGCACTCGTCAACAAAGAGTCTCTGACTCATATCACTGCTGTTACAAGCAGTACTTCCTCATTGTAGTGAAATAAGCCTTAGTGGTTAAAATAAACTAAACTGAAACTCCCATCATGAGGAAAATTAGACACTCATGTAGAAGAACGAAATATAAAGGTATTGAGCGAATCTTGTTGCAAATAATTATATTTTTTACAGGTTCTCAAGCTTAGAAACAATTAAACAAATCTTATTGTACTGTATTCGAATCGCAAGTAACTGCAGAAGAAGACAAGGAAAGACAAGGAAACTGTGACAAGAAATTTTCATTTTGTGTTATGGCAACAAATTCGAGTCATTTAAAATATGAATAAAAAACGCACAATTTGATGTTTTACATTACAAACGACCGCACGTCACGGGAAAGGAATTCAAGAAGACGGTTTGGATGTATTTTATAGCAGAAGTTTGGTTGTTTTAAAAAACGTACGTAAAAAAAAGTTTTAAATGTTTTAAATAGTTTGTTATGTGAAAGATTAAATCCAGCGTTTTTGACGCATATTTCAAATACCTCACATTTGTTGCCAAAACTTAAAACTAAAATGTCATGCTATTCGTTTTAAATTCGTTATGCTCTAGTAATCGAAACTTTATATTGACCAGTCAATGAAAAGGATAGGATTGTATTGATCTCATGAGAATAATAAAAAATGGCAAAAATCACGCCACGTTTATTCATTTACAACATTTATAAAATCTGAGTTTATTTGCAACAAATACAAAAATTGTATACAAAAGCTGAACTCTTTAACCCTAAAACGCATCATGATTTTTAACGATAGGACACTTAAATCAAAAGATATCGAACTTTTACCGTCGAGCTGATACAGATTTTATTAAACATTGATTTCGCCCGCATAAGTGACATTCAAAATCGACGGTCGCTTCAAGCGTTGTTTGTGAGAGAACGATTATTTTTATACAAAAACTGTCATCTCAGCTACATTTCTTATTTAAACCATTTTTTTTCTACGGTTTACAGATTCTTGGTAAATCGATTTTTTGCGTTGTTACCTCTCTACGAGGGGTGTTTTAGAGGGAAGCCCGAAGGTAACAGTAGTACACTTTTTTGCATCATTTTGGAGATATATTTATTATTTATATAATAAAAGTAACTACCTCATAGCAAACATTGATAAGAAAGAAATTCTCGGTAATATACAAAAAAACAGTAAAAGGGAAATAAGCTGTTATGTAAAATTTAAAACATACAAAGCAGTAACATTGAAATAAATAATAGTTGAGGAAATAAGACAATGAACCTTCGAACATCGGCGCAGTAAGAGGGTATGATATCCTGGGCACCGGGTACACCAGAGACCTTCGTCGACATGATATTCGTGTTTAGCGATCCTAAAAACCACCGAGTAGCAAAACTGGACGTATTGTATTCGTTATTTGCCGAGTTAAAAATTTTTAAATTTGCAACTTTGGAAAATACATTTTCCAAATGCAATTTTCATTTCTTCATGGTCGCATTAGTTTACAAAATTTCTTGACACTCTCAAGAATCACCGAATGCATGAAACTGCATCTCAAACCGTCTTACTGGGCCCATTTTCGACGATTGAGTCGATTTTTGAGCTTCATTGCCTCAATTATAATATGAAATTTAATCTGTCAGATAATAAACTTCCTGATGACATCATTATTTTTCCACCCAAAGATGGGAAAGAGATTGACGAGGACAGCGGAAATGAAGAGGCTGTGGAAATAAGTAACTTTCCAGGAAACCAACTACGAGTAGAGGCAGAGATAATCATAAATGATCCAAAACCCATACCAAATTCGATATCAATGAAGATGAAGGCGACATGTCTTTGCTGCACTCTAAGAAGAAGACGCCACAGTCTAAAAAGCAAGTAGCTCCTACAGTAAATGTAAAAGAACAGAAGAACAAACGCCGCAAAAACTATCGATGGACCAAGAAAAATATACATAGCAAGATTTTAAGTTGGAGTATAATAGAAAGTTCAAAAAACATCATTTCTCCGGTAGATACTTTTTTCGTATTTTTTTAATAATAGTTATTCAAATGCTTGTTGAGTTTTCAAATATGTACGCCAATTTACATAACCGTGAAGGCGATATTACAACAAACAAAATTGTAACTATTTTATTGAAATTTTATTATATAGTGGATATATTAGTGTTCCTAGGTGATATATGTACTGAGAAAAATCCCTTGATTCTACTCACCTTGTAGCTAATGCAATATCTAGAAACCATTTCAGATTTATCATACATAATATTCATTGCTGTGACAATGCAAAATTGGATACATAGGACAAATTTTCAAAGGTTCGACTTCTGATTGATGCACCACAAGAAGAAGACCACAGCTTGGATGAGTCAATGGTTCCGTATTATGGAAAACATGGATCCAAGCAGTTTATGTGCATTAGATGGGGATATAAGTTTTGGATGGGAACTACTAGGATAGGTTATGTGGAGTGGTTTGGTCCATATCAGGGATCTTCAACCACTATTCAAGATAAATATAAACTTCTTGGTTTGGGACCTGTCTGTTGTCTTACAATTTGTTGATGCCCTAGAAGACAAGGCTTCCAAATTACGGTATGATATATATTTTGACAACTATTTTTCCACACTAAAGCTTTTGATAGAACTTAAATCAAGGGAATGTAAAGGAAGAGGTAAAATAAAAGAAAATCGTCTAGGTAAAGATTGTAATATTGAGGGTTTAGACACACTGAAAAAGATAGAAAGAGGTTCGTTTGACTACTGTATGACAGAGGAAAGTGAAATAGTAGTTTGCAAATGGAATGACAATAATGTTGTTTCCATAATATCCAATTACAATCAGATATATCCAACAAAGCAAGTACAACGGTATTCTCAAAAAGAAAAAAGAAGGTGCTCGTTGATCAACCTACTATAATAAAACAGTATAATGAAAACATGGGTGACGTCGATCAGGCAGATGAAAATATCAGGTACTACAGAGTAGCTATCCATGGCGAGAAATGGTATTTTCTCATAATAAGCTACATAGAGGATTAAGCAGAACAAAATGCCTGGCAACTGCATAGAATTAGTGGTGGTAAAATGGATCATCTACAGCATCGTCGCACAATTACAGTAGGCACTCTTAAATCTTTTGAAAAGACAACAAAAAGAGAGAACCCAGCAAACCTTCAGCCAATTTGTATAGTCACTCAAGGTACGATACAAGTGTAGCACTACATTCAAAACAATGTTCATACATACTATCATATAGTATCATACATACTAGATATTTAAGATTTTTTTATTTTAATTTGTTGAAATAATTCGAATAAAAATCTGTAAGTTTTAAAATTTTAGTACTTTTAATTATTTGTTATTCACAATCACCATTTTTGGAAAAATATACTCCTTTTTTGCAAAATTTCTTCCTTACTTTACTTTTGTTAACGTTAATAAGCCTAAAAATTAAAAATCTCATCAACATAAGAAAGACCAACGTTTCGGCATTAAATGGGTTAACAACATGCAAAGTACCTATATTAATATTTGAAGCAAAATAAAACTTTAAGGTTGAACGCTCGAATGAATGAAATTTAATCAAATAAACGGCAGATATCGAACACAGTTTTTATTAAATCTTGCCCAAGTACTTTCGCTCCTAGAGCATCTTCAGGGGCATTTCATCCAAATTAGGCTATCTAACAATTTGGTGAATGTCATAAACGTTAACTAATATATTTACACAACACGAGACAAAGGTCAAACAGTTTAAAAATTATTATAAAATTGAAGAAGCTACATATTGGGTGACAGCTGGAGAGAGAATCTAGCTTCCTCAATTTTATAATAATTTTTAAACTGTTTGTCCTTTGTCTCGTGTTGTGTAAATGTATTAGTTAACGTTAATGACATTCACCAAATTGTTAGATAGCCTAATTTGGACGAAATGCCCCTGAAGATGCTCTAGGAGCAAAAGTACTTGGGCAATATTTAATAAAAACTGTGCTCGAGATCTGCCTTTTATTGGATTAAAATTCAAAATAAAACTGACTTGTCCCATAACTTTAATTTTTTAATTAACATCATCTTGTTCTTATGGTGCCGTGCACATATAGTGCGTTGGTGAATTATCTTAAGGTCAGACGTCTGTCTTTTGCGGCATGCAAAAGTTCGCCAGTGTTAGTTACGCCTGTCCAGTTCTTTATGTTTTGCAGCCACGACATTTGTTTGCGACCTACTCCTCTCTTGCCCTCAATCTTTCCTTGGATAATTAGTTGAGGGATTGCGTATTTTTCCCCTCTCAGGATGTGGCCCAGGTATCCAATCTTTCGTGCCTTGATCAAGCTGAGCAATTCTCTCTCAGTATTTGCTCTTCTTAGGACTTCCTCTTTTCTCACCCTATCTGTCCATGGTATGCGGAACATTCTTCGCAAGGTCCACATTTCGAAGGCTTCCAACTTGTTAATGGAAGATATTTTCAACGTCCATGTCTCCATGCCGTACAACAATATGGACCATACATAGCACTTAACCATTCTGTAACGGAGATTGAAGGAAAGATTGCGGTTACAAAGTAGCAGTTTAAATTTAAGAAAAGCTTGTCTTGCTTGTTCGGTACGGCATTTTATTTCTTGTTGAGGATCCCATTGGTCATTCACCATCATTCCCAAGTATTTGAATGTTTTCACTTGCTCGATTGGAGCATTATCTACGTGCAGTTGTACTCTGAAAAATGCGCCCTTTCTTAACATCAACCTAAACTAACCTAAATTAACATCAACACAACTAAAATTGTAATTTACTTATTATTACTATATTACTATATTAAATTATTTGTAATTTTATATTGTAATTATTGTATTTTGTTCTCCCGCTAATAATTCTCAGTGGTTGATGCGGTTATTAAAAAAAATTTTAAATTTTTAGTGTACGCCTCGTCTCATTCTTTCTCATCCTTCCTGTGAATTATAACTTTCCTATTATCTAATCTAACGATGTAATAACAATACCATTGATAAGGAGTCTCCGTGTTTTATTTCGTGTTATATATTTATTTTTATACTTCTTGGAAGTTAGGATTATAAATACCGTAAAAGAAAACCATTGTTTTTAAATTCCCCAGAATATATTAGTCGACTTTGGGCGCTTAGCTAGAACAGGTTCTTCAGAAGAATAATTTTTAACTAAAAGCATTTTTAAATATCTTCATTTAAAATAAAGGTTGTGACTCTTTTAAGTTTTACTGTAATTGGAAACTAAATTCCGACACTCTGTTTTTGATTTGAAATCTCCTGGACTGTGTCTATATAATGAAAGAATATAAAGTCTTTGGCTGAATGTTTTTATTCCTACACTGATAATCGTTTCTGAATCAGTTCCTGATCTTTATTTTTAGTGTTCCTTTTTCCTTCTATTTATCCCGTTATAAAGGTGTGGGATTGGTAGAGGAATTTACAAATTTATTGCAAATATTCTTGAACAATAGAAGCCCAAACATCTGGAGACTAAGTATAGAGGTGTAAATTTTTAAGAAAAGGGATGAGCAACGTCCTTGAAATTATTGAAATATAAATCTTCTAAACGAAATTTCAAAATAGGCCACTAAAGTGGTAACTAAAAAATCTAGTTAGCAATTGGGTACATAAAAGAAGAATAGAATGGAATAAACATAGGGATAGGGTGGTGCAAAATAATAATGTAAAAATATCTCGACACAAATCGTCAATAGGGCGCAGAAGGCTTGGGTGATCTAAAAAAACGCCTGATCTAAATATGGCTGGAAAATACCAAAGATTAAACAGGCACTTTGCTTATTAATAGTAATGATAAAGAACAAGAGGAATATCTGCTAGAGAATAACATCATGCAACGACGACGTTCAGGACTAGTTCAGACATTTCTCATGTTTACAGAAGCGGCTCGGGCTTGTTCAATGTGACTTTTAATTTCTACGGTTGAATCCCAACTGACATTGATATTACTGCCGTGACACACGGGTTTCTCTACTCTGTCCAGTACGGCATTTCTGAATTTTATATCGCCATCCTGTATAGAGTTTTGTTTGCTAACTATCATGCATTTATTTCCTTAACGTTGAGTTTTAATCCATACTGATCACAAGTTTGTTTTATTTTGTTCATTATATTTTGATGGTCTTCTCCGCAATTAACCAGCAATACGGTATCGTCGGCATATCTAATATTGTTTACGGTTACATCATTAACAATTATATCTTCTGTTGTCTCTATTAGGGCTTCCTTAAATATTTGTTCTGATAAGTTAAAGTGTAACTGCGATAGAATGCAGCCTTGTCTCACTCCTCTATTTATATTTATGACATCAGACAGTTCTTGTTAAACTTGTATTCTTGCCACTTGACAGTATAAATTTATAATTTTTCGTAAACCTTTATCGTCCAATGTAGCTATTTTCAATATTTCCAGCATTTCGTTATGTCGAACCTTGTCAAAAGCTTTTTCAAAATCGATTGGGCAG
This sequence comes from Diabrotica undecimpunctata, assembly GCF_040954645.1. Classification (NCBI taxonomy): domain Eukaryota; kingdom Metazoa; phylum Arthropoda; class Insecta; order Coleoptera; family Chrysomelidae; genus Diabrotica; species Diabrotica undecimpunctata. The sequence goes on from NC_092809.1 coordinate 49,027,997, forward strand.
ATGTATACATTTTGATTTATATCTCTGCATCTCTGGATCAGAATTTGGATACTGAACAAGGCGTCTCTCGTATCCAAGCCATTACTAAATCCGAATTATATCGTGTATATTCTGCTATGTATTACTCGCAGGAAGATCTTTAAAACGTGACTCATCAGAGGAGTCCGATAATCACTGAATGTATTTGCACGATCTTTCTTTAGTATTGTGACAATGTGGACTCAAGCCAATGTTAACAATCCAGTGACATAAATTATGTAAATAAAGAGACCATACAGTGTTCTTATTCCATTTTTCTCCCAAAAATTTATAGATGGATCTGTTATAGCAATCGGTGTATAGTGTTCTACTCTTTCATCCTAAAATAAATCAGAACTGTTGTTTTTCTATTATTTTAACTGTTAAATAATAACTAATATTCTGTGTCCGTGTTTGTCTTCTCAACTCAACTTTGGGATAGTTGTTTTTGTTTAGTTCCGGCGATTTCTTTTAATTTCTCGTTCAAATGAAATCTATCGTGTTTTTTTTCATAGTGTTCAATTTCATTACATTCTTTACTATGAAATTGTGTTTTCACATATCTTATCTTCTGCCTTATTATTTCGTGGACCCTCTTATATTCGTTTTTATCTTAATTTCTGATTTCTCTTCTTTGGTCCGTGAGTCTCAGTATTTCTTCTGTCATCCGCCCTTGTTGTCTTCTTGTTCTTACTGCTCTTAATTTTGTTTCTTGAACGGTCTTTAATATATCTATATTTCTCGTCCGGTTTTTCTCAGTACTTTTATCTTTCTTTGATGCTAACTTTATTTTTTGCTTTAATATACTGATTATTTCTTGTTTTGCAATATTACTCTCTTATTCATCTTTTCTCTATCAATAGTAACTGTTTGCTTATTGGTTTTTGTAACTCTTATTAACTAACTTAATTTTATTTTTCCTACCAGAATATTGTGATCTGTTGATACTTATGGATATTGGATATGTTTTGACTGCTACTACTAAATTTTTGACGTGACAACGTCTTAAATTAGGTTGTGGCTCTTAGTCACTCATGAAAAAGTGTAACGCCCGCTCACGTCTGTTACGATGAGTCACCGAACGAGAGAGAGGCCCGCCGGACCGGCAAATGCCTTGCGTCTCTCTCCCACTCAAACATGATCGGTCCGCTGCGCGCGCAGCACTAGAGAATTAGGCGCGTTGAATCGGTGCGTGCTTGTGTCTCTGTCTTTATCGAACGTTCTTGGCGTTGGAAAACCGAGAAAGCGTCATAATACAAGTTTACACGTGTGGTTAAAGTATCGTCAGCTGTGTCTGTAGTGAAAATGTGGAGTGCTTAGATTCGTCATTTACAACAACTACAACAATAAAGGTAAATAATTGTACACTAATATTTCATTATCGTAAACTATGATTGATTGATTAATTGTTAGATTGACACAAAAGTTGAGAAACTGAGTTTATAGGTTATGTCATACTATTGACAAATGTTGATAGTGTTAAGTAAATTATTAGTTTAAATCACTCTGCAATCAATCGTAATTCAGTCGATTGAGAAGAAACAGCGCGTATTGCTAGTCAAACATTTAAAATAACAAATTATAACCTCTAACCTGTCAAAACAAAATCACTCAAATAGAAATTAGTTAAGTTTAAGTTTACATGTACAATGTTTTAGTAAACAAAATATATTTCTATAGTTAAAATTTGTGCAATTCTTATTTTCATTCAATTTTTTGTTCCTATTGTGCAATTTAATAATATTCATATCAATAAATATTCTACCGAGAAAAAGACGTTGTCACGTAAAATCTTCGCCCGTAAAACCGACTTTACAGGCAACCGATTTTTTGTTGTTTTTTTAAACATATGAAGTCTATTTGGTTACGAACCACACGTTCAAGTGATCTCAAGATGTAAAGACGACGTTTTGGCAGTTTGAAAATTATGAGTGTTAGCACTAGTTGCTTTTCTACACAAAAAGATACCAATACATCTCCTTTTGCATTTCGTATTCCCAGACCATATTTTCCTATGATATCTTCCTGTTCTTCCTCGCCAGTCTTCGTAATAAAATCTCCCATGACAATATTGAGATCGTGTTTCTTTGTAGATAATAATTTTTCTAAATCATGATAGAATTTTTCAATTTCTTCTTCTTCGTAGTCTTCTGTGGGTGCACATACTTGTTAAATATTCACATTCACACTGTCCGAGAATACGACGACGATTTTTACAGCTTTATCTGTTTTCTTTATTACAATTATTGCTACACCATTTTTGTGTTTTGAACTGTCTTCTCCTGAATAGTATACAAGTTATCGTCTATAGTTACTTTGCCAGACCCTGGCTATCTTATTTAACTTGTTCTAAGTATACTTAGATATAGGCCCTTTATTTCTTTTATGGTATTGTGAACTTTTCCTGGTTCGTACATGCTTCTTACACTTCATATACCTTTTTTTTTTCATCAGAAAATGTACCCTTGCTTCATTTAAGGAGCGCCGCCCGTTATTTTTAAAATGTAGACATCTCAACTTCATGGCCTGATTGTCCGACTTATGATTATCTAGCCGACAGTATTTTGCGAATTAATATACAATTAGGCTTGGTTTTAAGTTATAATCTCACAATCAATCACTTTTCTATGCTATACGTGAATGATGTGTTTCTGGTTGTGTTGCTAACTTCTTCACTAGTCTCTTACGCCATCATTTCAATATGTATTTAATCAGACAGAAAAAAACGACTTTTCCAAATCTCTTCTTCTTCTTCTTCGCGTGCCATATCAGAATTATCAGATGATGGCGATCACTATTGCGAAGGCTTCTTGATCTTTTGCAATATGGGATAATTGTCCTGCATTTGATATTTGTGTCCATTCATGAATGTTTTTTAACCAGAAAACTTGTTTTCTTCCTACACCTCTACGGTCCTCTATTTTGCCTTTAAGGATCAGCTCAGCTCCTTAGTACTTCTTCATTAGTTTTCCTTGCTGTCCAAGGTATCTTTAGCATTCGTCTATGAACCCACATTTCCAATGCTTTAATTTTGTTCATGGTCGATACTTTTAGCGTCCACAGTTCTGCACTATACACAAGTACGGACCAAACATAGCACTTAACCATTCTTTGTCTTAGATCTAAACTGAGATGATTATTGCAAAGAAATGACTTCATTTTTATGAAAGTAGTTTTAGTCATTGCTATTCTACGTTTTATCTCTATGGCTGGATCTAGTTGGTCTGTTATTACAGTTCCCAAATATGTCATTTTGTGAACTTTCTCAAACTGGACTTCGTTTGATTGAAGCTTTGCATCGGGATGTGGGTCACGACTAAACACTAAAAATTTGGTTGTTTATTTTAATGCCCATTTCCTCTCCTACCTCGTGAATACGATCAAGCAGAATTTGGAGACCTTCAATATTATCTGACAGAATTACTGTATCATCTGCATATCTAATCACATTAAGTAGTTCCCCGTTGATTTTTATTCCATATGGTTGTCTTTTAAGTGCCTTTTTAAATAACTGGTCCTAGTAAACATTGAACAATGTTGGCGACAAAATGCAACCTTGTCTGACTGCTCGTTGTATGGAGATTGCATCGGTGAAATGACACGAATATCCTTGTCATCTATTCCCATATTTTTCAGTATTTGCATTAATTTTACATGCTGCACTTTATCGAATGCCTTTTCGAAGTCCCCGAAATATGCAAATACATCTTTTCTTTGGTCACGGCATTTTTGTAATAGGATGTTAAGCGCAAAAAGTGTCTACCTGGTTCCCATAGCATTTCTAAAACCAAATTGGGTATCTTCGAGATCTTCTTTGCATTTGCGTCTAATTTTGTTGTGAAGTATTCTTAGGAAAATTTTAAAAGTGTGGCTTATTAGGCTAATTAATCGATATTCTGAGCATTTTCTCGCATTGTGTTTTTTTTATGTATTGCGACAAAGATGGATTTGAGCCAATTAGTGGGAATCTCTCCGGTGTTATATATTGAATTAAAAAGTCTTACTACTACTTTTATGTTATTGGACTCTATTAGTTTCAGCAACTCAGTTGGTGTATCATCTGGACCACAAGTTTACTAATTTTAGCATTATTTATAGCGTGTTCTACAGAGGGCGAGTACAGAGGGATAAAGGGAACTCGTTTTTTAAATATGTTACTCATTTCTTTTAGTTTTTTGGGCATATTAAATAAGTCATGTTTAGACATTACATCCTCCATTTCGTCGCACCTTTCTCTCATCCATTTTTATTTGGCTAATTTGATCTCCTTTTTTATTCTTCTCTGCAGGTGTCTATATTCTGTTTTATTAGATTCTATCAGTCGACGTTGTTCCATTAATTTCAAGATGTCGTCTGTCATCCATTTATTTTTCTTGATTAAGTTTTTTCTATAATCATTGTTTGTGGAGATTTTATTAACTTGTTTTTTAAATTCACTCCATAGTTCTTCTGGATCTTCTAGTTGTTCTTCGATGTTTTTTATTCTATTGTTAAATTCTTTTTTAATGGTATGTTTTATGTTTATATCATCAAAGTTAAGTACATTCGTTTTTGGTTTTTGTCACTGAATTCGTTTTGACCTTAGTTTAATATCTGCTACAAGTGGTTGATGATTAGATTCAATATCTGCCCCAGGAAATGTAGTGACTTTTTTGACGGCATTTCGGAAACCCTCATTTACAAGTATATAGTCTATTTAATTTCTTGAGGACTCAGCTTGGGTAGTTTATACCAGGTGTTTGCGATGATCATATCGTTTTCTTTACAAAATTCATACAATCTCTCTCCTCGATCGTTAGGTTGCCCTAGACCATAAGGACCTACAGTCTGACCTCGCCGACCTTCCCCAATTTTTGCATTGATGTCGCCTAGGATATATAAAATTTCGTGTTTATTAAGTTTCTGTAAGATGTCTTGGATCTGATCATACAACTTCTCGACTTCATCGTCATATTTTCTATCTGCAGTCGGGGCATAGATTTGAAGTATGTTAGTTTTAAATGGTTGAGTATTTATTTGGAGTAATATTATTCTATCCGAGACTGGAACGAAATTGGTCACATATTTACTTAGTTCTGATGTTACTAATATACCTACACCATTTTTGTGATCCGGGTCTTCTGTGCTGTTACCGGAATAATATAATACACTTCCGTCATTTTTACATAATCCTGACACTAAACATCTCATTTCCCTGATTCCCAGTAGGTCTATTTTCATTCTTTTCATTTCTTGAATTGCGTTGTTAAGTTTCCCAGCCGCAAATAGACTTCTAACATTCCATGTGCACATTCTAAAATTTTTTTTAGAAAAAAGGTTTTCGCATGTTTACGACCTGAGAGGCCTCGTGGCATAAATATGTTTCTCCTCTTTTGCCGAATCTTGGCCTGCGCTTACCATGATTAGTAACGGTTTGCAATTGCAGTGTCAATTCTATGGTGATTTTCCTAGGGGTGCTCTATGAGCTGTTAATGCAGTGGTTTCCCTTTGACTTCTGCATTTTTGTGCCGTTGACTTATTCATTAGTGAACATTATTTGTTGATTCATCCGCCTTCGGGGCCGAATTCTGAACCCCAGGACAAAAGAATGCCTTACCACTCAGCAACTCATCCGCCCTAAGCCGTTGGTTAGTAAGTGGGGATTGCTGATACCGGCAATCACTCGGACGTCAGAGCCTCATTTATTTTCTAGTAGGATGTACCGGATGACCATAATCAAGATCATCACGCGGGCAGGTGAGGTTGACATTTGGATAGTTCAAATTTGGATCCAAATCTCTATGTTCATTAAAAATCAGATCAGTATTTTATATTTTTTATTCTTGACGTAAAATTTCTAAATTTTGATTAAATTGATGGTATTTCGATGGTAATTAAACGATGAATAGGTTTGTCCATTGACATACCTCTAAATATAGTAATCCATTTTTTTTTAATTCAACCTGTCTGACCCTATATATAACTGAATATGTTCAATAATAGTGAAACGATGAAAACTTATTCCAGATTTGCATCTCGAAATTAATAATTTGGCAATCCAAAAAACTAACAAATGCCTTTTTTTATTATAAACTAATCCTTGTTTTAACTCATACGTTTTAAACTTTTCATCTGAAAATTCAAATGGAGTAAACTCTTCCTCTTCGCTGTTTCGTGGGCCATGTGCCTTTCTCAATATTTCCGAGATACATACAATGCAGCAGTAGTTATTACAAAACTACATATCTTTTAAAAAGTTTAAAATACCAAGGTCAAAAAATCCGCGTAATTCGAATGAAAATAAATTTGAAGTAAAACTAATAAAGAGAAAATATCTAAAAAAGGAAATTCTGGAAGAAGAAGAATCATCTAGCTTAGGAATTTGAACATAGTTTCAAACAAATAGTACAAAGCTTTTTTGCACTGCTGCCAATAAAGCAAGAATATCTATGATATTTGTTAATATTCGCTAACGAATCGGCACTCGCAGACAAGGAAGGTTTCAAGGGATAACGGTTTATAGGATTTAAGAAATAATTTAAACTGAATAGGAATATAGAGCAATATACACCTCATACTCTGGGGTACGAGACAGATACAGACAGAGATCTTTGGAGAGGGAAGTACAAGACATCACGATGACCAGTCCGGGTTGTCAAGATTGAAGAGGAAGACTCTGTTAACCGTAGTGTTCGTTGTGTTGTTTGTTTTATTTGTTTTTCTATATTTTTATGATGTTCTCTTTGACGTAATCTATAAGTGGCTAGATCTTGTGAGATCTTGGTATATATTTACTGATGTTGTTGTTCTTTGTGCTAGAATGTTATGTAGATATTTGTTTTGGTTATGTCTCATATTACAGCCAAGCAAGATAAAATTGTAGTTCCCAAGTTTTCCAAAATCACGCATTGGCTTTTGTTTTATTCCATGTATATTTAGATGCTTTGTAGAATTACAGCGCTGGATAGTCTTTTTGCAAATACTTAGTATCTATTGTCTTAAGCATTATCTCATTACGTTGAATAGGAGTTTCCAAAATGGTCTTTCTTTTATTTTCGCCCAAGTTTTTCCCTTCATTTGTCCTTTTTCCTTGCATTAATTTTCTCAATATTGCCACAATGAACTTTTAACTTAAGGTATATGTGTAATGTTTTATAGTTTTGATCTGGTTATTTGTTTTTTTTTTATTTTTCCATGCTTTATTGGCCATTTGGTTTACTATTTCGGTATTCCAGATGACTTTTAATCCATGATTTTTATTTTCCCTCAATATTTATTGTCAGTTTGGTAGTGTCCGATTTGTTACATGTTGCATATGTCAAGATTATTATATCTTCATGCTTCTGGGTTTTTAATGGTGTATAATATTATTGTATGGTATAATTTTGTAAAACTTGTGTTATTTTTGAAACTTTACTAATCTAAATGAGACCAATTGTATCGCAAATTCCTCGGCAGCATGTAGTAGAATCTGGTTACCCATATTAAAAGAGGAAGTTATTAAAAGGAAAATACCAGTATTAGCAAGTCAGTAACATATCGGGGATACATCATTTTTTATGTTACTTAAATAACAAACATATAAAATAAGAATTTGGTGTTTATTGAAGGTAAACTAAAAGTACGACCAAATATTTACCGTGTCGGGATAGTATTATGAGGTTTTTTTCCTGGTTTTTCCCTCATAATTTACTATGGAATCACTAACAGGAGATTTTTAATGTCATTGTGGCATGTGTTTGTCTTTTTAAAGACGAATTACATGCTATGATTTTTTCTGACGGATATTCTCAAGTAAAAGTTGATTTCATGTAATCGAATGAACTATCCTACAAGTAAAGACGTCCCAGGAACGCAACTCAACAATATTGGCAATATCATTTTAAAGTGGTCTACTTTAAAATGTATAATGTATGTCTGAATTGTCAATATAAATGAGTCAGATAAAATTAAATTATTAGAAGAATTTTTCACCAAGTAACAAAAAAACAAAATCTGTTTAATTTACTAATGTTTGTATTTTGAGAACGATTTCTGAAGTGGAAATTGAAACGTCATTAAACGTACTTTAACCTTTATCGTGGCTTATTCCCATTTAAATAGTAATTACTTTACTAATCTGGTATTATACCACACAAACTACATAAGTTACAGATATACCGCTTTCAATACTTTTTTTTTTATATTTTAATAATATTTGATTGTGTAAAAATGTTTTTTTAACATTTGCATACGGTTTAGAAACATGGTCTCCTCTAACGATGGGTATTTACGTTAAATCTGCGAGTAACACCCTTCTTTATCGGTAATTCCTACTGGTTTGCCCCATGCAATGGTTTTTTTCAAAAATTAAAAACAAGTTCATTATTTCGTGTTGGTATGTATCGAATAAATTACATTTAGCTTGACAGATTTACAGTAATTGTACAATGTTCACAGAATAATTATAAAGGGTTGTATATATTTAAGGGATACGTTGGTAATTTTGTACTTTTGGATTAAAAAAGTAAATAGTATGTTGAAAATTGATTCAATAAAAGCAAAATAATCAGTTAGGCAACAACTGAAAGAGGAGCGAATGTAAAATTTTACAGTACGAATGTAGTGAGATATTAAGATATCGATATAATTAATTAATTCATAAAAAATCCTGAAAGAATAACTAATTAAAATTACGCGAATTTTTTACCTACTTAAGTTAGAAATATGATAAACTAGAGCATCCGTATTGTTGTAACGGTATCATTTGTCTACCACATTGGGTATCACTTATAGGGGTTTGAAAGTGGGGACTAAGCAATTACTCAACAATAGTTTAGGAACCAAGAAGGTTCCTAAACTATTTGAATTTGGACGCCGTTTAAAAGAATCTTCTCGCTAGATGGAAAGAAAGGCTTTTCTTTCCTAAAAAAATATTAAAAGGTGAAAATCTTTTTAAAGGAAATAATTCTACAACTGCTGGTTTAGAGAAAAATATTACATATTTATTATTACTTCACATCAACAGTTATTACAAATAATAATAACAAATCGGTAAGATAGTTTCGAAACGAATGATAGTTTTTAACGTGAAATAAAATATTTTCTGTCTTTTTCAATAATAACAAAATTTATCAAAAAAACTTGGCGCTATTTGTAACGATTCACAACAAGCTCTAGACGTTGGGCAATACTTGTAGGAATTATAATTATTATTAGAAATAAAAATAACTCTTGAGTGCAAAATAATCGACTCAAAAGCGATATTTGAGATTACACATTCTGTTTCAATGTAAGAAGTATGAAAATAAAAAAATGTAATGTGCAAACAATAACTTTATTATTGAACGTACAATAACTGCTATTGCATTATTTGGAAGACGCATTATAAAAACAATATGCAATACAAACAGAATAGAGAAATCATCAATTACAACATGAATTTCTTAATTATTTAGTATTTGATATTACCTCCCCTACTCCCAATTACATTTTCCAATCGATTTTCATGGATCGGATAACTTTTCTAATAAATTCTTGAGGCATAGCTTCCCATTCATCATCAAGCGCAGCTCTCAATTCTATTATGCTCCTTTGTGCATGATTTCTGTCCCCTACCCTTCGTTTAAGTTCATCCCAAACATGCTCTATTGGATTTATGACCGGGCTTAACGCAGGCAAATTTATTGTAGGTATACCGATCTCAGATAGATAGGTGGTGGTGACTCGTGCGATATGGCATCGTGCATTATCGTGCATTAAAATAAAGGCATCACCAATAAATCCCGCGTATGAAACCACATGTTCCTCCAAAATGTCTCTGAGGTTACGATCCGCCATTAAACCTCCTCCACGTTCTCCACCAGGCACGAAAAACAACTCGGTTTTCCCATCCATAGAACTGCCTGCCCAAAACATACAAGGACCGCCTTCATGACACAATTTCTCGTATACAAAATTGAGCAAATCGCTCTCCTGGCCATCCATATACTCGACGCCTCTTGTCGTTGCCATGTAGGCAGATCCTACTTTCATCGGAGAATAATACCTGACTCCATTGATAGTCGTTCCAATCCAGATGTTCGCTAGCAAATTCTAATCGCCTTTGCTTCTGGACTGCAGTTAGATTGGGACCCGTAGCTGCCCTTTTTGGGTGTCAGGTTGGCTGCCTTTAGTCTCCTTCTGACTGTCCAAACGCTGGTTACCACACCTCGGACCTCTCTAAGCTCTTCTTTGAGTTTAGCACCACTCAAATGTCGATTTTTCAGGGATTTCGATACAAAAAATCGGTCATCTCTCTCCGTTGTGATTCGTTTACGGCCTCCTCCTTATCAACGGATATAATCAACGGTATTTTGGTACCGACGATACACTCGGGACACAGCAGATTGGTTTAAATTTAGTCGATTTGCCACGGCCCTCTGGCTCAGGCCTTCTCTCAATAATGCTACTGCTTAAGTTGCGTTGACGGATGCGGTATCGGTATCCATTTGTAATGCAGTTGCAAACTTAAGTGACTGATGTATTAGTGGGTTGGTATGGAAAATAATGTGTACGATGTTAACCGAACGCGTTAAGTCGATGCGTGTCGATTTCAATGAGTCAAATTCTCACCCCTTCTCTACGTGTTGCACTATTTATTTGTAATGCGTCATCTAATTCACCAAAAAACAAATTTTTTTTAAAACTCGATAATGAGGTTAATGATTGTACACTAAATATTTTTAAATTTACACTTTTTAGATTAAAACAGAAGACGTACTTTCGCAAAATAATTTTGGGTCGATTATTTTGCACCCAAGTGTAGATTTTTCAACGGAGCTTACATTAAGGTTAACCTTTATACAAAACAATTCAAATTTATGGTTATTTACCAAATGCCCATACAAGGATAGTACTGTCTGTCATATGTCGAAATGAAATATCAAACCTTTTTGAAATATTAATTAAATTTTAAAATTATTTGCATTTAAAATAGGAATATTATGACAATTAGTTAATCCATAAAACTTATAATTTCATTTATTTACAATTTTTTGTGATAAAAGTATAAAGTGATAAAACTTTTATCAATTGTGATAAAAGTAAATCTTTTATTAATGCCTATTTTTAACAAAAAGTACCTTATATCACTCTGGCTGAGTATTTTCTTTAAGAAAGTTTTTAGGATTGGAATTGGACCAAAACACTGCAAACAAACACAATTGTGTCCCAACAAAGCTGCAAATTGGTCTGAAGTGACCAAGGAACAGAAATAGATAATTCCTTGGAAATTGGACACTCGTTCGGGCTTCGGATTATCCTGGATGACAATTAACTGCAATCTTCAAAACTCGGCCACTCAATTTCTTCTTAAAATGATGTGGACCTCTTAAATGGTTGGACACGCCGTCTTACAAATCTCTCAGATAAAACACAGCACGAACAAATCGGTGAATCACTCATCAAAAACTTTGAAAATTATGAGTACAAATTCACCTTTCAAATTGAAAAAAATTGCCGGCTTTCAAAACTACACCCGCAAGCTATTTCTTCCGAATCTCAATCCGAACTTAACTGTTTTTCCTTGTCTGGACTAACTTGACCTTCCACAACCTCTCCCGACCAGTTTTCGCTGCTGGACAATGGGCCTTTTTATGCGACTATGGACCTTAAGGGTGCTGGGCTTTCAGAATTGTAGCAATTAAAACGTAAATATGACAATTATTTAACTTCTCAGTTAAAATTTCTCTTAGATGTCGCAAAGACACTTTATAAACAAACTTCAAGGAATTTTTATACATAACAGCCAGGGACGTACCAAATAAATCTTATACATTAAATATTCCATAGTTATAGGGAAATTATTTATGCTACATTGTATAAACACAGGCGTGTCTTGTTTCATATTACTTTTGTTACAAATCTAGCATTATATACTCAGCACTTTTGTATAAAGAATATTTGACCTAATACCCAATCTTATATAATCGTAAACGTACAATAATATTAGAAATAGAGTTTAGTCATTCATTCATTATTCGTATTTCAGTCCAGTCGGTATTCATAATGTAAACACGAACTAATATAAATAAGTAATGTCATCAAAAATAATGAACAATGATTTTACAAAAAGGGACTTTGTACATGTTGCCAGCAATATTTGTTTTACACACCTAAGCTAATAATTTATTTCAATTAAAAAAATTATATCTGTTATTAAATCCAAAACGACAAAATCTTCTCTTTCTACTTATTATTTTTTTTCTTCCTACTTTGTTGATAAGCTTATGTCTGTTCCAACTTCGGATTTTTTATCGCATGTCCAGATTATCATTTTTTATTGGTTTTCCAATTATTCTTCGTCTCATATGTTTCCATTTATATTCTTGTTTTACTTTTACAGTAACGATGTTTTGAGCTGTCACTTCCATCTTTTTCTTTTTTTTTCAATTATATGTCACCAATATATTTCTTTATTTTTTATATTAATTTACGCCAACTTCATCTCACCTGATTCTTGAACTCTAAATTATATTTCTTATTTCAAATCTGAAAGATCTCCTTGCCATTCTTTAATCGTTCTACACACTTATTTGTGGTACTTAGTTCCATCTTTTCTTTTTATTTATTCACATTCAGTTAACTGGAATAAATTTCCTAATTTTTCATCTTCATCATTACGGTGCTACAGCCCTTAAAGCTTCTCGACCCTCTCAAGGTTTCTGTGCCATTCTGCTTTGTCTCTTGCTTGGATTTTCCAGTGGAAACACCAATATTCTTAGCATCCTGTGTTCTATAAAAGATTTGGTCTACCCCGTAGTCTTATTCCCACCAGCTGTGCTGTTAGAATCATTATTATCATGTTCAATTTTGGGGGCCATAGCTATAATGTCCTGTCCATCGTAGACGATTTCACTTGATTGTAGTAGTAATATCTTTTCCACCAAACTTATGTTTGTAGATATTCTGCAGTTCAAAGGTATATGTACGCCTCCATATAACAATTATTGTCAGTGTTCTATATAGTCTTACACGAGCTTTTTGAGAAACACGTTTGTTAACTAAGTACTTTTATAGACCATGATAACAGTATATTTTATTATGATGCTCCTTTTATTTCCCTTGATGTGATATTACGTGAAAATATCAAATACAAGACATCCGAGCATCCAAGGTACCTTCAGCATTCTTCTATGAATCCACATTTCCAATGCGTGCAGACTTCTGCTCCATACAAAAGTAAGACCAAATATACCACTTAACCATTCTTTGTCTAAGTTCTTAACTGAAATGATTATTGCAAATAAATGTCTTTATTTTCATAAAAGTAGTTTTATGCGCTACTGACAGCATAGATAATTATGTAAACAAGGCGCTCGAACTGAATCGGTATGAAAATAAGGATTTGCGCTGGATCTTCGTAACTGGCTCCTACTGTACTATGGTTTGTTTTTTAACCCATTAATGGCCAAGCATTGAAATAATCAGATTTCTTGCAATTCAAGTTTATATACTTTATAAATAAAGGCATAATAACAATATTTCAGTTAAAATTATAAACAATAATAATTGCAATATACAAAAAAATAATGTTTCGTTAACGAGACTCTGGCATAATATATGTAGTAAATTAAAAGTTATACGTTTTATAGTATCTAAATGGAATTTCTTGGTTTTATCAATTAAAAACTAAAGATATTACAATGGTTAATTATATAAGATAAAGTGATTACTTGGCAGTATGGTAGTATGGCAGTAGTGTCATTATGGCAACTTATTTTTTATGGAAAGCACTAAAACAGTCAGCATGCAAGTGAACTTTGCATATTCCGCACATATAAACAGAGTTAGTTTTGCACAGTCTGCACCGCCGTCTACATCCCTCCTCTTCGCGAACGATATTATGGCCAGTCTGGTCATATTGAATATCAGAAGGTAAACTTCCTTTAGAAGGACGACCCCATGCAGATGTGGATGGCGTTGGCTCTGGGTCTTATTCAGAGTCACCTTCTTCAGCAGCTGTAAATCTTTTTTCGTTCTGCATCAGTGACAAAACCAACGAAGAACGGAATTGAAATTGGGAGATTCGAGAGTCATTCGCAATGTTGTAAATTCTCCATGAATTTACAACTGTGTAATCCACAAGGTCCATAAACAAGGGCCACCACCACTTTTTACTTCTTACTCGGATCCTGTAATTTGATACCGAATTATCTAGGAGATCAACACCTCCCATATGTCGGTTATAATCGTTAATCATATTGGGCTGAGGTATTGAATCTTCCTTTCGTAGCTTCCGATTATATCTTTTAACTGTAACAATTGGATAAACCTTTCCATTGTTGCTGGATACAGTTACAACGGAATTATCATTCCACCTTGCAACTGATACTTCTGCCTTTTTGTCGAAAGCATGATCAAACTCGCCCCTGTTCTTTTTTCCAAGCACTTTGCTACTTTGTAGAGGACATCCTGGTAACCTATTCTCTCTCACGGTGCTAGTAAAGAAAATTCCTTTTTCACCTAGAATAAGGAACAGTGCATAACTCGAAAAGAAGTTGTCGAAGAAAACTATATGTCTTGAAGGGTTTTGCATTACACGTAGCAAATCCAAAACTACTTGCGCCCCAATGTGTATTGAGATTTCTGCCTTTCTGGATTTGCGCTACCATAAGGAATGGATTGGTATAGATATCCCTTTGAGCTACACAAGCACCAGACCTTGAAGCCAAAGCGCATTGGTTTACCCTTCATAAATATTTTTGCAGAATGTCGGCCGAAATAAGGAGCCATTTTTTCATCTATAGACATATTATGAGCAAATAGTCCAAACTGCAAATATCGTTCGTTTATCAGCAAAAATAATGGACGTATCTTGGCAAATTTATCATTTTTGTCTAAGTTATTATTATCAGAGACATGAAGATTTCTTTTTATGTTTCGGAAGGTGTTTCGACTCATGCACTTTCTAACGAGCTCCACGCCTTTATCTGGGTCTTTTGACCAATATATATATCACACGCTGGAAGTGTATGATAACCGGTAAGAATTAAAATACCAAAAAACTTCTGCAGTTGAGCTGGAGAGAGTTTGAAATCATGTCTGTTGTTGTAGCGGGCATACTTCAGGCTGAATTCGAGTATCTTCTGGAATCCAATATCGTCAAAACATAAAGAGAATATTTTAAATGGTGTTTTCCCAGCAGCTAGTCTCAGTTTTATTTCTTCCTTTTTATTAAATTCATTTTCTTTTGGACAAGAGGAATAGTTTTTTGACGATTTAGACCAGTCAGTTGTATATTGCGTTGGTTTGCGTTTTTGTTGGGAACTTACTTTTCTTTTCTTCCCCCTACTTGTAGATGGTTCCAATATGGATTCTGTGGGCGTCTTAGCCTCATCTCGAGACCTTGTGTGGATCTCGAATGTTCCAGCGATATTAGTTAAAGCCCCTTCCTCTATAAGAAGATTATCATCCAAATCCTCTTCATCCGTTAACACATTAACTAAAGGAGGTATATAAACTGCATCTATCTCATCCGCTTCTTCTAAATCAGAATCATTCTCTAGTATAGCTTGCATTTCTTTCACTGAGAGAGATCTATTCATTTCATATTCGAGCAGTCTAAAAATAGAAGATCGTTTCAGAATACGTATATGTAAATGTATTATCGTACATATCTGATAATAACATTGTATATGGGATTATGTATGTGCAATATTATCTGGTAATAATATTTATATGAAATATGTATATGGGATTTACAAAATACTAATAACAAATTTTACATACCCTCTGGACATCTTGATTCACGGTAAAAATACTGCAAAATTGTAAAATATAGCTACTAACGAGTAGACTCACTATTATTATACCAAAGAAACCCCTACACAGTTGGGAATAATAACTAAGACTGAAACATTTTGTATTATTGTAGACTATCCAATATGGATAATAAATTCACGGATCGCGCCAAAGTTTCATAAACGAAACATTATCTTTAAGGCGTTATAAAATTTTATAAGTAGTCAAATTTCAAATTATGTTTGGATAATATTATTCTACAATCCCTAATTGAACAAGGAATGCTAGTTTTGTCTAATTTTAAATATCTTGTGATTTATTATGCGAGCTCAAACGACACCAACAGATACTAGTAAATTTTGAGTGTTTTGATTATTATTTCAAAAATAATACAACACATAATATGGACCATTACGATAACAAACACGTCAATAAACTATTTATATAAAAGACGGATACATAAACTATAATATTCATCATATGAAAATCGTAGAAAGAAAATAATTAAACAAATGTTTCGTTTTGGATACTTTGGCCATTAATGGATTAAACAGCAGTAAACTCAAAAGACAGATTCACGCCCTAAAAAGTTACTAGAAAAGTCACCAAATACATCTTCTTTTTTGGTTTATTATCTCGGCCTTGCGGTAAGCATATTCGCCGATCCCACAACGTACGGCATAGGAAAATAAATACGAACCTCCGATTGGTCCTAATTTAAACGTCGTCATAAATAAAAAGAATATTTAAATGGAGTTTTATGTTTTTGCTAGATAGTATTAACAACAATTATTTATCCTTTATATATCTTAAACGAGTGCTTAATAATGTTCCTTGTATTTGCAGTGTAGCGCTGTCAGTATACTTTCGGCATCAAAGACTTGGAATTTGCGCAATTCTATGCTCCTTTTAAAAAAAGCTAAAGATGTCAAAATCCAAAAATTTCCTAGTCCTCTTCAGTTTTACTAACCGGGCAAAATTGATTTCTTTTTGTTCTTGGGACCAAAGGGGTTGATTTCACTTATTTTCTAACTTAAAAAAAAACATTTATATAATTTTTACGTAAAATACAGTGGTTAAGATACCTATATTTTTCCAAACTTAATATTTTTTAGTAATAAAAAATGGCCAAACAAAAATAAACAATATTACACAATACAGACGATTAGTCTCGAGTTAGTATCAGACAGTTTGTTAAAAAATAAACATGGTATTCCCGTTTTGATTAACGGAGCAGTCCAAACTGCTCCGTTAATCAAAAAATATCATATTTGTAAAAAATTCAACTCGTATAATTGAATTCTACGTAAAAGACTGCAAGTAATGAAATTCAATTACCTAGGAGTAGAGATCACTTGTGATAGGGATATAAGAACAGAGACCACAAGGCAAGCATCAAAAGCGGCAAGAGTAAGTGGTTGCCTCCGAGAAACCATATGAAGAAACAAATATCTGACCACGGAAAGCAAAATGAAAGTATACAAGACAACAGTAAGACCAATCCTAACATATACAGCGGAGACAAGGACCGATACAAGAAAGACGAAACAACAAATCAACAATATCGAAATGAAAGTATTAAGATCAATAGCGGGCATATCATTAAGAGACAGACAAACCAACAGAAGTATACGCGAACAATGCAAAATTCAAAATATTAACAGGTGGATAAAAACAAGAAAAAACACTGGAACGAACATGTAAACCGAATGGGACCAGATAGATTAGCGAACATCTGTAAAAACAACAAGCCGTATAGCAGAAGACCCGTTGGAAGGTCGCCAAAAAGGTGGAAAGATAATGTACAATCAACAACGATTGAAACAGAATAAGAGGCAGACAAACAGGAGTTATTCTAGTCGTGCGAAGAAGAAGAAGAAGTAAAAGACTGTATAATTAAAAGATTTTAAAAAAATGCCCATTATAAATCTAGAAACGACTTACTGTGGCATGACCAAATTGTATTTGGCGCGAAATTATAATATCCCCTTGCTATACTTATTTATCACCAATCCCAGGGCCGTATTTACTTGTCCATTCTGTACGTAGTGGGATCGGCGAATATGCTTGCGGTATCCAGTAATCAGTAACGGATTCTCACACGTCGATTCTAACCTAACTTTGTTTATGTTTGAATAATAATTTTTTCCAATTCACTTCCAATATATTTTTTTGTTTTTCTAATTACAATAAAAAAATGTTGGATTGTTATGAAAAAGTTGAAGAATTGTTAGAGTTTATTTATCACATTGTAGAAGAATATCATCCGGAACGTATACGAAAGCGATATATTTGTGATAAAATTATATTTCAAATCCAATCGAATTTTACAATATTCATCAGTGCATTAACTTAAACAACGAATATTGTATGCTACTTTATAGGAATATAACCAGTTTTTATGGGATTGCCCATTTTTCAAATGTACAGGTATAGACTTATGTTTATATAATAATTAACGATACATATTTGGAAAATCTGGGCTGTTGTTAATTTCACTTAAAATTTTATTTAAAGTGGGCATTTCATTCTTGAAAAATAAGCTGTGTACTATCTGTCGTACAGATGTTTTAACTCTTTCATCGTATGCTGCAAGGATAGAAGGTCGACCGCCAATATTTTTAGGATATCTTACTGTTCCAGTCTGCTTATATTCCTTAATTGTTCTGTAAATAGTTAAATTCGCAACACCTAAAATTAACACATTACTTTAGTAAGTCTTGATTTTAACAGTAACTATTCTGCAAAACTAACCTGTTGCCCGTTTTATTTTTGTTACAATGGCTGTTATTTTCATTCCAGGAGTATCAATTTTTGTTTGTTTGTACATGTTTATAAGGCATTGTTTTTCCCAAATCTACTCGGCGTTTTTTAGGTGGAGAAGGATAATTACCACTAGTGCTTGGCATTGAATCCATATTGTTATCTTAGTAACACTAATGCGTCGCTAAGTAGTTCTGAAAAGAAATGTTTTTATTGCAATTGCAAATTACATAAATGCAAACGAAAAATCTAAAAATTAAAGGAATAACATATATAGAAACATATATAATAATAGTAATACAAAAAATCGTCGATATAAATTTTTTAAAATTTCATAAATGTCATAATTTAGTGGAGTAAACTTGCCTGCGGTTCGAAGAATTACAAACAAGCATTACGGCGCGGTAAATTTGAATTACTCCTCCTGGTTAAAAAAAACAAACCATAGTACTAGTACTATAAGTATAAGAAAACAATTTCAGAACATCTTCAATGTAAATTGTCTAATGTTGAATGATAATTTTCAAATGTCGAATTTTAAATATCAATGTTCAAATAAAAAATCCCAAATGTCAAATCTTAATTGAAATAACGTTTCCATTTTATAGCTCAGACAAAATATCCATTGAAACAGGAGAAAACATCTATTTTTTTATTTAATTTACAGAAGCATTTAATTTTATTATAATAATTAAACATTATTTTATAGGTGTTTATGATTATCCAAAAGATAATAGCGAATAATCTTAAATTAAATCACACTATATATTATGTATCATTCTAAGAACTATAAGTTAACCGAAATAAAGAAGGCGAGCCAACTTCCTGGTTAATTTTAATTTTAGTGGACGGTAAAATGTAACTAATTAAATTTACAACATAACGTAACTACATAACTGGCAATAACGGTAATTTTCGCGAAATAACAATATCATTTCGATTTTTTACATATTTATAATTAAAGAGTAATTATTGTTACGCTTTTGGTACCTACATATTTTGGTTTCTCTACACGTAATTGGTGATTATGTGGAATCTTTGAACAATGGACATTTTTTAAATATCGGAGCAGTTACATTAACGAAATTGGATTTATGTACATATTAGGTTTTTATATTCAGAAGTTTAAAACAGGGTCGTAGCGCGGGAAAAAAAATAAGTAAAAGATATAATAATTTTTTTCCTACACCCTGTCTTTAAAGCTTGTTATAGTAAACCGATCTTTGCACTTAAACCGACTGTTTATAAGTATACTGAAAAAAAGGGTACCATTGCGTTATAGACCAAGGCGAATCTGCTTTGAGGTAAATGCGAGAGGTGGTGAAGATTTTTGAAGATAAAGTTGTGTTTAATAAAAAAAATGATTAAAAACATGATTTGTTTCTATTTTCTTGCTTATCACTTTAAAACGATTTATTTTGGAACAAACTCGTAATAAAATAAAATAGCGATATTTCAATTTCCTATTAGATATGACTGGATAAAAATGTTTTAATTTATCACCCTTGCTGTTAAAAATAGCAATAAATACAAAAAAAGGGAGGAAAACAAGCCCTAATTCGGCTAGAAAATTTTTATAATATAATAAAACAATCCACTACTTACTTACTTACTTAGTCCTAAGCCTTTCTATCGTCAGGTGTTAGGCTGGTGGAGTTAGGTTTTGCACTGTTGTCTCCATGCTATCCGGTCTTGTGTTAGATTTCGTGCACTTTCCCATGTCAATTCTTTCCTTTCAACTTCTTTTCTGATTTCGTCTACCCAGTTAACTCTTGGTCTTCCTCGTTTGTTTTTCTCTTGCACTCTCGTTTCAAACACTCGTTTTGTTAATCTTTTATTCGACATTCTACACACGTGCCCGAACCATCTTAGTTGCCCCTCTACTATTTTTTCGTTTATTGGTTCTAGTTGTAGGTTTTGTCTGATTGTTTCGTTACGTATTTTGTCCGTCCTCTTTCTGTTTGCTATTTTCCTCAGGAACCTCATTTCCATAGCATTGACTTGAGATTTTTGTCTCACAGTCAATGTCCATGACTCGCTATTATACATGATTGTAGGTCTAACTGCCGTTTTTACCTTCTCCGGTATTTCTTTTTTCCCCAAAAATGTTGTTTTCATAATGTTAAATAAGCTTCCTCTTCGTCCCATTCTCTCATTTATTTCCATGTCTTGTTTACCGTTTAATTCAATAATTACTTGTTACCGTTTCACTTGTTCCAATTGTTTTCCGTTTAATTGTATTGCGTGTGTCTTTCTCTTATTCAGAATTATCATTGTTTTTGTTTTCTCTGTTTTTATTTTCATATTTATGTTTAACAGTTCTTCTTCTAGGATTTCAAGGTTGTTCTGTAGATCTTCGCTGTTTTCTGCTATCAAAACCATGTCGTCTGCAAACAGAAGCTCTGATAGTTGAGTCTGTTTCATTTGCCCGTATCCTAATGTTAGTTTTCTCATTCTTCTCTTGGCTTTCTTTATTGCTTCATCCAGTACCACAGAACAGCAGTGGGCTCAACATGCATCCCTGTTTGACGCCTTGACTTGTAGTAAATTCTTCGGATTCCTTGTTGTTGGTTCTCACCGTATTTGTATTATTATTGTACATATCCCTTATTACATCAATTGTTATCCTGTCAACTCCTCTTTCCTTTAATGTCCTTCATACGTCCTTTCTTTGTATTCTGTCAAACGCCTTTTCCAGATCAATAAAGCATATATATATTTCTCTATTTTTATTGGTTACTTTCTCACTTACTTGTCTTATTGTGAATATGTGGTCTTGCGTGTTTCTGTCCTTCCTGAATCCACATTGTGTATCTTCCATGGTTGGTTCTATTTGGGTTTTTATTCTTGTTTCTATTATTTTTCCGAATACCTTCCCAGGAATACTTGATATAGTAATACCTCGGTAATTATTACAGTTTCTCTTGTCGCCCTTTTTGTGTATTGGTAGTATAATGTCTTTCTTCCAGTCCTGTGGTATTTCTGCTCTCTTTATGATATCATTCATTAGTTCTTTCATGCTGTCCACTCCCTCCATTCCCATGAATTTTATTATTTTCAGGGTGATATGATCCTTGCCTGGTGCTTTGCCTAATTTAACTCTTTCAATTGCCTTTTCTAGTTCCTCTGTAGTTATGGGTTATACTTTTTGTTCTTCATTTATTTCTTGTATCTCCACTATGTTGTCTACGTCTGTATGAGTTAGCTCTTTGAAATGTTCTCTCCATCTTTCCATTATTTGGTTTTCTTTTGTTATTACCTTTTCATTCTTGTCTTTTATATTCGGCATCATGTGTTCTTTCTTTTGTCTGAGCTGTTTTAATGCGCCATTGAAGAGTTTTTGATTTTCTCTATAATTATTTGTCATTTTAGTCCAAACTTTTCCCATGATCTTTCTGTTTCTGCTTTCACAGCTATTTTAACCTCTTTTCTTTTTTCTTTATATGCCTCATAATCTTCAGGGCGCTTTGTACTTAAATATCTCTTCCATTTTTCTTTTTTGTTCTTTTCTTTCCTTCGTATTTCGTCCGTCCACCATTCAGTTTTCCTCATGCTATTATTTGCTAGTTTTGTCTTCCCGCAAGTTTCCTCAGCAGCTATGATTAAGTTGGTCTTGAGATTTTCCCACTTTTCTTCTATACTTGCAGTTTTTGCCCTACCTTTCAAAATATTGTCTAATTTTTCTTGGAATATCTTCCTATATCTTTCTTCTTTTAATTCGAGCTTTTTACTTTTACATTTACTATATTTCTCCTCATTTCTTCCTTTTATTTTGCTGTTTTCATTCTCATTATTACTAGATGATGATCACTATCCACTATCCACTAAATCACAATCTACTAAATTTCATTAAAATCAATTCAATATATTTGGCATAATAATTTTGCAATCTATATATAAAAAAAATTAAAATTCTTTAAAATCTCACCCAACCTAAAATAGCCGTAGTGCTTGCAATTTTTTTTACATATAAAAGAGCACTTCACATATCTAATGCACTTTTATAAAACTGAAATAGAATTATTTTGACGGCATCAGGAATCTTCTAAGACCTTAAACAATGTTTTGGCCTATAAACACAGAATATCTCGGTAACTATTAGTTTAAATTAAATTCAAAAAAACAGCCTTGGAAAAGGCTCGTAAGGATGCGTCTTAAAAAAATTGAATTACGAGCAGTGACTCCTGAGATACAGCAAGTCAAAGTTGAAAAATATGCACATAAATATGCACTAATTTACCAAAAAATATGCGTTAAAAATGCATTTCTTTTAGAAAATATGCATACTGTCAATGGAAACATATATTTAATTAAGGTATATTAGTTAATGTTTGTTTTAATAATTAGAAAACAATATAAAGAAATTTAAAAACTAAGTAGATAATTGTAATGCAGATAGGCACTAATTAATTGTAATGAAAGTAGTAAAAAAGTAAAATACTATTTCTTAGAATTATGGAAAAACCAAATATTTTTTAAAATTATACAATAAAAACTTCTGGCTTCTATCTGTGGTTATATATTTGTAAATTTAGAAACTTCTTTCCACATCAACGGATGTAATGGGAGCATATCTTAAATTCACAAAAATATTTGGTTTTAAATCTATTTCTTCGCAAAAATCACCAACAAAAACGTCAGCTACTTCAGTAAGTTTCTGAAAACCATTGTATTTTTGAATTATTGTTTTAAATTTTTGAAAAATATCTTTTCCAGTGTCACCTTTAACATTTTGACAAGCTGATATAATTTCTTTTATTAAGGCCATTTCTACTAAGGACAACTTTGATGATTCTAATTGAGTAATAGTTTTTTGAAGTAAACTAAAATTTGATTTAATAAATGAAAGTTGCTGCTGAAAACGTTGTTTTTAAAACTTGTTTAGCATCTAGTAAAGATTGGGAACTTCCATCCATTAAAGTGGAAGTGAAATATTTGGAAGCATTTCTTTACAAAGTGAAATTCTTATAGGAGATTTGAGAAATACTTTTTTATGCTTGTTATCAGGAAGTTTACAAAAGGAAAGTTTTTTTCTAATTTCTTCCGTAACTCTGTTCATTCTATGTGCTAAACAAGTAACGTGTAGATATTAAGTTGGTATAAAGTATTTTTAAATTTTCTCCTGCCTTGTCCATATATGGCGCAGTATCGAATAAAAAAAGCAATAATTTATGGCTAGGAACAGCTGCAGGAAGAAAAAATTTTGATATTTTTTATTGTACAAAACGTGAAATTGTTGCAGAGTTGGTTTTTCTAATTTCTTGCATGAAATTAAATAGGATTTTGGTAAAGTCTGATTCCTTAGAACAGCAGTCATTAAATGAGCGATATTTCTTTCTGGCGAATCAGTGGTTTCGTCGATACACACGTAGAAGTAATTTTAACTAAAATTAGTTTTTATATTATCTTATTACTGACGAGTATAACGAGTTAACATGGTTTCTCTTTAGAGTGTGTTCTCTTGGAATATTTATTCGTTCATTTATGATATTTTGTTAGAAAAGAAAGAAGTTTTCATTGGATAATTTTAAAAGTGGTATATTTGATGAGATTAAAGCACAGCACAAGTCTTCATTAAAAGTATCTTGTTTGTTTCCTTTATTTAAACTTGACCGAAAACACTTAGAAATCACTAAGAAGTAGAAAGGTAGCCGGTTTAGTACATTTTGACCTTTAACTTCCGCAGCTTGTACCGTGCATCCGCTTCACGCATATAATTTTATTCCGTTTCGCGCATAACTCTCATAGTTATACGGTTCTATGCGTTCGGCGCGCAGTTTAAAACTGTTTTATGGCCTTAAAAAATATATCTAGACATACTTGTAATACCTAAAATTCTCCGCCTTAGATAATACAATACGACTGTGTAACTTGCTTTGCTATAGTCTAAAGTTTTAGTAGCTAAAAAGCCTTATAAATTATATGTATTTTTTAATAAAAACTATCCGTTTATAATTGTTAACTTTGTAAAAAATATTTCGATTATAATTAAGATTTAGTTTTAAAACTGGTAGTTTTGCCTTTAGTTTGAGCTATTATAAAGTTATTTTACCTCTTTACCTCTTTAGGAAGAGGTAAAAAAAGCATTAAGTGGCATTACTCCATAAGTACGGAGGACCAGATCTGACCAAACAACTATTAAAACTAATCCAAAAAATATTAGAAATACCTCTATTCAAAAAGGGAGACCAATCGGACCAATTTATTAAACACAACGCTAAAATTAACAACCAAAGTGATAACAAATAAACTGGATGAAACTATAACACTAGCAGAAGAACAAGAACAGGTCGGGAACATCATGCACCGATGCTATATTTATAATGAGGCAAGTGGAAGAGAAATCATTAGAATACAACAAACCGGATTATCTACGTTTCGTGGACCTTACGAAGGCATTTGACCGGGTCAAATTAAAAGACGTTATCCACTTATTCTACGCAAGAGAGATACCTCTAGGAATAATCAAAACGATCGAAAACATCTACTAAAACAACACAATACACAACAAAGTAAGAACTAAAAAAGGATACCAAATGGGAGAAAAACAACTTAAAATAATCTGCTATGCAGACTACGCAATACTACTCTCTCAAAGTGAAGATGATTTACAACGTATGCTGCATCAATTTAATATAACCGCCAGAAAATTTAACATGTTAATTTCCCCAAAAAAAATGCATGGTTACAACAGCAAATTTACTAAGATGTAAATTGGAGCAGGAAGGTCAGATAATAGAACAAGTAATGAAGTTTAAATATCTAAGCATCACATTATCTAGCTACGGAAAGCCCCAAACTGAAGTGGAAGATCAAGTGAATAGAGCAAACAGAGCCGCAGGCTGCCTAAATGAAACAATATGGAGAAATAAAAATATCGGGCAAGAAACGAAAGGCAGAATTTACAAAACAGTCATCAGATCAATAATGACATACGCTGCAAAAACAAGACCTGACACAGGAAGGATAAAAAGGATGTTACAAACAGCAGAGATGAAAGCACTTAGAAAATATGATGGTAAGACACTATGGGATAGAGCTAGAAGTCAGTACAGATATACGACGTAGATGTAAGATGGAGAACAACAAAAACTAGGTAAGAAATAGAAGAGTAGAATGGAATGATTACATAAGCCGAATGACAACAAATAGAATAGTAATGATGGTAAGAGACGGTTCCCCAATAGGAAGGCGATCAGTAGGAAGACCACGAAAACGATGGAACAACAACTTACTGGAGGCACGTTAAAAAACACACAGAAATATGTCTATATAAAAAGAAGAAGAAGAAGAAGAAGAACTTAAAGCTATTTTACTCAAAGTGCAGCCTGGTTACATGTGAAAAATTGGCTAAATATCATTTTTTGCACTAATTTTGGAATATCTCCGGTTTTAATTATCAGATTAAGGTTTATCAAACATTATTTTGTATGTATTTTTTAAAGGAACAAATCGTGATATTTTTCTTCAGATTTATTTTTATCTTTTTTAATCAGTTTTGACATGTTGATCTATCTGAAATTTCTTTTCGCATGCAATCTGTAATAGATTTTTTAGTATAAATAACTGCAGTTAGAACAGATTTTTTTATGATCCTAAACTAAAGGCATTAATAGAAGAAATTTAATTCAAGAAACTGCACGATTACTGCATGGCAGTCACTGATATTTCAGCAGTAGTTAAAATATTTATTTTATAATAAAATATACATAAATAGGTATTGGTATTATATAAAAATTTAATTATATTATTCCCGTTTTATTAACGGTAATTTATACAATCATTAAAATATTTTAATAACTATTTAGTACTTACAATTGTACGAAAAAACAGAGCAATAAACTTTGTCCATATCCATAGCTCTTTATAAGGTGTAATCCAAAAAGCGACACTAATTATTTTCAGGTTTTTCAAATCAAAATATTTAACAAATTAAACAAGCCGACTGACGATGCTTTAGTTTCCACTGTCACTTTTGAGAATAAAATTATTTACAAAAGGAACAATTCTATTCATACCTTACGTAATAAAATTTTGAAACACTCTTTTATTACGAAATTATAATCGGTTAACTGCTTAATAATAACAAAAATATTAGGTAGTATCTATAGGTACTATAGGTAATATTGAAGACTGAAATATTGAAATAAAATGAGGTAGTTTTTTTCTTTCAATCTTCTTAGCAGTTCAGAGGTATTTTCCCAGGCCGTTTGTTGAATATCGGTATTAAATTTTTCCACCTCGGCGCTAGAGTCTTCTTTAGTTTTCAATGACACTGCCAGTACAATTCTTTCTTTTAGTGTAATTTTTAAGGTGTCCTAGTCTTTATTGTTCGTTTTATTGTTGATCAGCACAGGATTGAAAGGCTGTTGAATGATATTTTTACTAATAGTTAATATACTGGAAGTATGATGCGAATTGACTTATAAGTTCTCTTCTATTTGTATACAGTTGCTCGATACGTTCTTAATGATGTAAAAGTTTATTAAATCAGGAATTTTTATAGGGTCAATACGTAGGTTTTCTTGTTGAGATTGCTTCATACTTATTCTCATGTATCGCTTTGAGCAATTCTGTATCATTTTTTGTTATGAGTCTTGAACCCCATTGTGTATGTATCGCGTTAAAATCTCCTCCCATGATGAACCGATCACCCGCGAATTCAAAAAGTGTAGTATATCTTTCAGCTTTGATATTGTATTTTGGGGACTATAATATAGACCAATAACTGCCAGGTCATAGTTCTTGGTCCTAATGTTTACATCCGTTGCTTAAATATCTTCAGCTTAAAATTTGACTTGTTCGTTATGTTGAAGATTTTCTCTGAGTATAACCGCACTACCTCCACTTGCATTATTTTAGGATTTTTTTTTTCTTGTTGTAGAATTTTTTTTTTTTACTAAAGACACAGAAGTGTACTTACATTAAAATCTGGTCAGTAAGACCAATTATCAATTTGTTTCTAACTTAAATTACTAATGAAATCTTAAAATTAGGTGTCTACTCACTAGTGTCTTTCCTATTATTTCTAATAACTAGCATTAAATTTAGCATGCATACTCGCACAACACTTTACTCTGCTTTTCACTCACTTATACCAGTTCAAAAGGCTTTGTTCTTTTGAGCCTTCTTTCTAGGTTCGTATTGTCGAGGAACTGGATAGCCTCGACGTTTACATGATGATGGAGTCGTTGTTCATGGCTCCCTGCAAATTTCTTGATTATCTGATTGACGTTTTCCATCTTGAGGTCCCGGTGAAGGTCGTTGTTCCTAACGTACCAAGGTGCATCTACGATGTTCCTCAGTACTTTATTCTGGAATGTCTGGATTATTTTGATGTTACTAGGCTTGGCACAGCCCCAGAGTTGGCAGCCATAGGTCCATACTGGTCTCAGTATTTGTTTATAGATTAGGAGTTTATTATTTATGGATAGAGAGGAATGTCTTCCCATTAACCAATATATTTTCTTGTAGCGGATGCCTAGTTCTTCTCTTTTCTTCTTCACGTGAGCTTTCCAGCGAAGTTTCGCATCAAGAGTGATCCCCAAGTACTTTGCTGATGTTGCAATAGGCACTTGGACATCATTTATTCTAATAGGAATATTATTAATTCTCTTATTTTTAAAATTTATATGGACTGATTTATTCTCATTCAGTTTTATTTTCCATTCTTTGGTCCATTCATGGATTTTGTTTATTGAATTTTGTAGTTTTTTCTGTAGCTTCTTCAACGGCGTCACTTACCGCTAAGACAGCAGTGTCATCTGCGAAGGTAGCTATGGTGTCGTCTTCTAGTTCAGGTATATCACACGTGTATATTAGATATAGGACTGGAGTCAATTATTTTAGGATGTATAAAATTTGTATCCGTTAGATCTAATAAATGATTATTTAGTGAGGTGTGTTTCAGATAACGTCAATTTTATTCTTATCCATAGTTAGTTACAATTCTTGTTGTCTTTGCATTAATCCTTTGATGTTACAACTTAATATTTTAAGACCGATGGTCATTTATATTTTCTGTTTTGAATGTCTCCTCTTTTGCCATGTTCTAGAGCAGTTAATTTTTCCTTAATTCTTTTAAATAGCCTTTCCTGGTCAGTTAGTGTTTACATAATTACTTACAAGCTTATTTCTATAATCGAGTATTGTTGATTATAAAATTCTGTTTCCCGTCTAGTCTTAGTACCTTTAACAGTCTGTGCATATGTCTTATTAGCGCTTACTACTGAGTATTTTGGTTTCTCTCGGAGTTTTTATTAGTATTTGTTCTAGCTTCTTCACTCTGATTTTTCTTGGAGTTATAATTTTTTTCCTTTAGTTTCTGTCCTCTGGACATATTGGGTAAGACTTGATCTTTTTGAGCGATTCATTTTTATTTTTTGTAGTTTCTTCACCACTTGGCATCCTCGATAGTTAGCAGGGTCTCAGCAGTAAACGCATTTATACTTCTCGTTTCGCGAGTTTCGTACATTCGCTTGTAGGGTGTTTACCGGCACATCGGACACATCTAGGCGGTTTAGCACAATAGTGCCTTGTGTTTTCGTAGCCTTGGCATTTGTTGCACTGAGGAGTCAATTTTGAGTTCTTCGTAATCTGAAATGTTTTGTCAATGCTTTCTTTATTTTTAAATTCCAGCATAAACATATTTGGTGGTTCCTTAGTTCTCCACTTCACTTTTATTATGAAGCCTTTTTCGCAGGTCCTCAACTGTCTTCTTTGAGTAACATGCAGAATGTAAATTTTTTGCCATCACCTTTATTAGCCTTTCCTGTTTGTTTTCAAATGAGTGATACTAAAAGTTTATTTCATTCAATATAAATATCAATTTTCTATAACATATCTGTTATATTAATTTTAAGGCTATTAAGATTTTCAATTAATAGCCAATCATTGCCTCGATTTCCTTTTTATAAGCTGCATTGAAATTTTCTACTTCATCTGCTATAACTGGTGGTGGTTGTTTTTCTATTGGTATAAAATAAAAAAATAAAAATGAAAACGTTCATTGCCTTAATATATTTTACATTTCACACTTACGATGTTTCAAATCTAAGATATATTAGCCTTCTTTTTTGACGTACCGCTTCTGCACTACTTGTTTTCGGCATCGTACCTACTTTCCTGATTGGCTGTCCCGGCTGGACCCTGATCATATGGTCGATATGTCGGTGTTTTAATCTGTATATCCTCTATATTCGATACTTGGCAAGGATATCCCAGGTGTTTAGGAGTCTTCTTATGACTTGGAGGAAGAAATATCTTGACCTATTCTCAGCCACTTCCGTCAGTGGTGTATACTGACGCTTTTCTCTGATGGTTGCATTTGTTATTCTTTCTTTCCATGTTGGTCCATTGATGGTCCTGTAGCATCCTCTAGCTTCTTCTAGTTGGTTTCTGAGATGGAGCTGCATACTGGGAGAGTGTACACTATTATGGACTTAACGTAGGCCCGGTATAGCTGGATCTTTTTGGCTTTAGATAGGGGACTGGACCTAAAAATGTAAGAAAGTATTAGTCTTTTCTCATTATTTGCTTTTACCTTGATTCTTTGCGTGTTCTTCGTGAAGTTGCGTTTCCTGTCGAGACGGACTCCTAGGTACTTGACTGAATTTTTTGATTGGATCCTGTTTCCTCCCATTGTGATTTCTACTACTGCTGAATTTTTCTCCTGTGTAAACATAATAAATTGCATCTTTTGGGTGTTGATCTTGATTTTCTATTTTTTGGTGAATTCTGTGATTCTTTCAAGGTGATTTTCTATGTTTTGGACTATTCGTCTGTCGTCTTTTCCTGTTGCATAGATTGCCGTGTCATCTTCGTAGAGGACTGTACTTGTTGGTAAGTCTAAAACAAAAAATATAAAATATGCAAGATACAAAGAATGGGATGGAAATAAACGTAAAGAAAGCTGAATACCCAACAACGGAGAATACAGAAATAAAACAGCTGGAAATAGACGAAGGTAAACAAATCAAAGGAACAGACAAGTATAAGTATTTAGGTTTCATAATATCAAACAAAGGAACAACGGAGGAAGATATAAAAAATAGACTAGGACAAACAAGAGACTGCATACGAAAATTGAACCCGGTACTATGGGATAAGAACATCAGCATGAAAACAAAGAAAAAAATATATAATACCATGGCAAGAAGTATCCTCACTTATGGGTGTGAAAATTGGACAATAAATAAGAAAACCAAAAACAAAATAAGAGCAACAGAGATGGAATTCCTAAGGAGAAGCTGCAGAGTAACAAGAAGAGACAGAATAAATAACATGGAGATTAAGAGGAGAATGGGAATGAACTCCGACATAATAGACTACATCGAACAGAAGAGATTAACATGGTACGGACATTTCAGAAGAGCAGACCAAAATCGGTGGATAAATAGAATAACAGAGTGGAGCCCGATAGGAAGAAGAAAGAGAGGCAGACCCCGAAGATCTTTCAGAGATGAGGTGGACGAAGCAATGAGTAGAAGAAACCTACAGGAAGGGGACTGGCTAAACAGGAAAAATTGGAGAAAACGGTTGAGTGAAGGAATACAGTGAAAACTGTGGAAATCCTTGTATATATATATATATATATATATATATATATATATATATATATATATATATATATATATATATATATATATATAATATGCAAGAGAATACTGCCCTCGAGGAGTCCCTTCTTGTATTTCTTGAATTCTGGACATCCTTTGGTCGGCTGAAACTTTATGCTGAAATGTTTATTATTATTGCTATTATTTAGATATGTGCCACATATCTTAACTAAATAATGAGGTAATCTAGCTCTGTCCATCTTGTAGATTAGGGCTTTCTTCTAGACCGTGTCATATGCCTTTTCGAACTCTAGGATGGCCATTCCTGTCTTCTGTTTCCTGTTGAATCTGATCTTCGTATCGCTGATAACTCTTGCCAATTAGAGTTCGCAGTTTATTCCTCTTCTGAATTCAAACTGGTTCTCCTGAATAATTCTTCTTCTTTCTGCATGTTTAATCAGTCTTCTGTAGGTGATCTTCTTCAGTATTTATCCTATTGTTTACAGTAGTGATATTGGTCTGTAGCTTTCTGGTATTCTTCCGTCCTTCCTTGGTTTTAGTAGGGGGTGATCTTGGCATGTTTCCATTTGTTCGGAAAATGCGATTTTTCCAGGCAGTATTTGAAGATATAGTCTTTGGTAGATCCTTGGGAGATATGTTGTAAATTCCTTCTGCTCCTGAAGCTGTTTCCTTTTAATCTTCTGGTAATTTTAGCAACTTCTGTTGGATTTATGTAATCTTCTTCCTCTACTAAAAATTCGGTTCTTTTTTTTTGTATTAACCTCCTTGTTGATTCTTACATTTTTCTATTGAATTATTAGCCACTTTATTTTATTCACTTTTTATGATTTAAAAAAAATAAAGTAATCTCAGTTGGTCCTCATCAAGGATTTGTCATCAGCTATCCCTCATATACATTTAGAACCTTCAAAAAGTTGTACAAGATTTTTACGTGAAATGAATGATTTTTTCACAGTTTTGGATCATGTTAAAATCTCAAATAAAATATTAGTTTTAAATTTGTGAATCACGAACACTAATAATGTACGTATTTTATTTTTTGTAGAGAAGAAATTTGTAGTGAT
This sequence comes from Diabrotica undecimpunctata, assembly GCF_040954645.1. Classification (NCBI taxonomy): domain Eukaryota; kingdom Metazoa; phylum Arthropoda; class Insecta; order Coleoptera; family Chrysomelidae; genus Diabrotica; species Diabrotica undecimpunctata. Next base: position 49,060,161 of record NC_092809.1, read on the forward strand.
CAATCACGCACATCTGATGGGCCGTACCACAGGAAGCGTGGGACTCACAGGCCAGTCATATCCACTTAAAACTCCTCTTCTTTATATCCTCTTTACTTCTTTACTCCTCTTTTAAATGTATGTATTTAAAATATGTTGGTAGGAACAATTATTAAATTTCAGAACAATAATATCCTAATTATCTAGTTATGTAATTTTAAAAACGAACTGAAGACAACGATATACAGCATTATAATACCATGACTCTCTTCTTAATCAATTTAACTACTAATCTACATCATCGACTTAAACCTAATGCAATTTCCAATGCAAAACCCGCAATACACGTACATAATAAAAAACTTTTCCCATACTGATAATTTTCGCTTTTATTTCACTATTCACTTTCGTTCATTCATCCATGCGCATAATTGCACCTGGTGGCTATATTATTATTTGTTCACATGTGGCAAATAGGCCAAGTCGTCAAGATCATCAACTTTTACTAGCTGTTTGAATCAATATAGAAAAAGCGGGCAAGTTTATAGAACTGGTAAGAGATTCGCACGAAAGCATTTTTGTAAAATAGGTAAGTAAATATTGATTTTTGAGCAGTTTGTTTATAATGATGGTAAATTAAAATTCCAACAAATGGAACAAGTAAAAGTTTTGGAATAAGTTAAAAGTACTTTTTTGTCTTTTTAGAGTCTCTCTTTTCTTTCGTCTACTTCTTCTACTCAGTCTTCCGGTATTCCAGAAGATGCTTTTTGTAATTTTGTTTCAATGACTTTATGGTTTTACACGATCCTCTAGAGCAGCGGTCCGCAACCCTGGGGTCGCGACCCCATGTGGAGTCCCGAAAGATCTTTATGGGGTCGTCAAAAAAGTAAAAAAGTCAATAAGGTCCTGTACTTATCGAATTTTATACGATCCACCACCATGCCAACAAACTAACGTCACAGCAGGTTAATTTCCAAAAATACACAACAGTTAACCAAAAAGCGTTACAAGCATCTTTCGAGGTTGTCAAAACTAAAAAACCACACAACATTGGCGAGACGCTCATTTTGCCAGATGCAATGAAAATGGTTTCGATCATGCAAGGGGAAAAGTATGCCAATATACTGAAAACAATTCCACTATCAAGTGACACTGTTCATCGTCGTATCAATCTACTTGCTAATGATATCTTGAAATACAACTTATAGATCGCATGAAAGGGAGTCCCTATTTTGCTATTCAGCTGGATGAAAGCACTGATGTAACTAATGTAGCTCAACTTCTGATATTTATCCGATACTGATATGAAAACGACATATGCGAAGATTTGTTATTTTGTCAAGGATTAAAAGGAAGAACAACCGGTGAAGCAATTTTTAATGCAGTTAATACCTTTTTTGAAATCCATGATATAAAGTAGGTTGTGTATCTGTGTGTACAGATGGCGCAGCTGCATTGACCGGCTCCCGAACAGGATTCAAAGCAAAAGTAACTGAGATTGCACCTCACGTAGGCTTTATTCACTGTATGATTCACCGTGAAGCCGTTGCTGCAAAACATTTGCAACCAGATGTAAATAAAGTGTTGGAACAAGTCGTAACAATAATAAATTTTATTACAGCTCGCGCATTGAACAGTCGCCTTTTCAAAATAATGTGTCGCGAATTGGGATCAGAATACGAAAATCTACTGGTACATACGAAGGTCAGGTGGTTATCGCGAGGAAAAATACTCCAACGTGTATTTGATCTCAAAGATGAAATCAGAATATTTCTACTTGAAAGGGAACCAAAGCTAGCGGAATATTTCTTGAATGAAAATTAGCTGGCAACAGTTGGCTATCTTTCGAAAATTTTTGAAAAACTTAACGATTTAAATCAATCGTTTAAATCAATCGTTGCAAGGGAAGAGTACAAATGTATTGATTTTGGCGAACAAAATAAAAGCTTGTGAATAGACGAAATCAGTGCTGAAAACTACGAGATGTTTGCATGTTTGGAGAAATTTTCTGAAGAAAACAATATTAAGCTCGAAGAAGAAATTAAAACCAAAATCATCATGCATCTTACATACAAGCCTTAAGCAAGACTTGATAATACGATTCCCAGATACGTCACACGGCGACCAATGGATAATTAATCCATTCACTTGTGATCTGAACACTGTGAAGATGAACTTAAAAGAAAAGGAGCAGCTGATCAATGTATTGTCCGATAAAAGCCTTCGATCTATTTTCAAAACCACGGATCTATCCAAGTTCTGGATAATGATGGAAAAGGAATATCCACTGTTATACAAAACATCTCTGCTGAAATTGCTGCCATTCGCATCTACATACCTGTACGAGACAGCTTTCTCCACATTGACTGCTATAAAAACAAAATATTACTCCAGACTTAACGTAGAACCTGATTTGAGATAATATATCACCAAGAATTAGAATACTGACTGCAAGTGTACAAGCACAAGGTTCATGTTAGTTTCTAAACTTACGTATATGTACCTATTTAAAAAAAAAATAAAATGTTAAAATAATTGCTTATCTCATTTAATGCCATCATAAATATTATGTTAAATACATAGTTTGCTCTAATATTACTTTCCAAAATAAATAAACTCTTCAACATAATTTCATAATTACAGCTAAGTACAACATGGAGGTTAATTAAAGTTTACCTTAATTTCGTCTTGAACCAACCTTTGCACTTGTTAATTTAGTGATTTTTTTACTGGGGTCGCTCATAACTCTTTTTTTAATTTTGGGGTCGCAATATCAAAAAGGTTGCGGATCGCTGCTCTAGAGCATGCCCTATATATTTAGTTCTTCACACTTTAGATGCATTTGTATGCTTTTCGATCTTATGTGAATGGCGCTATATATCTGGATTTTCGGTTTCCGGTTCTCCATTCATCAAACTGCTCTTATTCACAATCATTTAAATAATAACTTTCCCGCGAGTTGGATAGGTAGAGGAGGACCAACTGTTTGGCCACCGCGATTACTTGAATTGTCAAAAATTAATTGTTTTATGTTTAGCTATAATATATAAAAAACCTTGTGTACACGGAGCTGGAGGCTTGCAACAACGCTAGATAATATGAAAAATAAAATAAGAGAAGCTTTTAGTAATATTGACTAATCTGTTACAAACTTGCACAGACATTGAAGGTGAACATTTTGAACATTTACTTTAGACTTATTTCCTTAATATCACATTAATTGTTACGTTCATTGCATATTGTTATGGTTTATATTTTGTATAAGTTATTTATTGGATACAAATATATTTTTTTTATTATTACACAAGACTAAGTTATTTCTACTTAAAAAAATTGAAGGTATTCCCGAAATTTGAAAACTAAAAATAGTTTTAGTTTTCAGCAGTAATGGATAGGAAAGTAATGGATTTAGGTATAGGGAATGCTTTATAAAAATAAATAGTATCACAAATAAAATATTAAAAAAATAAAATACAAGGTTGTAGATTTAAAAAAAAATGAGAAAATATCAAAATAAAAATGGTTACAACTCATTAAATATCCTTTATAGTAGTGTAAATCTTTATATTGTAAGAAAAGGAATTATGAAAGGAATCTAAATATGAAAAAATATACTGAGTGTCCTATTTAAAAAACTGTATCTTTGCTTTACCACGTAATTATCATCTTGTAGAATTCGGCATATTTCCCAAACCTGGAGAATAACATTGCCTACATTTTTGCTAATTAACTTTTTTTGGATAATCTGTACCGTAGAGGGATTATCGACCAATGTCGTATTAATAATTCACCCTGTATAAATTAAGGAAATACGGCACATACAATATTTAAATATCCATTTTTTTTAATTTTTATGGGTTTTATAATAAAAACTTTTAGGTAAATTTGTCATGCAATACTTAGACAATGAATAATAGATACTGTCATCTATCTCTACGTAATAAACGTTTTCAGAACCGGTAACTTTCACTACCTCAAGCGGCAATTTTTTTTTCTGTTTAATACGACAAGTGATTAAGTTATCAATAAGTTTATTATGTACAGTAATTGAATGTGAGTCATCTTTAGATTTATTTGATTGTTTAAGGAAGCACGCAACAAGAACCTTGAATTATTTTATTAGTGAAATAATTAATGAAGACAAAAAGAACTATATTATTTTAATTAATCGTACTTTATTTTCTTCTACAGTAAATGATAGTAATGAGAATATCTTATTAATTTAAACTAGTAACATAAAGTATAGCAAAAAAAATTAGATTTAATATCACATTAAAATATCCTAAAGGAGGTTCTAATTATAAACAATGTGTTCTGGGAAAGGCCAGAGGGAAAAAGGTCTGTAGGGCGGCCTAGAAAAAGGTGGAAAGATGCAGTCAAAGAAGATCTAGAGAAAATAGGAGTGCGACAATGGGAATTACTGGCACAGGACCGACAAATATGGAAGGCAATAGTAAACGCGGCAAAGACTCACGAAGAGTTGTAATGCCATTGATGATGATGAAAGGAGGTCCTAAACCGTCAATGATTTTGATCAAAAGCTGTTGATCGTCTAGAGCAATTTTCGTCAAGCATTGTCACCAATCGTCACGTCATCGTCAGTCACTCGGTTGAAACCATGGCGTCCACTACTACCGAGCTTCCCGACAACTCGGAGAGAAAGTTTGTTAGTTTATTAATTGATTTATATCGCGATTGTCCGAAATTATGAAAACTGAAAAGCAAAGACTATTTCAATAGAAATAAAAAAAGTGCGGCGCTAGAGAAAATCACGAGAAGCCATTGAAAGCAAAAATTAATGTTCTCCGAACAAACTTTACCACAGAGTTCGAAGCCATTGAGGAAAAAAAGGGTCAGGGACGTCTACAGATGATATCCCTGAACCTTCGCTTTGGTATTACGATGACCTTTACTTCATTAAAGATCAGATTGAAATCGCAATCATCGAAACTTCCGAGGAAAGTTTTTATTTCAATATAACATTATTCATATTTTTGTTACAAAGCATATTACTTATTCATAACTCATTCACCCAGGTACTTGTCTTGGCACGGAACTGACCCAGAGCTGCTAAAGAATGGACAGAAATTATTCCTTATTCTCTTTGCCTCTTTTGTTTAATTACCTTTAGTCTTTTGAAGGAAAGCCATCTGTGGAGTGTCGTGCCTCTAAGACTCACGTTCCGCAGTTCCAGTAATGTCGTGCCTATCAATCTCATGAGGGGGTAAACAGTTGACTCTGTTTTTTGAGCACAAGTAGTTGAGTAAATGGCAGCATGTCATAACGATTTACATAATTTATATTTTTATTTAATTTTAGATTTATTTAATTTTTACATACTTCCTTAATATATTATATAAAAATATATATTTGAAACATAATTACTTGAATGTTTTACTTCTATTCTTCTAATGAATTACTTCTAAATATATGACAGATGTACCTCAGATTGATAGACAATATCTGAGTTGCAGAAATCGCTTCAAGCATATTTGTATCCTTCTTTTCGATATCGGGATGTACTAACTTGATTAGATAATTGAAACTTTCTTGGTTCCTTTTCAAAAAGTTCCTGTAACCCTATGGTTCTAAATCATGCAGAAAATTTAGTAAATGTTCATGAGTGACGCAATTTCTCTTTTTGTACCACTTCTTGGACCACCGACATTATTTCTTTTGTTTTTTTTTACAATTGAGGGTAATTCGTGTTAAGGCAAGGAAGGTAAAATCTGTATTCGAAACCATTGTTCACTAAACTCTACAACAAGAACGAAACACACGCGCATAATAAATGTAACGTGTGAACTGTACGTCGATTACTGATGTGGGGGTTTTTATAAAAAGATTAAACAGCTAATAGATTGAATGAATCGTTTGATTGCTCAGATTGATCGTCTAGGGCCTCTTTAAGGATGGTCAAAATACATGTTCTTCCACGCGATAACATAGGAAATTAGGTAGATGAAGAGAGATACGTAACTATTTTACCTAGCGGTTAATTTAAATTATTAAATGTATTAATCGAAGGTCCAAGCCATCGATAAATACGAAGGTGATGCTACAATTTGTCCAACGCAAAAACAATGTGAAACTATTAGAGTTCAATTCACTCAAATAGTGGCACAATATGCTTGTAGACCGTCGTATTTCCGAGTAAGTTCAACCAGGATTTTATTCCTTATGCCTTTGTGAGTACTGAAAGATGAAATCAAAGAGTGTAAAATATGTGAGAACTCTGGGCTTTGCTAAGGAAATTTGCGTGAAAATTAAAGTTTCTTTTGTAAAGAAAATCTTTTGTGGAAAAATGTTGTCTCTTATGCCATTTTATAAATTGATAGAGGAGTATTGATTTTATTTTAAAAATTTTGATGATGTCCTAATCGTGTTTATATGACCTAAACATATAAAGTTAATAAGTCGATCTTCGTGATTTTCTCCTTCATGCTACTTGAAAGTTTGTTAGTTTTTACGATAAGCAACCTGAAAACAAAATGACCTGCATAAAGGTAGGTCGAAAAAACGAAAAATTTTACCTTGGAAAAGTTGCGGAAAATAAGCGAAATCTGATTTCCAGGAAAACGCTACAACTGATATCTAAATCAGTCAATTAAACAAAGTGCATTTATTGTATAATTGTTCAAAAATAATTATTTGACAAGTTCAGTTGTCTATCTATTCAATACCGTACAGTCACTGACTATATTCCTCTAAGTTATGTTACAACTGCTGCACACCCCAAAAGTTAAAATGGATGTAGTAAAAATCTATGTACCTACAGCTCAGAGCGAAGACAATAATATCGAAGAATTTTACTGTCATATTAAACAATTATTAAAGGTTGTTAAAAAGGTTTAATATTGTACTCATTTGTCCAATGAGTCCTTTCATCATTTGTTTCAGTTTGTTTGATGTTATCTCAGCATATGTGTTGCTGGGTTGTATACATATATTGTTCAGATTTAATATGGATAGAGTTAACTTATTTGGATGAAGTGCCAGATATTTTTTCTGTTGTAATTCTTTGTATATTAAACAGCCCTTGTAGTTGGCTCGATGAAAGCCTTCGCATAGTATGCATTTGACATTAGTTGACCTTTCTTTTCCTTGCCATTTCTCTGTCGCGTGGCCTTCGGTGCACTTGACGCAGCGTGGCATGTAATTGCAATTATGATAAATGAATGAAAACTTGAATAATGAATATAGAATATATTGTTTAAAAGGTCTAAATATATTGTGGCGTACGTTGACGATTTACACGTTGTGAATGGCCAGTGGGAACACCAAGAAAGAGGTATTTTGTTAAAGTAAGAACGAATGCTAGAGAGATATTAATGGTGGATAAATGGAGGAGAGCAGCCGAAGAAAAGAATGCTTGGAAATAAATGCTGGAGGAGGCGAGAACTTGATTTGGGCTATAGCGCTATTGAAAATGCTTCGGTGTTACGCATTCACTACTGTCCTTTATGGCTTGGAAGCATGAACAATCAAACTTCTTTTTCTTCTTCAAGTGCCATCTCCGCGGCGGTGGTCGGCAATTATCATAACTATTTGGACTTTTGAGACGGCTGCTCTGAAAAGTTCATTTGATGTACATCCTTACCACTCTCTCACGTTGCGCAGCAATGACATTCTACCCCTCCCTGTGTTTCTCTTTCCTTGCATCTTTCCCTGCATAATCAGTTGAAGCAGGGTGTATTTTTCTCCACGTGTAATATGTTAGAGATATTCCAATTTTCTTGTTTTAATTGTAGTTAAAATTTCTATCTCTTTATTCAACTTCTCAGAACCTCTTTGTTTGTGACGTGTTCTGTCCACCATATTTTCAGAATTCTTCTATATATCCACAGCTCGAATTATTCCAGTTTTTTCATTGATGTCGCATTCAAAGTCCAAAATTCCATTCCATAAAAAAAGTCAAAAAAACATAGTACCTCGCCAACCTAACTTTTAGTTCCAATTTTAAATCCCTTGTCCATAGCACTCTTCTGATTTTGTTGAAATTTGATCTAGCCTTTTCTATTGTGATTTTGATCTCCTGAATGTAATCATTTGTGGAGGTAATCATTGTTCCCAGATGTGCATATTTGTCCACTTGTTCGACGTTGGTTCCGTTTATTAGAAGTTTCTCGTTATTTCTTTGAGTTTTTAAAATTCTCATAAATTTCGTCTTCTTGATGTTCATTGTTAGACCCTACTCCTTTCCATACTTCGGCTATTCTGGTCACCAGTCTCTGAAGATCTTCAATATTTTCGGCTAAGATTACAGTGTCGTCCGCATATCTAATTTCTATATTACTTTTCTTGGTACAGCGCCACGAAGTTGTACCAAATTTTTCTGGGTTCACTACTGAGGCTCTGCTAATCTGACACTCAAATTAAAGTAGAAATTGACCTTATACAATGAATGTCTTAAGAATGGTACATGTAAAAGAAACATGAAACTTACGATCTTATGAAGCAAAAAGACTACATGAAGGTCTCAAATGCGTTTTAATGATCGTATTAAAGTCTCTGCAGGATCAATCTGGAAACAACTAACATGCAATAGGGATGAATGAGTAGAACTATGAGTTATATATTCAGTAAAATAAGTAAAAAAAATGCACAAAACCCATCTTGAAGCCATATGTTTTAAAATATATTATACCTGTCTGAAGTTTCATTATAAGTGAAGCAACTACTGACAAAAATAAAAGAATTTGAATAATTTTTTAAAATTTTGTATTTTGAAAGTGACTTCAAAGCAGAAAGTTAAATAAATTATTTCTAATTTGCATTTGTGTTTAACTTCTTATGAGAAATATTCAAAATTCATCACACTAGTTAGAATAATAAGGATTTCTACATTTTATATTTTTAAACCTACAAAATCGTCTTGTTATATTCTTTGATTCACATATTATTCTATCAAAATAAAAGCAAACAACAAAACGGAATGTTTTAAACTAAACCAAAATCCAGCTCAGAAATGAGGATGTTGTTAAACATTTATCGTATAAGAGATCTCTAAATCTTCTCTGCATTCAAATGAGTGTGATGTACGATCTGTTGGCAATATTGGCTAACTGCACAATAATTTAGTGTCAGTCGGGAGACATTTCCTGTTCTTTTTTTCTACACAACCAACATAACGGAGCTTCACTTTTTATAAACTTAATACATGTCGGATGATCAGTTCCCAGTTGGTTACATTCTATTTAATTTATCTGTTCTGTCACATAAAACCGGCGGTAATTAAATATTTGCTAAAAAGAGATGATTAAAAAGAACACTGTTGCCGAACTGAATAACGCGTGGACATTTTCAAAGGGTTTGAAAATTAACTTTTAGAACGGATTCTTGGTTATTAAGGATATTAAATATAGTATGTTATAATATAATACAATACAAAGAGTAAGTACTTTAAAATTACGCAAAATAAATTAAAAGAATAAATCCAACAGAGACTATTAGTAAACTATTAATAATCATTTCCAGTATTTTATTTTCTGCTGTGAGAAACTCTCCAGTTTTATTTCTGTTTCTGATTCTCCTTACTGTTTTTTTTTCTCCAAATTCTGTCCTCTTCTTCTTAACATGCCATACACCAAAGTGCGTAGGCGACTATCTCATTACTAGAATTCTGTTCTTGGCGGCGTGACACAGCTCGCCTGTATTGTGTATTCCTGTCCATTCTTTAATATTCCTTAACCAGGATAATTGTTTGCGGCCGACTCCTCTCCTACCTTCGATCTTCCCTTGTAGGATTAACTGTGGTATTTCATATTTTGCTCCTCTCAATATGTGCCCAAGGTAACCAATCTTGCGTTTTTTAATTAATTCAAAGAGTTCTCAAAGAAGAAATTCTGTCCATTTGTCCTTTTTTGCTTTTATATATTTTTAGTATTTAGTATTTTTAGTATATTTTCCAAGCAATTTTTTTCTTTTACTTTGTTTTATTTCTTTATTTCACCATGTAGTTTGCTTTCTTTTATTGCTCTTCTTACTTGCTCCACATACTTCTATCGATGTATTTGTTATAACCTCCTTGAAGTACCTCCTGATTTGTTCTACGCCTAGACCCTCCATTTTTTCTGTAATATTACCTAGGTTTTAATTAATGGTCATCTGACACTTCTCAGTATTTGTTTTAGAAAAAGAGATAATTATGTATGAAATTAACTGAAATGTGTAGTAATACAATGGTAAATACAGCTATGTATAATTTTTTTTTTTTTTCACTCATTATGAGAGGCCACCTGTTTTTGGCATTCTCTTTTAATTAAAAGAACTTTTCTCTTTCTTCTAAGAAAGCCTTATTCTTACAGATATGGACTGATGTTATAAATATAAAACGAAACGTTTCCGCTAGTATATTTAATAGTTAACATCTAGCTTGTTTCTTTTCTCCTTTTATCTGACGAGATCTTCAAGAGTTACAGTGTGAATATACATCTTACATATTAACTTTTTTACAAATGTGCACATATTTTTTCCGAATATATCGAAAACAGTTAAAAATTTTATATTAAAAATAAACATGTGGCTTTCTTATGACAATAATATTTAAAGAAAATAACAGTGAAATTTGTACACCCCATAAAAATTTTATGGGGGTTTTGTTCCCTTAAACCCCTCCGAATGTATACAGGGTGAGTCATAACTATTGGGACATAGACTAAGGACAGGTTATTTGGACCAAAATATGGCTATTGGGCCAAATATGCCTTAATAAAATGTTGCTGAGAAAAAAGATACAGGGTGTTAAAGTTAATTTTTGTTTTTCGTTTTTTGCTAATAGTTTCCCTGTATATTTATAAATTGCTATCAAAATTGGCACAGAGGCATAATCTTAGACAAGAAATAGTATTATATTTACATTTTACGTTTTGTCGTAATGGGCGCCACGTGGATCATTTCTAATGATCAAATTGAGTCTAAACTTTTTCTGATGAAACTTTTTAGTAATTTTTATTAGAAAATATGACGTAAACATCATTTTTACTTAAAATTGGTACTCTCGTTTAAACATGATAATTTCAACCGTTTTCAAAAAAACGCAGTCGAACTGCTTACGAGTCTTAAAAAAGGATTTCAAATATTTCATTTATGAAAAGTATGCTTTGGACTGTCAGATAATTATTGTTGGTAAATGTCATTTGTTCAGAGTAAATTATTTTTGATGTGACAGTGTAGTGTAATGTTGCATTTTTTAAAAGTAATCATTACTTTTTTTGATTGAAATGCCTCGTCACAATCATTTTACTAATGAAGAAATGCGAGATATGATTTGCGTATACGCACAAGAAAATTTTTGCGGTCGCTCGGCAGCCAGAAGGTATGGAATGTTATACGCAAACAGAAGGCAACCAAATCACAAAACTTGCAAGATTAGAAACTGGGTCATTTCGCATTAAAAATCGGGGTGTTCGACCGAAACAAATCACACCCGTAAGTATACCTTTCGAGTAGATGAAAATCCTAAAATAAGTTCACGGCATCTATCAGCAGCAACAGGAATAAGTCAGTCGTCTATTGTTAGAATTCTAAAAAAAGAGAACCTACATCCTTATCACTTCACACCTGTTCAAAAGTTACTTCCAACAGATCTTCCACGACGGTTACAGTTTTGCCAACGTATTCTGAATAAACATCGCAATGACAGACACTTTATTAAGAATATTATGTTCACCGACGAAGCAACTTTTACCAGACGAGGGGTTTTTGATTGGCGAAATAGTCATTATTGGGAAGAAGAAAACCCGCATGCATTAAAGCCAGACATTTTTAGCATGAGTTTAAATTGAATATTTGGTGTGGCATTATAGGCGACCAACTACTAGGGCCTTATGTTCTTCCTCCGAATTTAAATGGAGATTCTTATTTATTCTTTTTGGAAAATACTCTTAGTGATATTTTAGATGATCTGTCACTGGATGTAAGAAGAAAAATGTGGTTTATGCAGGATGGAGCGCCACCTCATTTTTCATTAGCTGTTAGAAATCATCTTAATGACGTATTTCCTCAACGATGGATTGGCAGAGGCAGTGATTTTCAATGGCCACCAAGAAGTCCTGAGTACAACCCGCTAGATTTTTATTTTTGGGGACATATGAAGTCCTTAGTTTATGCCAATGAAATTAATACACGACGAACTTTGGAGATACATTCAAAATGAAGCTAATCTTATAATGGGACAGAATAATATTTTTTTTAACGTCCGAAAATCCTTTATAAAAATAATTAGAAATCGGAGGAGACCATGTAGAACATTTAGTTTGAGTTTTTGTGAGTTCTTTTAAGTTAAAGTGTGTTTAGTTTTGATTTATCGTCAAAACGGAAACCTTACGTTAGTTGCAACTTTGTTTATTAGTTTGGTATTTGATAGTGGAATTGTAAATAAAATACTATTTCTTGTCTAAGGTTATGCCTCTGTGCCAATTTTGATAGCAATTTATAAATATACAGGGAAACTATTAGCAAAAAACGAAAAACAAAAATTAACTTTAACACCCTGTATCTTTTTTCTCAGCAACATTTTATTAAGGCATATTTGGCCCAATAGCCATATTTTGGTCCAAATAACCTGTCCTTAGTCTATGTCCCAATAGTTATGACTCACCCTGTATATACGTTCCAATTAAATTATTATTGTGGTACCATTAGTTAAACACAATGTTTTTAAAACTTTTTTGACTCCTAGTACTTTTTCAATAAGCCAGTTTTTATCGAGATGCGGCTTCTTTTTTAATATGTTTCAAAATTTCGAGGACCTAACACAATATAAAATATAAATAAATTTTCATATTATTACCAGGTCTCTATAATTTTACTTAAAAATTTACAAATATGTGGTGTATTTTACAAATGTTCAAAATGACCTCCATTTTCTTGAATCCACATTCGAAACAGTTTTAAAAAGGAAAATCGAATATTTTGGAAAATCATGGGCTTCTGACGAAATTGATTTGCAGCTTCCATGATTCTATTCCTTAGTTTTTCGTTCATAATTGGCACGGAATATACGTACCATTTCATAAAACCCCAGAAACAAAAGTCAATTGGTTTAGGATCTCTGCATCTCTAGGTGGCCAATAAATAGTTCATCAGGGCCCCTTCTAATCCAACATCGAGGATACTGATCGAAAAGATATTCTCTTATTTCATTATGGTAATGCGTTGGAGCGTCATCCTGTAAAAACCACATATTTTTCTTGACTGCGAGATTGACCTCGTCTAAGTACTCTGGTAACACTTTTTGTAGAAAGTGTAAATAATGTTCGCCGTTTAAATTGTTTGAAAGAAATACTGGCCCTATTAGGTTATTATCCACAATTCCTGCCCAAACATTGACTTTAAAATTTCTTTTGTGATGTACAAAACAATATGTATTGATGATGTTAGTATTTAATACATAGTAACCATAGCAACAAGTGTTGTACAGCCCAATTTTTAAAACATAACAAAAAAGTAGCAACACCTCGATAAAAACTGGCTTATCAAAAAAGTACTAGGAGCCCAAAAAGTTTCAAAAACATTGTGGTACCACAGTAATAATTTAATTGGAACCTATACAAATATTTAAGCGGATTTAAGGAAACAAAACCCCCATAAAATTTTTATGGGGTGTACAAATTTCACTGTTATTTTTTTTTAGGATATTCCTGCCATAAGAAAGCCACATGTTCATTTTCAATATAAAATCACTATCAGTTTGCGATATATTAAAAAAAATCGATTTTTATTTTGTAACTTTAAAGGGCTGTAACTTTTTTATGTGCACATTTGTCCTAAGGTAAGTATTAAAGTTTTCTTAAAGAAAATATTTAGGAAAAGACGTTATATCAAATGTTAGGGATAAAACTTTTTGAAAAAATTTAATAACATATATTTCTTCCTCATAAAAAATCGAGGAAATATATGTTAAATTTAAAGCTTAAAGTTGATTACCACTAATTTAAACAATAAAGGTAATGTACAGAGAAGATTTCTCATAGATGCTATTCACAAATCAAGAATATGGGGGCGACGTTTACTGCTAGATTAAAAAAACAACTATCATAAATTGCTTACAAAAAGTCCATAGAAATTATAAACGTCTTTATGTTTAGTTCCTTTTGTCCACAGCATTCTTCTTCTTCAATAAATAATCGAAATTCAATTTACATCCAGAAATTTTTCATTAAAAATTTTTAAAGATCAGTGACGTAGAAGTTGGAATGAGGTTTATTTGAACTTGAAGCCTCTGAGGCTATTTTCTTGTGGCTTCGAAATGTGGCTTATTTTACCCACTGTGTACCAACCCACTTCATTCACCTATGTTTTGTCTAAATAAAATATTGGTTTACCTCCTGCCCGTAATATAAAAATGATTCTAAGGTATCTCCGTCTCTAACTATTTTAAGTTTATCCACTTTAATTCTCTTATTTTATTCCGCTTTAAATTTAAATCCGTAAATCCTTAAATTTAACTTTTTTTACCATTGCATTGTTTGGAGGTTTAATAACTCCACTTTTTAATTCACTTCGAATTTTATATATCGTGATTTGCTTACAAATGTCGTATTCAATTTTTTTTAAACGGTATCCTCAACATAAACCAAAGAACGTTATATGTTTAAGAAATTATTGATTGATTGATTTTATTAAACTGTTTTTTACACTTGAGTCCTTGCTAGGCAACTTTTTTAGCTAACCAGCCATTGTCCCCCTTTTGTGGAATGTTGTAGAAGCTCTTGTATAAAACTAGTGATACAGATAATAAATTTTATTACATGTAGGTCCGATAAGCTACTTTTTTGCCAAAATCTTTAATGGCATATGTATTCAATATTCATCTCTTTTGTTTTACAACAGTAGTCGCTGGTTTTTTGTGGGCAATACGTTGCTAAAAGTGTACGAACTTAGAAACAAAATCTATTTATCTTTGCTCGGATCTCTTACTAGTATCTTTAATAAGAAATATTAATCCTGTAAGCAGCTCCCTTCAGTGTAATAATACAATGAAGACCTTTAATAAAGTTAAGGATTACAAAAAAGCTTCTACTGGTAGAAAGTCGGTAAAAGGACATACGCCTTTTTCGTCTTTGGGAGCAGTTACTTAAGCAGAATCACTTGATGATAAATCATGAACTAAAAGGGTATTCGTCAGCCACTTATTCAATTTAGAGTAATAGTTTGAGCGTTAAGGGTGGAAAGGGGTTTAAAAATTTTGGGAACTCCTGCTCAAGATCATTATTGACCAAGTACAATTTATCGATTACAATGTGGCCGTTGACAAGTCCCTCCTTCGTAGTAGTAAGTAAATCTCTATCATATTTGTTAAGTCTTTTAAAAATTTTCGATTTAAACATCAAGAAGTACCTTATTAGTGATCGGAAAATTGCAATATTCATATACATGGTACAGAATTAGTGCGACTAAGTCCAATTACTCATTTGTCATAGATATAATTAGATATGAACACAATTATTTAGGTAAAAGTTGGATTGTACAGGAGATTAATTCTTTAAAATTAGTTTCACATACACATGGCCACCTATATCGATGGGGTGAAACAAACCCTGTAGAATTGTTGAGTTTTGAGATCACAAAATATTTTTATGTTCAAAAGAATTTCCAATATAGTCTACTATTGTCTAAAATTAATAGCATAGAAAAATATTTTATTTTGATATACATTGTTGGTCAAAACTTGAAAAGAGTATCTGAGTCTTCGTAAATGAAACTCCCTGTATTTTAGTAATGTAATGAATCTTTATTTTATGATACTTTTATCATATTACAATAACAATATTATTTATTTCCCTATACCTAACGGCTTTATTTTTATAAGTTATAGAAAGATTTTCAAAGTTTACTAGAATAGTTTCAACGGACTGGACATGTAAATTACGAAAAACCTGATCGAACTAAAACTAATGTGAAGAAAATAAATTAAATGTAATCCTTAATATCACTGAGAATCTACATATTAGTACGAGGGAAATTGCACATGCTTTTGAAATTAGTGATCGTAATAAAGGAAGAATTTTAAAAAAGAACAAAATACATCCATAACATGCACAGTTGTACCAACAGCTTAATTAGGATAACTGTAATAAAAGATTTAGTTCTAAATAAATTCTACTTTTTTATTAATATATGAAAACAAATTTCGGTAGTAGTAAAGAAATCTATTTTCTTTAACAATATATTTTAATTATATCAAAAAACTAAACAAAAACTAAATAAAGAATACATCTTTATTGACGTTGCGAATGGCAATATTAGGATTACTGATCTATTGTTGCCACCCATGTCAATATTAGGCACTGCAAAACTGCAGTTATAAGTAAGACATTATTCTGAAAAAATAAAGGCAATTAAGTAATATAAACGTAACAAACATTTTTGAAAAATATAACTTAAGGACAGCGAGGGCAAGTAAACTTTTCTCTTTGTTATCTTTTGTCAGTCCTACACAGGCCCCGTGAACATAACTATAGCACACTATGCACAAGCACATATCCTCTTTACTGCAAATAATACAAAATGGTAAACAATACCACGATTCTTCATTACTTGATTTCTTTGTCGTACTGCTCGTTGCTTTTTGGACAACATTGATTGGATTATTCAATTTTGATATTGGTGCGAACAAATCTTTGGCAACTTGCTGGGCTTTACTGTTTAAAGCTGTCTTTCTCTTCACGGGGGGTCATTTAATTTCCAGTGTAATTAGTACTCCTGTATTTAAAGAACTGTTTAAGCATTTGGAGTCAGAAGTTGTAACCTGATCAGACCCCGGATTACATTTTATTGTTTCTTTTGTAACCGTATTGCCTTTCTGTTTATACTTTAATTCAATTAGTGGACTGTCATCTTTAAAGCTGCTGCTCCTCTTTGATCTTTTCATAGGTTCATCTTCACTAGAGACATCGCCAAGTAAATCATCGTGAAGAGTAAAATCCGATAAAAATGTTTCCAAACCTTATTTCCAAGCCTCTAAATCGAGTTGCTAGGGTTTGTTATTAAAAACTGTAGGACTTCTTGGTTCCAAAATGTTTCAGAGCTTTCAAACTCTGGTTGGTCCGTAGGTTGCAATTTGTGTGACGTGGTGCTAGGACGACAAAATAAAATTATGTTCCGATGTATGTTCCAACTTTTACTTAAATTATTTTTTTCGTATCTCTTACAACAAATGCGTAAATGGGCTTCCTCCCACTAATGGTGCCTGTATATATATATATATATATATATATATATATATATATATATATATATATATATATATATATATATATACATATATATATATATATATATATATATATATATATTTATATATATATATACATATATATATATATATATGTATATATATATATATATATATATATATATATACAGTAGACTCCCTCTATAACGAGAACTGAAATGGCAGACTAATTACCTCGGTATAAGCGGATCTCGTTATATCCAACAACAATAATACTGTGCATACATATGAATATGTAGTTTTCTAAAACATTAACTTTCTATAGTGAAGCCATTCGGAGCAATATAAGATGCTAATAAATATTGTTTGAATGGCGTTTTTAAAACAAAGTAATGTGTTGTTTGTAAACAACACATTAGATCTAAAATATATTTTACATGTAGTGACTTAGTGGGTATGTCCTATGTTTTTAATATTATTTTAATTGTGACGTCTACTTGTTAGTAACAAATTTTTACATGCTTGGTAAGTCAAAAGTTTAACTTTTAAATCGTATTATGTCTATCATAAAATGTTTTTTAGTCAATATTACTTCTTGAAAAAGGCATGGATTTCCTGCCGAAACGTCGAAAAAATATATGAAAATGCCTTAGTATCAAATCAAATTTTTTTATGAACCTAAGCCCAAGAAAATCCACTAAAAATATATATATATATATATATATATATATATATATATATATATATATATATATATATATAGACTTCACCTTGTACTAAATCTACCGTTTCATGTTATATTTTTCTTCGTCTCAAGCTATCATCCCATCTTTCCATTTTTCTTCTCTCTGGGTTTTATATTAATTGTGGTCATTATGTTTTTCTATTGTGTTTTATTCAACAGAGTAATTTTTGTACATTTGTTATTTATTTGTGTTATATTTATAAAAGGTATGTAATTTCCAGACCCGAGTGTACCGAGTATCCTAAGTCTGAACTGATTTATTGAATATAGTTGCTGTGGAATTTGGTGAATTAAAGGACTTGTAACGAATATTGGAAAGCTCTCATACCACCGACTATGTCGTTTTTACTACGGATAGCATCTTGCTTTTCATGATTTATATTATGCGTATATTTTTTGGAATTCCTAGTGCATTTATAGCATTGTACAGGCTTTATCTTACGACGTGGTCGTATGCTGCTTTAAAGTCGACAAATGGGTGGTACACATCTGCCTCACATTTTTCTGAGGGCTTCGATCTACTATAAAAAATATTTGACATTAGTTAGTGGTCAAAACGGTTATTGGTAATTATTGCAATCGAGTTAATTTCCTGTCACTTTAAACAGTACATATATATGTAATATATTATGTATCAGTCGACGAAAGTATTAAATAACTGAGATGTGCATAATATACATAAATTTACATATCAAAATAAATTATTGATCACATATTAAACATACTGAACATCTACACCGAAAACAGAATTCTTAAGAAAGTCACATCTCCAGTATGTGTACTTTCATTGAATTTTACAGTTTACGATCTTTTGACCCTCTTAACTATTTCGACCGTACGCCTTGTGAATAATGAAGAACTGCAATGGCGTGGCAAGTAAAAATACGCTATCGCTGATTTGCAAATCGACAGCATTTACCATACAATGCTCAATAAATAAAATATTATTTTTAATTACGTGTATTCATGTATCTCATTCAAGGTGAGACTTCTCATCGTCTTACTAAGCGATATTATTGTGCATATCGGTTTAATTAAAGAAGCCTGAACAATTCTAATAAAGAAAGAAACCTTGGAATACGTGCTAGTGAATTTGTGGAAATAAAACAATTTACAAAATCATTTGATTTTAGATAAATTATTAATATTAAATCATTACAAGATCTAGCTATATAACTAGTTAATAATAATCACTGTAAATATCTTCTTCTTGCGATTTCCTCCTATCAAAGTTTGGTTATAAATAAATAAATAAATAATAGCTTTATTACCCAACAGTTTCCCATTTCTAGGGTAAAAATTTAAGATACATTTTTAATTAGTATACAATCATTAGTAGGTGATACAAAAATATCAAGTAAAAAAATAAGTGCAAAAAATAAGTAGGTGAAAAACAAAATAAAGAGTGAGAACAATATAAATTAAACAAATCACTACGTATATAAGAAATAAAAAAAATACACAAAAAAAAATTAACAATCTAATGTACTCCATAAACCAGTGCGGTATCAACCAGATGATTAATTGAGCATGAGAAAATATCACAATGGTTGCATATTTTGTTATAATTATTGCACATAATATAAATTGGTGACTTCAGTAACATATTTGTTCTCGCACGTGGACAAGTAAACACTATAGTCGACCTGGAAGTAATTCTTGGCACATTAAATCTAATTTGACCTAATATATCACTGCAGTCAATACAGTTGTGTAACAACTTATATAAAAATGAAACCGAAAATATAATTCTTCTTAACTCTAAACTTACAATATTAAACCTGTTACATAACAAATCGTAATCATAACCATGGACAGGATATACTCCATCAACCTTAAAAGCTAAATATTTTAAAAGTTTCCGTTGTACCTTTTCAATCTGTTGCATATAACATTTATAAATGGGATACCAAATTAAGCTGCAATATTCTAGTTTTGTTCGCACCAGCGATAGATACAGCAGTTTAATAGGTCTTACATCACTAAAATTTCTACAGTTTCTGATGATAAAACCGTACATTTTCATAGCATCGGATACTTTCTGCTCAATATGGTTGTTAAAGGTTAATTTTGAATCAAATATAACTCCTAAATCTTTAATGCTATTACATTTTTCAAGATCTGACCCCTGAATTACATAATTAAAATCAACCTTATTTTCTCTTCTAGAGTAACTTAATACTTTACACTTATTGACATTAAGAAAAAGTTTGTTTTTTACACACCAAGTATCTATATAATTTAGATCGTTCTGTAAATCTATACAGTTAGCAATTGTTTTAATTTCACAGTATATTTTAAGATCATCCGCAAAACACAATTTTCTGTTATTAATATCTAAAAATAAATCATTGATATATAATAGGAACAACAATGGACCTAAATTTGATCCCTGTGGAACACCGGATGTAGTACAGATTAATTCTGATATGAAACCATTATAGGATACAAATTGGTTCCTACCTATTAAATAGCTTTCCAGTAACTTTAAAATGTTTCCAGCAAATCCCAAATTTGATAATTTAAAGAGAAGGTATTTGTGATCAACCTTATCAAACGCTTTAGAAAAATCAGTATATATCACATCTACTTGACCTTGTACATCCAAAACATCTGAAATATATTGAGTTATTACAGCCAAGTTTGATACAGTAGAACGTTTATCTATAAAGCCATGTTGATAAGGTGATATCCATCCCCTAACAGAAGGGTAAATACGGTTATATAGAGTTACTTCGAAAACCTTTGAAAAATTGGATAACAAAGATACCGGTCTGTAATTGGATACATCAGATTTCGATCCGTTTTTGAATACAGGGCATATTTTCGCATTTTTCCATAACTCGGGATAAGTTCCCGTTTTTATTGATAAGTTAAAAATTTTTTGAAGTGGCTTTACAAATACCCGAGAACAATCTTTCACTAAAAATGCTGGAATATTATCCGGTCCGGACGTCATTTTATTTTTAATTCTTTTAAAGGCTACTAAAATTTCGTTTTCTTGAAATTCGTTAAAAGTAATAGTGGGTAAGTAGATATCACTACATTCTTGATTATTTAATACATTGTTGTCGACAGGTAAATAAACTTTTTCAAAAAAACATCTTAAAAGCATGGATTATATCGCGAGGATTATTAAATGTATCGCCGTTGTAACACATTTCACCTGGGATTCTAGAAGTTTTATTCTTTGCATGAACATATGCCCAGAAATTATTAGATTCGTTAGAAATACTATTCTGAATTTTTTCAAGATAAACGTTATATTGAGCTTTAATCATTTGTTTAATTATTTTTCGCAACCTTTTAAATTCATGCATATAAAGTATATTACCTGTTTTCTTATAATTTGAGATATTTTTTGATTTCAACTTTATCATTCTAATTATTTCCGCATTGTACCATGTAGGATATTGATGTTTATAATTTCTGTAAATTGGTACACACATATCAAATAATTCATATATCTTAGCATAAAATAATTCTAGGACTGTATTTACATCATCAGACATATCTAAAAAATTCCAGTCACAATTAAGAAATTCTGAGTACAGTAAAGGAAAATTTGCTTTTTTAAAATTATATCTTTTAGTTTTAGAATGAGCCACAAAACTGGTTTCCTTTTTCTGAAAATCATTAATATTTATCATTAATGCTGGATGATGTAAATCTTCTTGTACAAGTGGTGCATTATCGCGACTTACATGACATGTATCTGATGATATAACTAAGTCTAACAATCGATTTAAATTATTTCCCACCTGATTATACTGATTTAAATTAAACAAACACATGAAGTCTAGCACTGCCGATGTCTTCACATCAGATCTGTTTTGATCAATATACTTTGGAATGTTAAGGTCGCCCAGGAGAATAACAGTGCCATTAAATAATTCAAGTTGCTCTAACATTTCAAAAAAATATTCAAAATCTTTCAACTTTAATTTATCAGGAATATATAATACTGAAACATAAAACTTTTTATTTCCTATGCGACACTCAACAACCAACAAATCAACTAGTGGAAAATGTAAATCAAATGTTGAGACATCAACAACAACACACTCAAAATTTGACTTAAGTGCCAACAGTACACCTCCACCAGTCGATTTATTAACTACATCGAACTTTCGATCTTTTCTAAAAACCTGATAGTCATCATTAAACAATTCCGAACTAATAACATCAGAGTTAAGCCAAGTCTCAGTTAGAGCAATGACATCAAATTCACATTCACTAACACTAGAGTAAAAATCAATTACTTTGGAATTCAAACCACGCACATTCTGATAGTAAACCTGAAGATCTTGGCTTGTAAAACTGTGGGGACCTATCTGTTTAAAGGAACAATTTTTGGGATGCCATCCAAGTATTTAATTCTAAATTGTCCTGTATTGTTAGCGTTCTTAGCTTCTAATTCTTCCTTTAATTGTTTGTAGTATGCAATTTCTTTTTTCGTACGGTCATATGAAATTGACACATGGCTGTAGATACCAGTTTTCAGAACCTTGGCTTGTCTGATTAATGCCGAGACGTCATTTTCATCTTTAAGTGTAATCTTGATCGGACGATTTTTACCTAGTGCTGGTTGTCCAAGCCTAAATATTTTGAGTTCATTGACATTCACGCTAGTATTCATACTTTGAATTATTGTTTGGACTTCCTGTGTATCATTATCATTGCGACTATTCGGAGAGAGCTGAGCTGGTATCATCAAAGCTATCCGTATCCTATTGGCAGCTGCTCTGAAAATGGCTATTGAGCTGCAATTATAAGAATTATTCACGTAGATTTCTGAGCAGGGACGTCCTTCTACGGCCTGTTAATTTTTTCCTGAATTTTGCTTCCATGATCAGTTAGTATTTTATAATATTGCATATAATTACAACTTTCTCATATAATATTTCTTCAATAAAGTCTACTGCCATGTATCTAGTGGTATCAGTTTTGTTCCAGACTCAGAAGAGTGCACCCTGAAAACGTCTTTTATGGTCCCTTTATTATTCTGAGTATATTCATAAGACTCCTTTTGAAGTGGGGGTATGCTTATCTGGTGGTATGCTTATCTGGTGGTATCTGGCTTCTGTCTCACTTTCGCTTCTAGTCTTTTTAGTATCTTTTTAATTCTTGTTTACTTTTGGCTATCAGTACCATGTCATCAGCGAATGTTAGTATTGGTATTTTCATTGATATATAAGTCCTGGTCAGTTGATTCCAACTTCTCTGACGATAATTTCAAGAAGAATAGTAAACAACAGTACAACTTTAAACTTTCCTGTCTTATCTCTTTTCCATTTATTTTATTCCTATTCTCTATTTTTCTGAGACAGAAGAAGAGAAGAGAATTTTATCATTCTTACCAATTTTTCACTAATTCGTATTTCACGTAGTGCCTTGTATATTTCTTTCCGTTTTACTCTGTCAAAAGCTTGTTTGAAATCTATGAATAGGGCCACAGTAGATTTTCCATATTCATAGTTGCGTTCTCTTCTGAATTCACATTGATATTTTTTTTATGATCTATTTTTTGTGATACACTGTTTGATCTGCAATACTTAAGTATTTAAGTATGTATGCAAAATTTAGTTGCGCTATTTCATTGTAATTATTTGTCATTCTTTAGGTATGTGTTGTCCCCATATTTCTTATTTCTTTCATCCTTTCTTGGGCTTTTATTTGTCTTTAGTTTCTCTTTTATTTCTTTTTCATTAGACTGTCTTTCCTTTGTTCCTTCTTGATTGGTATTTCCCAGTTGTTCTTCTTTATATTCTGTTGTGGGTATTTTATTTAACAGCTCTTTTCACTATTTCTTCGTATTTCTTTTTCACTTACCAAGTTCCTTCCATATTTGCCTTTGTAGTGTACAATCTATTTTGCTTTTAGTAACCCTTTTTTGCATTTTTCACCCCTTGATATAAGTTTCTAATTTTTTTATTTTTAAAGTTTTCTTTTATACCTTTTAGTTTACCGTCATTGTATTTTCTTTTTTTTATCTTATGATTCTTTTGGTTAGTTTAAAGCTGTTTTCGTCCGTTACTTCATGCAAACTATATTTTCCTATGATGGGTAGAGGAGAAGCTGGTATTTATGGAACCTGCTATTTATATGGAACCCTTTTTATTTTTTTGTTTATGAACCCTGTTTATTTGAAAATGCGCAGTGATATCTATATGTAAGGCGCCAAACTACTATAATAGTTTCGTACAAACACAGCAAAACTATTGGCAGCAGGGGCTGCGCTTCTAGTTTCAGCGCATGTTATCAATTTAGGAATCACGATCTTCAAGAAGTTTTATTTACAAAGTATTGTGTCCTTTATAATATTTATATAAACTAGTTTAAAAATATAATCTTATTATTTCTTAAACCATACATTGTTGTTAATACGGACCTCCCTACCAGCGATTTTACGAAACTTGGTTCCATATTAAATACCGGAGTTCATATTATCTACAATAATTGTATCTATAATTTAAAACAAGTGTTAATTGTTGTAAGCTCAAGCTGTTGACAGAGTTGTCAACGCTAAAAAAAATCTTCATCAGGAACGTCTCCTCGAAAAACTTGGGACAAGCGCAAGATAAATGCGATAATTGCCGTACGTGAGAAAACAATTGGACAAAGACTTAAAGAGGCCGTCAAACGTTTTAATGTTTCAAAAACAACGCTGCAAGGTTTTGTTGATCAAATTAAATATTCTGCAGAGGAAGTAGTTTAAAAGAAGTTAGCAATGAGGCCTGTTTTACCAGTTTACCTTGAAGAGCAGTTAGTTAAATATTTACTTTTAATGGAGAGTAAATACTACACATTGACTCATAGAGACGTAAAAGTAATGGCTTCTGAATTTGAATTAG
The DNA here is from genome assembly GCF_040954645.1 of Diabrotica undecimpunctata. NCBI lineage: Eukaryota > Metazoa > Arthropoda > Insecta > Coleoptera > Chrysomelidae > Diabrotica > Diabrotica undecimpunctata. Next base: position 49,084,918 of record NC_092809.1, read on the forward strand.
CTGTGCGGAATAATTTTAAATATACATTCGGTGCTAAAGAAGAAGCCGGTCGTGCATGGCTAGACCACGTTTTGCGTCATCACCAGGACAAGCTCTCCAAACGTTTTACTTAACATGCTTTTCAATCTGTTAGAGAGTGAATGTGAGAAGCATAAATTTACGACCAATCGAATTTTTAATGTCAACAAAACTGGCCTGTCATTCGTTTAAACAACAATTCCTCACATAATTGGTATGAGATTTAAAAGGCAGATTGGAGCAGTGATTGCAGCTGAACGAGGGTGAACAATGACAATAATATATTGCATGAGGGCTAATGACAGATTCATACCGCCTATGCTTATATTCCCCTTATATTCCTGATAATCTTAATGAGGAATGCGTCACTTGGTTCAGTAACGAAGTGCCCCCCTCGGGTTGAGTGCAAAGCAACTTATTCGTAACTGGTTTTTATACTTTATTGAACATCTCTAGAGTCCCCAGTGTTGTTGTTACTTCATCATCATCATCAATGGCGCTACAACTCTTCGTGAGTCTTTGCCGCGTTTACTATTGCCTTCCATGTTTTTCGGTCCTGTGCCAGTAATTCCCATTGTCGCACTCCCATTTTCTCTAGATCTTCTTTGACTGCATCTTTCCACCTTTTTCTAGGCCGCCCTACAGACCTTCTTCCCTCTGGCCTTTCCCAGAACACATTGTTTATAAGGCGATTGTCGTTACTGCATATCACATGCCCTGCCCATCTGAGTCTATTGGCCTTTATATATCTGACTAGATTTTTTTTTCCGAATAGAGACTCTAGCTCGTTATTGTATCTGCACCTCCATTCGTTTGTCACACTGTCTCTGCAAGGGCCATATATCATTCGAAGAATTTTACGTTCAACAATTACCCCAGCAATTTATTTATTTCTCTTTTTGTTAGCGTCCATGTTTCGCTTCCATATGCGACTTCTGGTCTTATTATGATCTTATATATCCGGATTTTTGTATCTCGTGAAAGAGGTTTTGACTTCATTAGATACATTACTTGATGGACACAATTCACGTACACGACACATCGAAATTATAGAACTAGCTCGGTAAAAACAATCATGTCCTTACAACATACAAACTCCAACCTTTTGATAAAACGTTTATGGCGGCACTAAAAACCCGTTACAGTGAAGCCTTTAGATGCGTCATAATGAGCGGCGACTAGGACCCTATGAGATCACAAAGCTATTCAACCAGGCATACGTTTAATGTCAAACTGGATCTATAGCCGTCAATGGTTTTGCTGAGACCATAATATTTCCTTGTAATCGGGGAATTTTCAAAGATGCTGGTTTCATTGCTGCTGAACTGCAATATGAGTCATTAACTGCCTCCGATGGAGACGAGAATCGTGTACCGGGTGGTTTTAATTCACCTCCCGTTTCAACTTGTGCAACACCAGAGGTAATTTTGCCTATTATGTTGGTTTCGTTGCAACTGAACTGCAATATGAATTAACTGCCTCCGATGGAGATGAGAATCGTGTACCGGCTGGTTTTAATTCACCTCTTGTTTTAACTTGTGCAACACCAGAGGTAATTTTGCCTATTAATAATACTCCGGTTCGGAAGTGAAATAAAAAAGTGTCCAATAGAGGTTGCAAAGCTTCTTCCCCAGCTGTTATCACCAGTTGGCCTCACAAAATTGAATTAGAGGTTTTACGAAAAAAAAAAAATACTCCATCAAATTATCGTCTTGACCAAGAAAAGATTTCAACACTTCTGGTTTGCAAGTTGGTTTGGCAAAAACATCCCTTAACAAAAGCGGACAAAAAAAGAGAAGATCAAAATAAGAATCAGAATCATTTAGAGAAGGATGTGAAACGTTGTTTTTGGCTCACTTAGTGGTCTACACAATTGGTTGGGAAGAATACCCAATTCAAAAGATGATACAATTTGTATTTTAAGCAAAGGAAAATTTTTCGAAGATACAAAAGGTGAACTATGAATGCAGTGCATCATGTGCAAAATGTGGGCCCATTGTGATTGCGCAGACTGCGAAAAAGACAATTAAGTTTGTGATTTTTGTCGATAGTTATAATATATATTATTAGTTTTAGAACCCTATACCTTTAATTTTTGTTGATCTTAGTAAACATCTAAATCTTTTTGATAATAATGTGAATTAACTTTCATCGGGTCTATATTATCATCACTTTTTCCTGCGAGTGAAAATTACACTTTTTCGGAATTTTATATTTCTTTTTTAAACTGTTTTCAGGACGTTAATTTCCGTAACAAATGTAATCAAAGATATATCACACAACGAGTTAATGTTTAATTTTTATCGATCCACAAAAACTAGATTTTTGCTTAGTTGAGGAGATTAGTTATGGAATGCAATTTTAGATTCCCCATGTCTCTAATAACATCTTTATCAACGTCTGTTTTGCCTTGCAACTCTTAGAAGGCACAGATTAAAGCATAAATCTGAATTTGGTTTCGAAAAATTAGTTTACGGATTTATTATCAGATGTCGCTATTTGCGTCCATTCGAAGCCATGTTAAAGTTGCTTCCCAAGACAGGAAAGATTTATTTTCAAGTTCAGAGCGTCTCTGAATAGCCATCTCTGATGATCCCTATTAGGGTGAAATACGTATAAGCGGATATACAGACGCACTATACGTGAAATCAAATCTTAACTGTCTTTTTCCTTTTAAAAACTAAAAAATTTACAAAGGAAAAGCAAAATGGGGTTCCATATTACTATCTTTTCCTCTACGCATATTTCTTCTGTTCCTATTTTTGCATTAGCGTCACCTAGCACTCTTAACACATCGTATTTGGGAATATTTTCAAATATTGTATCTATTTGACTATAGAAGTTTTCCAGTATTTTTGTTTTTGTCCTTAATCGGTGCATCTATGTTTAAAAGTGTTATTTTTTGGTATTTTCTCCTTATTCCTTGTACGCATATTATCTCTGAAATTAGTTTGAAATCAACGACTAGACCTTTTAGCTACTTATTTACCACAAAGCCTGTGCCTAATATTTTATTTTCTCCTCCGTTATTGAAAAATAAATAGTCATTTTTTTCCATTGAGTTTTGCCTAGTTGTTTACTTTCTTCTAGTGCTAAAGTTCTTCTCAGAGCCTTCTTTCAGTGCGTCACAGTTTTTCAATTTCTTTCTAACGAATTAAGTTGGATGTGATAGTAAAAGCGGTAGTTCCGTGATTGAACACAAAAATATTGCAGCGTTTCATACATAAACGGTCTATTCCTAACCTACGTTTGATTTGTTGATATTTCAAATGCGTGTTTTTTAAATCCAATCAATTAAGCGAATTATCAACATTTGACGTAAAACTTCATCCATGTTGGCCATGGTTTCGAAGTCTAAAATAGTAAAGTGATCGTTGAAGTTCAGGTCAATATTTGATATTATTTCACAGCGCTATGCATTATTTTGTGTTTTGGATTATTTATTTTTTAATTAAAATATTTTAGAAATGCCAAGATATACGGAAAAGGAACACGTACTGATACTCAAATTACTTAACTATTTTTAATTAGAAAAGGAAGCTGGACAAACTTTATTACCAATTTATACTGTTCGTGAAGTAAGTTTAAAATTATGCTGAAAATAAAATTATTGTTTTACCTACTGTTCAGCGTGTTGCTGAGGCTTTAGGAATTTCTTTGCCAATTATAACACGATTGAAAAATGAAAGAATTTAGAAAGATTCTGATTATTCCATCACAATAAGCGAATCAGTAGCCATTAGTCTTGAACGCAAATTTTTAATAAATGATCGAATTTAATTAAATGTCAAATCTAATCGAATCGTATGTAGAATCTAATCCATTATCTAATCAAATAGAATCGATTATCGAATCAAATTGATTATCGAATCGAAAAAAATAAAATCGATTATCGAATTGAATCAAATATCGAATAAAATTAAATATCGAATATAATTAAATATCAAATATAATCAAATATCGAATATAATCAAATATTGAATCAAATTAAATTGATTATCGAAACTAATCGAGTCGATTATCGGGTCGAATCGACTATCGAATCTATTATCGAATCGAATCGATTATTGAATGGAGTGGATTATTGAATTGAATCGATTATCGAATCGAATCAATTATCGAATCGAATCGATTATTGAATCGAATAGAAATAAAATAAAATAGAATGGAATTTAATTTAAAAAAATTAATTAAAACCATTGCTCCTTACATAGACGATAAGAAAGCCATGCACCGTCTCCTCGGTTTTACTCCCGGAGTGCCACAGCCCGTTTATTTTTTGTTTCAGATATATCATTAGTGGATTTGCCGTGAAATAATTATATTAGTTAGATACCTAATAAAAAATTTTGAAAACAATCTTTTTTTGTGTTTACAAAAAATGACAGCAAATAATAGTATATCTAGAAAACGAATTAGATATGCTTGTATTATTTACGATTATAAAAAAAAAACAATAAAATGATCATTTTATTGCCATTTTTAAATGTTTACATATTTATAAATTTAATAAACAATATTGTTTATTATTAATTTATTCCACCTTGCAATAAAAGTACTAGTTTAATGCCATGATCTTCTTACCTGTGGCTAAGTACGATCCTGGCATTTGTCAGATTCGTGAATAATTACATGAAATAATTCTCGAAATATCCAATACATTATATGACGTCATAATAATTGTCGCACTGAAAGAAGGCTCCGAGAAGAACCATACTATTTCGAATTTATATTTTTTTGCATTCGTCGACTTTTTTTTTTTCGTCTTTATAGAGGGGGGGTCTGGAATCTTCAAAAGACATCTCAGTCCAGGGCGCCGCCTGACTAACTTTAGTGCAGGATTCGTTCTTCGTACTCCCGGCGATAGTTCCCGAGGTACTTTAAAATGCCCTCTCGTCGCCGAGTCTACGCCGAACGCCTACCTGCTAAACCAGACCCTCCTCTGTCATCCAGCGATCCGGAAGCGGAATGGCCGCTGTAAGGCCGGCATCACTTCCGAATCACTACCTTTATTCATTTATTCTCCATTCATACACATCCACACTCTATTCATCAGCAAGGAGGTTCCCTGTCTCGTTCCAGGTAGCGCGTAGAAGACACTCATCGCTCCTAGTTCGGCATTATTTCCAGATGGGCATTTCTTCCTTCCCCACAGTCTGACTCACACATTTCAACTCACACAGTGTGACCCACTTTTCTAGCTTCACCTTTCAGCATCATTCACTCTTACCTTTAGCGTTGGTTTAGCAGTCTTTCTTCCTCTTCCTTTTTCTTGATCACTGCACGGATATAGCTGTGTATGTTAGTCCAAACTAATTTATTTTCAATCATTCTCTCAATCATTTCTCTCACTGTAACAAAATTCACACCTGTCTCTCTCTCCATTCTGTTCCTTTCCACTATCCATCTGCTGCAATCTAACATCGTATGTGTCACAGTGTCCGAGTATCCACAGTATAGGCATTCATCTGTATCAGCCTTTCCGATCCTATAGAGGTAGGCCCTAAAACACCCGTGTCCTGTGAGCACCTGCGTCAGGAAATAATCCAGTCGCCTGTGGCCACAGTCCACCCAATCTCTTATGTTCGGGATCAGCATTTTCGTCCACTGTGCCACATCTTCCGTGTTGTTCCATTCTTCTTGCCATCTTTCAACTGACCTTTCCCTTTCCTGTCTTTTCTCGGCCACAGTAAGGTTTGGACCTCTTGTCTCATAAAGCTCTTTTCTTTCCACCGCCAAAACATGCAACGGAACACATCCAGTGATGGTCCATAAGGCTGCCGCAGACACAGTCCTGTAGGCGCATGTCACTCGCAACAGACTTGTTCTGTCTACTCGTGTCATGAGACTCCTACAGGCAGTTATCTCTACCGCCTCGCTCCAGACTGGTGCCGCGTAGAGGACGATCGATTATACAACACCGTGTAAGACCCTCCTCCTTTCGGATTTGGGTCCTCCAATGTTCGGCATCACCCTCCCCAACGCAGCCGTACTATTCGCAGCCTTCCGGACCACCTCCCGCACGTGCTCTCCCCATTTTCCATTCTGGTGCAATGTCACTCCTAGATACTTTACTTGTTTCTTAGGTGTTAGACATGCTCCCGCACATTTTAATTCAATATTTTGCCTATTCCTTGTCCCCTTCAGAATGATGGCTTCGGTTTTCTCTGTCGCAAGTTTCAGTCCGTGCTGCGTCATCCATTTCTTTACGACGCCGCCTGCGTTTCTAACCCGGTATTTGAGATCTGGCTCATCCCGAGCCACTACCAGTACTGCGAGGTCATCCGCGAATGCGAAGGTGTTGTGAATGACTATTGAATGACTAATGAAGTGCATTCGTCGACTAGGTGTTTTAGTTTTCCTTCAACAATATATATTTGTTTATTGCTTTGTTTCTATTAATAAACTGTACATTTTTCCATCTCGTGTACCTTTACGCTGCTAAGTGACTCCTTTATTTAAGCCTGTTTTCGATTTTACTTTTTTTCTCTTTTACTAATTGTCGTTGGTTGTTATTCCATATCTATATTTCTCCATTTATTATTAGTTTCTGGTATCCTATTTTAACATTTCTCCGTTATGTCTCTCTATCAGATTGTCCGTCCTTTTTCTTTTTTATTTACTTTTATTTTTCATTGCTTCGATTTTGTGTTTCACGCTGTAAAGTTCCACTATGGCAGTGTATTTTCTCCTATTTTGCTTGCTCCATTTACATCTACTAATACTCTTAGTTGTTTTTTGATAAAACATTTTATAGCCTCTCGCAATACTTTGTGATCATTTAAATCAATTTTTAATCCAAGGATTATTAGTTTTTACCATTCTTTCTCTCTCCAATTTCTCCATTTTTCGCTTGCTGTTATAATTTCCTTTTCTAATTGACCTATTCGTTTTAACGTAAACTACGATATACCTGATTATATTGTGAAATAAATATTATTTCATGTTTTTTCCCATTTATTTCATATTCTGATCTTTGGTGTAACTGTTTAAATTAAACTTAACATGCTCAACCTACTAACTCTCGATGAACAACATTATCCAAAGATAATGACTTAAAAACCAACCCTGCTAAATATTATATTTTTAATAAACACCAACCGTCTACTACTTACTATGCCAAACTGGGTCATCGCGTGTATAGGAAATCCACGGGACGAAATAATGCCCATTTCGTATCCCACGTTGACGATTATTCCACCTCATCCCGAACTCGACTTCGCCGTGTACTGCATGCCTAATATGGTTCCTTTAATACACGTCTCATATTGGTATTCAGCTGTTTTTCCCAATTGGCGTAGTCTAATATTCCCGTATTGTTAGCGATTTTGTCGATGGTCTGAAAATTAAATTGGGAAAAGATATGCAAAATACGTGTATGCCAGTTGCTATCGAGAAGGAAACTCTAGAGAATTTTTTATCGAATATAATAATATATAAACTTTATAAATGACAAAAAAATTGTAATATGAACTATAAATAAATTTAAACCAGTTAATGAAGTGAAATGTAAAACAATAACTTCATATTGTTTTTTTTTGTTTCTCATTCATTTCTCTATTTATTTTTATTCTATTCCTTTTATTTTATTACTTCTAATTTTTTGCATTGTGCTTATTAATCTGATCATTTGAAAAGAAGGAGAAAAATTTGGATGAAGAAATTATTCGTTGATCCTGTGTCACGAAGTTGCTCAATGTCATTGATGAGGATGATTACAGAAACTACCTCAGAATGGACAACTCCACATTTTCGCTGTTGCTGCAAAAATTGGTTCACTCATTTACAAAAAAGATACTGTTATGCGTGAATGTGTCAGTGCTGAAGAACGCCTTATAGGAACTTTACGTATTCTGGCTACTGGAAGGTCATTTAAGAATCAGAAGTTCAGCTGTAAAATATTTTCACAACTACTGGGAAAGGTGATACCAGAAACCTGCAGGGGTATTTATCAAGTTCTTCAATCTGAATATATAAAGGTAAGCTATGTAAGGGCCTAATGCAACTAATAATGTATTGGTGATAATAATAGTAACAGTTAGAATAATAATTCCGAGCGCATGTTCCGCGCTTAGCTAATCATTTAGTATTATTAAGTGGACAAAAACGGATATAAAAAATCTTCAGTGAAAAGTACGAACACACCTCACGAAGGCAAAAAAACAGACTACAGTAAACCTAGCGCGGTACATTTGCTGTGATTGGTGGGTGGGCGTGTCTTAATTTAAAATTTGGCGGGTTTAATGTTTATTGAACTGAAAATGGGTTATTGGTAGGAAGAGGATAATATTCGTATTTTAGGATAAAGCAGACTTATTACAGTTATATTTGAAATGTCTTTAATTTTCCTACACTGAAAATAACAAGGTACATTTGCTGTGATTGATCGGTAGATGCATATTAATTTAAAATTTGGCAGATTTCATGTTTATTAAAATGTAACTTGGGTATTGTTGTTTGTTTGTGTTTAAATGACTGCTGGCACTAAATCCATTCGCAAATCTTACAATTTGTACTCATTTTTTCATTAAGTCATTGTTTCCTATAAAATCTTATCCTAAATCTATTACTACTATTGAGCTCTAATATATAGTATTTTTTTTCTATTAGGTGCTTTTAATTATTTATATATAAAATAAGTGATGAGGTCCTCAGAGTTCCACAGTAAACTCTTCTGCAGCTATCTACTTAATTCAATAGCTACTTTTACTGTGGACTGTCCAAGTTCCTTTTTTTATTTGTTTCTTATATATTTTTTTATTTTCTTTTTTTTTTTCTAATAAATTACAAAGAAATACTTAGTCTATATTTACAATTACAATTTGAGTTTAATATCTAAAATATGTTTATACAATAATCTATATAAAAACTCTTTGTTTTTTAATGTTAACAAATAACTTTAAATTAATGGGATGGTGGACATCGGTCAAAGAATACAGCAAATTTAAAAAATTATTAATCTTAAGCTCTTTGCACGTTTCTGATTCTATATCTCTAGACGTACAAAGATAATGAGTTAATACTCCTTGTGACACAGCGTTTTTTGGCAATTCATCTACTATCTCATCTCCAGTTATTCCACAATGGCTTTTAATCCATGCCAACTTAACAGTTTTGCCTTGTTGCTGAAGTTCTTTAATTTTATTTATTATATATAATTCAACGTAATTTACTTTTGATTTAGGATTTATGGCACTCATTTTACTTAAAGCACTTTTGTTGTCACTACAAATCATACACTTTGAATAATAAATATTTTAGTGCTTCCACTATCGCTATTAATTCAGCTGTGTATATACTCATGATGGAATTGAGTTTACACATTTTACTGTTTTTATTATTGTTATCAAAGTATGCACATCCCACACCTTCAATAGTAACTTAGGTATTATTACTACATATTTTAGGAATAAGCTGACTGTATGATATTAGTGTTAGTAGTATTAGTTAGTATTAGTATAGCTAGTGCTGTTTTTTTTTTATTAAATATGTAGGTATTTTGTTTTAATTTTTTTTTGTAGGCATATGCCATCTCAAGTTTAATAAAAATTATGTAGTCTTTCCTTTTCACTTTAAAATTTTCCATTAGCTGTTTTATAATAAAAATTGCTATTGTTAAACTTGCCTTATATACATATATATATATATATATATATACATATATATATATATATATATATATATACATATATATATATATATATATATATATATATATATCCAAATTGACTTTTATCTACTTTTATTTCTAGAAAGTTGAACTAAATTGTGTTTCACCATGAGGTGAAAAATTTTCTGAACAAAATTAAGCAAATGTTTACTGGAAATAACTATTGAACAACAAATAAAACACTAAATAGCTATGTTTAAAATTTATTCTTCGAGGGGGTGCCTTATTGGTGCAATGGCGAAGGTAAAACCCCTCTAAACCCCGCCTAGGACCCAGTATATCCTGATTTCAAAATACAACTCTAATATAAAAGTCTACAAATAACATCATTACTTAACATGATTTAAAATTCAGACCTAACTTAAGCATGCATACATATATTTTATGAAATTTTACTATTACTAATCAAGTAAACATATAATGTTAAATTAACTTTCTTGTAAATAAGCCTATAAAGCTATAATAAAAATTCAATACAGATACAAAAACAAAAAATACATGTGAGCTACAAGAATTGTTCAAATTTAATATTTAATCAGTTTCTTTTTTTATTGGAAGGGAAATATTGCTGCTTTTCCATTTTTCGCTTCTTTGTAATATCCTTAGTGGCTTCCTGAAATTTTTCCTTCGCCTTACACTTTGCTTCTTCAACATATGTCATAATTTTTTCTTTTAATTGTGTATAACTTTCATCATCTAAGTCAACTAAGCTGTCCATTACATTTTTCAAGTGTTGTATGTCTTGAAGACGTTGTTAGATGGTGTTTTCCTGGATCACATTTCTCTGTTCCAGCTTCTTTGTGATAAATTCATTAATTTCCTCCTCATGACTCGATTTGATAATTGAATTTTCTCCCAAACACCTTGCAGCATCATCTAAAACAGAGTTAGTACCCACACGCTCCTCATACATTCTTACCAAGTGCACATGCTTACACATGGTATTTCTCACCACATATTCAGCACAATCACACTGGTATCGATGAATACAAATTTTACACACTCTACAAAACAATGTCTTACACTCATTTTCACACACTTGTCTTATACTTACATTATATAATTTATTGGGATCCCTAAAGGATTTTACCTGAAATTGCCCGTACACCTTCACATTCTTCTTAACTTCCACTTTTTCTTTCATCATTTCTGCTATTTTGTGTACTTTCGCTATAATCCTGTCTTGATAGTTGTTGGCATTTGGTCTTTCCATGTCTATAATTCTCTTCCACATTTTGATATCTACTAAATCAATGAAGAGTATATATAAGGAACAAATAAAACATTACATGGCACTTTTAAAAATCAAAAATTTGACGAACATACTATAAAATACAGAACAGAATCAGGAGGTATTCTTAAATAGACCAAGAACCACAAAAAGTTGTATCAATGATGATGATAAAAAGAAAGTAACTTAAAACTCTATAGTTAGTTAAGGGGTGAAAGTTGTTGATTTTAACAAGTGAGATTTATTACATGAGGGACGCAAAGGCTACAAAGCAGTAAATTTGACCGATAAACTATCACCACCTCCACAATAAAATTAGCTACGTAAAAGGCCAGTAACTACAAACTTGGCAGTTATATTATTTAAAAATGTTTATTGCTTGTATAAAAAGGAATGTTACATGAGCAGCCACACAAGATTAATTATTATAAATGTAGGTATTAAAATTTTTTTTTGTGTTTACCTTCTTTCTTGAATAAGAAAGCATAATTCTTGTTGTTAGCATTCCATTCCTGAACCTTTAAGGCTGTTGCTACCATATCACTTTGATCCCGTCTTTTGTGTATATTATACTTTCTGGACAAATTTGTGATGTCTTGACTTGTTAATAGGGCAAGTCTTTCTAGTTTGGGTATTTCCAATTTTCTTGAATCATCTAAAATTCAGCTGGGTGACACCCCAGACATTAACTTCTCTACAATCGTTTTTTCTTGTTCTTTTGAGAGACGCATGGTTCTTAATTCTTCTTTATGTCCAGAATGTGTTTTCCAATAACTGATAGAAACTTGGCCTTGATCTCTCAGTGTACAGAGCAGCCTGGAAGGGCACACTCCTTTAATTTTAATTGATCCACCAGATTTCTCTGTCCTAATTCTATAGTTGGGCTTATATCCTAAAGATAGACAAGTATGAGCTTAAATTATTACAAGTAACAAAGTATTGCACCTACCGTTGATATTACTTCTTTTACACTCATAGTATAATATCTTATAATCATTTCCCTTAGTCACTCTACTCATTGTATAACTTGTCTCAATTTTCTGCATATCTTTCCATGTCTCATATTCTTGTTTACTAGAAAATTCAAAAGTTATTAGTTCAATACTCACTTGGTGGTGGTCATTAAGATGTTTTCGTAACTTCTCATGAGTTTCACAATTAGTTTCTTGCTCACATAACGGACAAACTATATGATTCATTTTCTTCTTGGATACATCTATGTTATGCATTCTTTTGATATGACGATTTCGTAATTTTACATTTTTAAATGTTTTGCTACAAAGGTGGCAGGCCCTTGAGAGAATTTCAGAGCTTGTTGAAGTAAATGGAGTACAGGAATCCATAATTTCTTGCTAAAACAAAGACTTGGATAATTAAATATGGTGTTCTAACGAACAGATTATTAAAACAATTTAAATGAAAAAGTTTTAAATTGAAATTATTTATGTAAGCTTGGAGTTTGAATAAAACCGGCGCCAAACAGAAAAAAATTTTATGTTCGCTTACCTCACTACCCTTAACCTCACAAATCATATGTTGATAACGACCAATCAGTAATCACAGCAAATGTACCTTGTTATTTTTAGTGTAGGAAAATTAAAGACATTTCAAATATAACTGTAATAAGTCTGCTTTATCCTAAAATACGAATATTATCCTCTTCCTACCAATAACCCATTTTCAGTTCAATAAACATTAAACCCGCCAAATTTTAAATTAAGACACGCCCACCCACCAATCACAGCAAATGTACCGCGCTAGGTTTACTGTAGTCTCAAAAAAACACCATCCTCGAAGTGCAGTAGAAAGAAGTGCAGTAATTAGGACAAGGAATTATATACAGGGTGGTCCTTAAGTTATTGTACAAAAAGAAACCGTAGATCCTGCACTTTAAAATATTACGATTTAAGCCAACTTGATTTATTAAAATGTTGATATTAAGAAAGATACAGGGTGTTAAAGTGGAAATTTAAAATTTTATTTTTTGCTATAACTTTTACGTTTGTAAATATTTTTATACAATAATTTACAGTTGAATTCTTTTGGGTAGGATAAATTATAATTTTATACATACTTTAATGTAACTAATAGAGGGCGTCACATATGCCACATGTGTGGCATAAATTTGCGCTTAACTTTTTTGCTCTTTAAGTTAGCTCTATTTGTGTTAAAAAATATTAAAAACACATTATTTTTAGAAAAAAAGGTATACTTGTTAGTAACCTGAAAATTCAACTGTTGTTGAGATAATCGCATTTTATAAGTCAGCTGCATAATAATTCTTAGTTTATTCTTATTAAAACAACTCAAAGATGATAATGTAACATCACAAAATGCTTTGTTATGGGTGCTAAATATCTTATTGGAGAAAAGATTCATCATCTTCTTCTTTTTTAGGTGCCGTGTCCGTATTCAGACGTTGCCGGCATCATGTTTACAATTTCCCTTTTCTATCTCTTCTTAAGTTTCTATAATGGCGTTGTATTACTTTTTCTCTATTGTAAAATGCTGAAAACCCCAAATATGTGGTTTATGCAAGATGGTACACCACCAAATTCTAGAGAGAAGGCAGTTAGAACATACTTAAATACAACTTTTCTGAACGTTGGATTAGTCGTGGTAATCATATTCCTTGACAATGTGGTGAGATATTGATATAATTATGTAATTCATAAAAAATCCGAAAAGAATACTTATTATTTATTACGTAAATTGTTTATCCATTTTTATTGGGACAAATAGCAACCAGAGCACAGGTATTGAATAACACATATGTGTCTTGTTTCATAATACTTTTGCTACAAATCTAACCTTAAAGACTCAGCATTTTTACAAAAACATCATCGTTGGCCTAATAAACGATATTGTTATAAATATAGTAAACACATAGGCAATTTAGTTCAGCATAATATTAGTTCGTTAGTAAATCATAATAGTTCATTTGTTCGAGATGTAATTATAGTTACTCGTAAGCTGTAATGTAATCATATAAATAAATAATGTCATTGATAGATTATGCCGTGTGTATATAAGTAACCAATGAATGAGATACATCACAGTTTAATACTTGATTTAAACTCTGCGACAAATAAGATGTAGTTTCATAATATACCATAAGATTTGGATATGTATCCAAAAGAATATATTCATCCATTATACATTATAGCCACCACGTCACCCAGAATTTAATCCGCTTGATTTTGGTGTATGGGGCGCATTAAAACAACGTGTCTATAAGAACAAGAATGGATCGGTCAAGAAAACATAGAGCAATAAAAGCAAAGATAATTAGATTCTATGGACACATAATAAGAAGAAAGAAGAGCAATGCGTTAAGAGTTATAATGGAATGTATACTACAGGTAAACGTACCAGAGGCAAACCTAAACTGAGATACAGATATTAAGTGGAAGAAAACTTAAGAAGTATGGAAATTAGAAATATAGAAAAGACAATCAAGCCAATCTATCTATCTATATAAGGATTTTTACAGCTGTCGCCGCCTTCCTTCTTTCAGCCAACGTCTCCAGTACTTTCTGTTCTGCCATTCTTCATCTCTAAGGTCTCGTCTTTCCATGGCCTCGTCCACTTCATCCCTCCATGATCTTCGAGGTCTACCTCTTTTCTTCCTTCCTATTGGGCTCCAATCCTAAATCTTTGCTATCCACCTTGTATGATCTTCTCACATGCCCATACCAAATTAAACGTTTTTTGTCAATGTAGCTGAGTATGTCTTGTTCTACTGCCATTTTTCGTTTTATCTCCTCATTTCTGATGCGATCCATTTTTGTCAGTCTGCAGCTTCTTCTCATGAACTCCATTTCAGTTGCTGTGATTTTGGAATCAAGCCAATCTATTACTTAAAGTTGATCTGTAATAATGTTTTTGTTTACGAAGTTTATCCTCCTTATTATTGTTCTAATATTAGGTTGGATAGCGTCGTGGATATAGAGTCACCTTGTTTCCCTTTGTTTACTTTGATCTCCTTAGAAGTTATTCCATTGAAACTTATCTTTTCTGTGGTATTCTATAGACTCTCTGTTAGCATATGTCTTAATTTTTCTGGGACTCCAAGATGCTCTAGCTCTTTCATCATTTTGTCACATTCTTTGTTAGATTCTCTCGATTCTTAAATTATTTGCTCCACTGTATAATAAAGTTTGTAAATAATATAAAAGAAATCTGAACTATAAACTGACATAAATAAACTAAATCGGTGTCAACAAAAACGTTCTAAGTCATAAAAACCATTTTTACGGAAAACTGGAAAAAACTGTATGAATCTGTATTAGTCATTCAAATAAATACCAAACAATTTGGGAGTGTTTTTGACACTTCTAGATGTAATGTTTGATATTTCCTAGTGCAAAATAATATGTGTATATATGTGATAAAAATATTCAAATTTTGTCGACTTAGAACATTTTTGTTTACATTCCTAAGATGACAGACAAAACCCTTCATTTTGTTGAAGAATCCTACAAAAATCCAATTTTAAGTAAAAATTTTAAATTTAAATATTCAGTCATTTTTTGAATGCTTCAAAATGCCATGTTTCCTCCTACTGGATGTCGTGTTCATCTTCTCCAGCATTGGGATTATCAGTTGTTGGCCACTCCATTAATTCGTCATGAAACTGTCTGATATTACCAGGTATATAAGGTAACAGCTTGTCAATTTCTTGGTGCTTCACTTTTTAAGGGTACTTTACCGTATTGATAACAAATTATTGTGGGAAATTCAATTGATTGATTGTTTACTTAAAAAAGTTTATAGGTTTGTTCCATGAACCATCAATAAAAGACCTACAAACAATCACACCTTTAGCTGTTCCATAAGTTAAGTGCATGAAGGAACTTATTCCATACAAGATATCCTTAACAGGAACAGTTTTTTCTCTTGTGTTCTCAGGAAAGCACGTTTTTATACATAGTAAGTTGAATAAATGCAAAACACATTTACCGTTAGTTGCCTTAAATAAAAGATTTCCTGTACTGGAATTATGTGCAGAGGAATATTTTGCATATAATCGAAAGTTATTGCTAGCACATGGGGCTCTTTTGCTTTGATTTCTTGGTTATTCTCTCTTTCTAATTTATAGTAGAATTTTTTTGATCTACGCTTGAAAATCATCAATTCAGCAGCAACATTTTTTTTGCTGTATCACTAAGAAAAGGACTTCTCAATTTTAAATTTAGTTCTTCACAAGTGCAGCATGAATCAATCTGGGGATCACTAAATCGTAAATTGAAGTTGTTCTTGAAAAACCTTAGAGAAAAACTCATAGCTGCATTTTGATTCGGGGTATTTCTCTTTAAGCATATTGTGTAAAATAATAACATTCAGTCTTGCGTCCACGTATTTTATATTCTTTCATGCATATTTACTTTCTTTTAATGAATACAGACTGCAAAACCCATCTTACGTGCAATCAGGGCCAACAGTGATAGCTGGTACAATTCTACCATTGTAATCAATGTACTCTTCACCTTTGAGTATAGCATTTTTCTCTATATTTTTTTTGTTATTTGATTTTTGATCTTTGTTTTTCGTCCCTCGCAATTTTTACAAAAATACAATAAAATGTAGCTAAATACAACTTTAACCTCACAAAAACAATCAAACATGTGGAACAATAACACAGTACAATACACAGATGTTAAAAGTGTTGTCTACAAAATCATTCACTGACATAGCTTTTTTTAGTTTAGAATGATATGTTTCAGTTTTCTATTTAACATGCATGGAGAGTACAGACTTAGAATGTTTTGGCACCAAAAGTTGCAATTCTGTTCATAGAATAATTTTCCATCAAAATGTCAAAAATGAAAAAAAAATGACTGAGAAGGTTTTTATTTACACAGATTCAACTTATCTGATAGATAAAATATAAAATTATTTGTTTGCCAAATAAATTGCCGAATAAGAAAATAAATTAGTGCGAGAATGTAATAATTGAGGCAGAATCGACCGTTTTAATTTTTGTAGAGACTTTTTGATACAGACTTTTTTAAGAGGTTTATATTAAACAAGCCGATGGTGGTCTACATTTTGAAAATATATTGTAAATAGTTGTTAATAAAAGATTATAAAAGTAGATATTCTAGCTCTTTTTCTTCACTTAGTTTAGGAATTTAATGTTTTCATAATCTTGATATTTGAAAATAAATGGAGATAATAGAAATAGGTTGTTACTTGGAGATTTTGATTACACAGTGAAGTCTTTAAGAAGTCCACAACATAATTCATAAAGAGCATTTCTATATTGAATTCCATATTAAAACCAGATGTGTAACAGAACTTTTTATGTATGGAAGAGAAGGTTTAGGTACTATTTTATCCAATTAAAGTGGCTGTAAAGTTGAAAAGATTCAACCGTTCTAATATATATTCTATAACCTAGCGAGAGATCAAAATGAAGACAATTTTGAAGATGAATTACTAAATGACGACATTCTTCAAGAAACTAGCTGCGGTAACACAAATGTGTGTAAGTAACTCTTTTGCACAAGTTAAAATAGGGGGAAAAATATCAAATGCTTTCTGCGTAAATTCTGGATTGAGACAGGGAGATCCGTTGTACCCACTATTGTTTAACCTGGCCTTAGAATATGTCATGCGAAAAATATATCCAAAAATCAAACCAGACATAACTGCTCGGGGAGCAAAAATCATACTCGCCTTTGCCGATGACGTAGACGCAGTAGCACAATCAACATTAGAAATTAAGGATATTTTCTCTAGTTTTGAAGAAGCTGCATTAAATATCGGTCTAAAAATAAATGAAGACAAAACAAAATACATGGTCGTCTCAAAACAAGAACGACGGCGAATAAGGCAAAACATTACTATAAATGATCACAACTTCGAAGTGGTTAAAGAATTTAAATATCTAGGAGCATCAATCAGAAATGACAACAAATTAGAGCGACAAGTTAAAACGAGAATAATGGCAGGAAACAGATCTTTCTTTGCAATGCAACATTTAATGAAGTCAAAACTTCTTTCACGAGACACAAAAATCTGGATATATAAGACCATAATACGACCAGCAGTCGCGTATGGAAGCGAAACATGGACGTTAACAAAAAGAGAAATAAATAAATTGCTGGTGTGGGAACGTAAAATTCTTCGAATGATATATGGCCCTTGCAGAGACAGCGTGACAAACGAATGGAGGGGCAGATACAATAACGAGCTAGAGTCTCTCTAGATATGTAAAGGCCAATAGACTTAGATGGGCAGGGCATGTGATAGGCAGTAACGACAATCGCCTTATAAACAATGTGTTCTGGGAAAGGCCAGAGGGAAGAAGGTCTGTAGGGCGGCCTAGAAAAAGGTGGAAAGATGCAGTCAAAGAAAATGGGAGTGCGACAATGGGAATTACTGGCACAGGACCGACAAACATGGAAGGCAATAGTAAACGCGGCAAAGACTCACGAAGAGTTGTAGCGCCATTGATGATGATGATGATGACCTTCTTGAACTTTTTGAAGTTGAAGATCTTTTCGGCTAACCCTATATAATATTTTAGTGTTATGTAGAAACCTCGGAAGAATCAATAATATACATGTCGATACCTTTTTGCCATAACATCGTAAGTCTCGTTTAGTAAATTTTACAGTACGGCAGTTTTTTCAATAAACGTGTTTAGCAATGTCCATTTGAAGTGAAAATTGGCATTCGGACGTATTATGATGAGTGTTTGAAGTAATGTAATGATTTTTCTTCAAAATAGTTTCAGTTTTTTTGTAGTTGGACTTACGTTACTTTGGAAGCATTAAAAATAATTTTGCTACTGTAGTTTTATACAAGTCCAACACGATAATTTTGGTAAATTCAGAAATAGACAATTTTTGAGACTAAAGCCGTTTTGGTTCTTCTTTCCTTTTAATTCCATAGTGAAATTGATGCAGTTCTGGCCATTATTTAAATATTCAACCTCTATAATAATATCTGGGTTACCTTTCTCAAATTTTACATTTTTAATTTCACTGATTTTTATAGGTTTTCCGTTCTTACATTTGAATTTACTCGGTTTTAGTACATTATCAGATATTTTTTTCCATTCTAAGAAGTCGCTGAAATCAATTTTTATTGTTTCAAATGGTTTAGGTTTGGTACGAGAGTTGGATATCAATGTACACCATTCTGATGGAGCCCATACTACGCGTTTTTTGATAAACCGCTCAATTGTTGCGGAACTGAGTCGACAGGCATATAAGTATGGCCTGTTAGTAAGTATCGCACACTGATTGATGTTATATTAACAGAATCCCTAAGAAAATTTGGGATCATTAGATGCAACTTCTTGCAAATATTTGTAGATTATGGTAGATATTTCGTTACTGCCACGTCCTCCGTCACATTCTCCCCACAAATAACAAAACCCATTTTGGTTTCCACTTTCGTAAACTATAAGATTGTAATAAGCATACTTTCTGGTGTAGTACAAGAGCAAATTGTCTCCACGTGGTGTGTTTAACACCTTCTGTACGTCGAAACTAGCACATAAAAATTTTGAATCTAAGATACTTTTTTTTGATCAGCTAGAAATGAGTCTTTGCATTTTTCTTTGTTTTCCAAATGTTTTTCATACAATTGCTTTATTTCTTCTGTTTCCTCAAAATCTTTGTCTTTTCTTACTCCACATACTTTGCACTTATCTTTTTTCGGCAAGTGAAATCCGATATTAAATTCTGCCTTAAAAATCTTTCAGAACACTTACAGGTAAACGATATCGTTCTTAGTTATGCCATTTTCTAACTGTTTCTTCTACATTACGAAATTCAGTGGGTAAGTGTCTTCTCGATGTTTTATTTCTGCAATAATGAGGTGGAACAGCGGGTAGCAACGTGATAAAATCTAAAACATTTTGCTTCTACTCTTTCCCAGTCTTGTTATGTGGAACATGCTTACATCTCGGATCTATTTTGGAAAATGAGGCCGACGTAGAGTTTTCTTTCGTATATCTCAAAGTCATTTGTGAAATATCCGAGGTTTTCAATAAAAATTGTTGGCACACCTCGTGTTCCACATCATTCCACCTAATTATATACTTGTACGCACATTGTCTTCTGCTTCTTCCAGCCTCTTGTTTTCGACGTTTTATTATCTTTTATGCCTAAAGCAAAAGTAAAAACCATAAATAATTACCAAAAAAATTATTTTGTGGCACTTACGTTCTGATTCTGCGGCTATACACAGTGCACTAATAGATCGTAACGCAC